>NC_141110.1:7500-607500 GCF_041138505.1 Cibotium barometz
AACAAAAGGCTGAATTATCCCACATGCAAAGAGGCAAAAGCTAGCCCTCCCTTCTCTACATAAGGGAGAGCTCTCATTCTTGTAATCTCAAACTTGGGTGTTCCACTGAAGAGCTCACTCTAGAGCGAAACTAGTTTGGAACTACACCCTCAAGTTAATACAAGAAATCGACTTTTTCAAGTCTTTTTTGTCTCTTAAATCAAATTTTGTCTTGTGTTTTGTGTATGTTAGGCACTTAGTCCTTTTTTGGGCTAGTAAAGTGTCTTGCTTGTGTGTGTGAGTAAGGCCATTGGTTTGGTGCTTAGCAAGAGGCACTTGGTCATTAATTTGGCTAGTTTAGTGTCTTTTTGCTGAGTATGCTCCTTCGATCTGGCATAATGTCATATTGCGTGGCATGCTAAGTGTCATTTCGATTGATGCACCTTCCCTTCCCCTTACCTTTATTTTTTGAGGGCAACTAGTTGTTCTTTTGCGGCAAGTTGTTGTCCCCATGTCTTAGCCTTTGGTTTGGTGGGCAACTAGTCGTTCTTTTACGGCAAGTTGTTGTCCCCACATCTCAGCCTTTAGTTTGCGTGGGCAACTTGGTCGTATTTTTCGGCTAGCTGTTGTCCTCGTGAGGTGGGATTTTGGACTTTTTGGTCATAGTGCGTGGCCATCTTAAGTTCATACTATTCACACCTCAACACCATACACTCCACTTGACATCACTTCACTATCACGTAACCGGCCCCCGAAAAATTTATTTTTTGCTGCCGCAACTACTTTTAGCTGCCGCAGCTACCAGTTATTTATCTTTATCACTCCACAACCGCACACCTGAAAAAACCCCTAAACCCTAAACCTTTGCTATCATGGTGCTTTTGAACACTATCCCAGAGGCAGCAAACGAAGGTCAAGACAACCCTTCTACCAGCCAGGGAGCGTTTCAATTTGCTAGTGGAGAAAGAGAACGTGCTAAGCGAAGAATGGATGATTCCACAGATACTGCTAATGCACAAAACCAATACAGGTTTACACTTGGTGCTTCATCATCATCTTATGATGACCTTTTTGCTCTGCCTACTCTTCCCATCGCTCAACCTTCTCACCTTAAAGATTTCTTGAAGAAGTCTTTCGAGGAGTACAAGAAGATGTTTTTAGCTTTTGAGAAAAGTCAAGCTTACCTCAAAAAGCTTAGAGAGCAAAGAGAAGGCACCGTACCTAACAGTCTTCGACTCAAACCACCCCGCCTTACTGTGCAAGATGAACAAGGACAGGACTTTCTCAATCAAACTCTACAAGATCTTTGTAAAAATTACAGGAGCAGCTGCTTGGAAGTCCTCATTGAAGCCCAAGCAAAGCTGGTAGAGAATCAAGAAAAGAAGCTGGATGCTTATGCCTCCACTTTTGAAGCCAGTCTCCAGGAAATCCTGAATCTCATGGCTGCTTTGGAACTCATGGACAGCCCACACGCTTTATGGGAAAACACCATGAAGACTTGGAAGAACAAGCTGCTCAAAGATTTCAAAACTGCCATAAATAATTTCAGGGTCTCTCATCCCCTTAACTCTAAGATCAAGCAAGCTGCTTTCACCAAGAGGAAAGCTGCACAGGATCAAGCCATGGGAGATGCAGAATCTCTTCCTACTGAACCCTCTATAGCCAAGCTAGTCAAAGAGCAAGTTCAGAAGCAAGTTCAAGCACAAATCAACAAAGCTAAAGAAAAGTCTAGCAAATGACACAGGTGGGACAAACAAAAAACGGAAAGATAATCAACAAAAGAAAAGCCAGAACAATAGCCAGAACAACAAGAAGAAGAAAACTAGAAGCAACCAAGCTTCTAAGAAAGGCAATCAACAGAAAGACCGGCAAAACAACCACCAAGGTAAGCAGCAGGGAAACAAGCCAAATAAAGGCAAGTCTACCCAGCCAAAAAACCAGCGGGGAAACCGGCAAGGGGGTGGAAATCAACCTCAAAGGAAGAAGACTTCCACCCCCTCCTCTGCACAGCCTTCCTCTTCTCGACAAGGCCGCAATACCCAGAAATCTGGTTCGGGATAGAAACAAAATCGGCAAAATTCACGAAGCAGATCCGCTCCACCGAGCCGATCTCGGTCTCGAAATCCCCAGCGTTAAGGCACCTCTTCTGGCTCCCTCTCCAAGATCCCGAGCGCTATGCTCTATTGCTTTTCTCTAGAAAGACCCCAACTGAGGTGGATCAACGTGTTTCAAACACTGCCATCCACAATCTCTCTCAGTACAAGCTTTCATTTAGCGAGAAAAAGCTTCTAGGACTTGGTTTGGGATATATTCCTCCGTCAAAGTTTCCAGATTCAACACATCTAACCAAAGACTATGATAATTTTGCAAGGCATCGTTTTTCAGAAATGCACCAGATAGACCTCTTCCTCCTTTTCGAGTTGACCGAATTGGAATCCTTCTAAAGTTTATCAGCCTCTGGAAGACATCATCAACACTGGAAGAGTCATACTTCAAAATTCAATCTCTTCATGTGAGCGACTTCCTCACAACAAGCTTTCGCTTCATTTGAGAAGAGCCCTTAACAGATTGATAAAGAACCATAACATCATTATGAAGCCAGCAGATAAAAACCTTGGTTTGGTAATTCTTGATAAATCATGGTATCTTAATGAAGGTGATCGGCAACTTCTAGATCAACAGGTCTATCTCCCAGTCACCCAAGCTCCATTGAATGAACTGTTTGATAGGTTTGCCTGCATCTGTCAAAAGTCTAGTGTGCTCTCAAGGGATGAAGCAAAGTTTATCTTGCAGAAGCCAGAGCAAAGCGTTCAGAGTTTGCTCTCTTTACTTCTTGCCCAAAATCCACAAACCTACAGTGGTCGGAAGGCCAATCTGCTCTTACAATGGCTTTGTTTTTGAGAATGCGTCTATATGGCTTCATCATAAGCTTTTCCCCATTCTCCTCCAACAAAAGCAACATCTAAAAGACTCCCTCACTCTGATTAAAGAGTTATCTGAGCTTCATCTACCACAAGAAATTATCCTCTTCACATTTGATGTGGAATCTCTGTACCCCAGTATTCCCACCAATGAAGGACTGCATGCCCTCAAGATGATGATACAGGGTGACTTCAACCATGTAGAGCTCAACCTCATCATGACAATTGCCTCTCTTATTCTCAAGAACCACTATCTTGAGTTTAATGGCACTTTTTGGCATCAAATCAGAGGCACTGCTATGGGGAGTAATTTTGCTGTTGTCTATGCCTGCCTTTTTCTATGTTATTTAGAAAACCTTCAAGAACAGGTACATCCCACAACAGAGCTACTCTACTACAAAAGATACATTGATGACGCTTTAGGTTTTTGGCATGGGTCTCACACCACTTTGCTTCAACATCTTAGCAACTATGCAATGGATCTTCAGGAGCATATCAAGATAACACATGTCATCTCCAATTCATCTGTGGATTTTTTGGACATTCACCTCTTCAAAGGTACTAATTTTCAAACCACAGGAAAGCTTTCTACTAGTTGTTTTCAGAAAGAACTGAACAGGTATCAATACCTCCCTTTGTCTTCCTGGCACCCTAGTCATCAAAAGGAATCCTTCATCATTGGAGAACTTAAGCGTTATGTCATCAGGGAAAGCACGCTTCAAAGCTACATCAAGCTAAAGCTTTTGTTTTTCCAACGACTTCGAGGTAGAGGATATCCGGATTCTCTCCTTCGGAAAACTTTCAGCAAGATCAAGTACAATATGCGAACAGCTCTACTTCTAAAGGCTTCCAATTGAGAAACCTCTTCGAGTAAGCGGATCCCCCTAGTTCTTAAGCTTGACTACTCCAAGTACACCAAAGCTTTAAACTTGGGGGCCTCCCTAAACCCTAAACCTTTTCGGCTTTGCCAACAAAATCCCGAGCTGAAGCATATACCTAGACCTATGTCATCAGGGAAAGCACGCTTCAAAGCTACATCAAGCTAAAGCTTTTGTTTTTCCAACGACTTCGAGGTAGAGGATATCTGGATTCTCTCCTTCGGAAAACTTTCAGCAAGATCAAGTACAATATGCGAACAGCTCTACTTCTAAAGGCTTCCAATCGAGAAACCTCTTCGAGTAAGCGGATCCCCCTAGTTCTTAAGCTTGACTACTCCAAGTACACCAAAGCTTTAAACTTGGGGGCCTCCCTAAACCCTAAACTTTTTCGGCTTTGCCAACAAAATCCCGAGCTGAAGCATATACCTAGACCTATGATTTGCTGGAGAAATCCAAGGAATCTGCGCTCCTATCTTGTTAGATCAAGGTTTCGAACCTCTAATTTGTAACTTTCTATTTTTAGTAAGTACTATTTTTAGCGTGGACCCCACCTTTATAAAGCAACCCTTAGGAGCATCGGCTTAACAGCATATGAGACCTCCCATGCTTGGTTCTGCTATCGGGAAAACCCTCCACCTATTTTATGCATCTCTCTAGTCTTCTTGTTACCTTATGTAACTTATTTTTGCATGTAGAGTCAACATGTCCACTCTAGCCTAATGGTTAAGGCTTGTGACTCTAATGAAAGAGGTCATGGGTTCAAAACCCATAGCGTGCATGAGATGCTATTGAGCTTCTTTTACTTGTTTAGAGAGCTCTACTTATCCGATTCGAGCGTCGTTTGTTGCATTGGGTTCTTCATGTCCTAAGCTTGCTTTTTCACAACAAAAGGCTGAATTATCCCACATGCAAAGAGGCAAAAGCTAGCCCTCCCTTCTCTACATAAGGGAGAGCTCTCATTCTTGTAATCTCAAACTTGGGTGTTCCACTGAAGAGCTCATTCTAGAGCGAAACTAGTTTGGAACTACACCCTCAAGTTAATACAAGAAATCGACTTTTTTAAGTCTTTTTTGTCTCTTAAATCAAATCAATTTTGTCTTGTGTTTTGTGTATGTTAGGCACTTAGTCCTTTTTTTGGGCAAGTAAAGTGTCTTTCTTGTGTGTGTGAGTAAGGCCATTGGTTTGGTGCTTAGCAAGAGGCACTTGGTCATTAATTTGGTTGCTTTAGTGTCTTTCTGCTGAGTATGCTCCTTCAATCTGGCATAATGTCATATTGCGTGGCATGCTAAGTGTCATTTCGATTGATGCACCTTCCCTTCCCCTTACCTTTATTTTTGAGGGCAACTAGTCGTTCTTTTACGGCAAGTTGTTGTCCCCACGTCTTAGCCTTTGGTTTGGTGGACAACTAGTCGTTCTTTTGCGGCAAGTTGTTGTCCCCACATCTTAGCCTTTAGTTTGCGTGGGCAACTGGTCGTATTTTTCGGCTAGCTGTTGTCCTCGTGAGGTGGGATTTTGGACTTCTTGGTCATAGTGCGTGGCCATCTTAAGTTCATACTATTCACACCTCAACACCATATCTTACATACACTCCACTTGACTATCACGTAACCGGCCCCCCGAAAAATTTATTTTTTGCTGCCGCAGCTACCGGTTATTTATCTTTATCACTCCACAACCGCACACCTGAAAAAACCCCTAAACCCTAAACCCTAAACCCGAAACTCTGTTATGGCGATTTTGCACTATCTTCGCCGCCGGGACCCAAATTTGACGCACTGGTAGAAGTGACTGCGATGCCCAAATCCATGCACGTAGTGATGTGGACATAGAGCAACTTCCCTAACACAAGTCCATGTGGTCCGTTCTCTGATGGGGTCATGGATCCTCAAACTGCGCTAACTAACAGAATCTGGGTTCTCGAAAAAGATGCACGAGCATGGTAAATGGCGAAAATTTCCAACATTGGCCCAAACGATGCCGAAGAGGCATGAAATTCGAATCATGCAAGGAAAAATGTGTGGAAAGCAACCCGGATCTTTCTTGTTGTGTTTAGATGCGATTCCGACTCATTTTGGACCCGAAACTCTATTATGGCGATTTTGCACGATCTTCGTCTCGGGACCCAAGTTTGACTTGTTGGGAGAAGTGATTACGATGCCCAAATCCATGCACAGAGTGATGTGGACATAGAGCAACTTCCCTAGCACAAGTTCGTGTGGTCCGTTCTCTGATGGGATTTCGGATCCTCAACTTCTAACTGTCCGAATCCGGGTTCTCGAAAAAGATACACGAGCGTGCAAAATGGCAAAAATTTCCAACCGTGGTGCAAACAGCGCCGAAGAGGCATGAAAATCGAATCGTGCATGGACAAATGTGTGGCAAGCAACCCGAATCTTTCTTGTTGTGTTCAAATGCGATTCGGACTCATTTCAGAACCGAAACTCTGTTATGGTGATTTTGCACTATCTTCGCCGGGACCCAACTTTGACGCACTGGGAGAACTGATTGAGATGCCCAAATCCATGCACAGAGTGATGTGGACATAGAGCAACTTCCCTAGCACAAGTCCGTGTGGTCCGTTCTCTGATGGGGTCCCAGATCCTCAACTTCTAATTGTCCGAATCTGGATTCTCAAAAAGATGCACGAGCGTGGTAAATGGTAAAAATTTTCAATAGTGGCCCAAACGTCGTCGAAGAGGCATGAAATTCGAATCATGCATGGACAAATGTGTGGCAAGCAACCCTGATCTTTCTTGTAGTGTTCAGATGCGATTCGGACTCATTTCGGACCCGAAACTCGGTTATGGCGATTTTGCACTATCTTCTCGGGACCCAACTTTGACGTGCTGGGAGAACTAATTGCGATGCCCAAATCCATGCACGGAGTGATGTGGACATAGAGCAACTTCCCTAGCACAAGTCTGAGTGGTCCGTTCTCTGATGGGGTCCCGGATCCTCAACTTCTAACTGTCCGAATCTGGGTTCTCGAGAAAAAAGATGCACGAGCATGCTAAATGGCAGAAATTTCCAACCATGGCCCAAACGGCACCGAAGAGGCATGAAAATCGAATCATGCATGGAAAAATGTGTGGCAAACAACCCGGATCTTTCTTGTTGTGCTCAGATGCGATTCAGACTCATTTCGGATCCGAAACTCTGTTATGGCAATTTTGCACTATCAACGCCGTACCCAACTTTGACGCACTGGGAGAAGTGATTGCGATGCCCAAATCCATGCACGGAGTGATCTAGACATAGAGAAACTTTCCTAGCACAAGTTCGTGTGGTCCATTCTCTGATGGGGTCCCGGATCCTCAACTCCTAGCTGTCCGAATCCGGGTTCTCGAAAAAGATGCACGAGCGTGGTAAAAGGCGGAAATTTTCAACAGTGGCCCAAATGGCTCCGAAGAGGTATGAAATTCGAATCATGCATGAACAAATGTGTGGCAAGCAACCCAGATTTTATTGTTGTGTTCAAATTCGGATCCGAAACTCTGTTATGCGCAATTTTGCACCATGCACAAAGTGATGTGGACATAGAGCAACTTCCCTAGCACAAGTGCGTGTGGTCCGTTCTCTGATGGGGTATTGGATCCTCAACTTCTAACTGACCGAATCCGGGTTCTCGAGACGAAAAAGATGCACGAGCATGGTAAATGACGGAAATTTCCAACAGTGGCCCAAACGGCGTCAAAGAGGCATGAAATTCGAATCATGCATGGAAAAATGTGTCGCAAGCAACCCGGATCTTTCTTGTTGTGTTCAGATGCGATTCGGACTCATTTTGGATCCGAAACTCTGTTATGGCGATTTTGCACTATCTTCGTCTTGGGACCCAACTTTGATGCGCCAGGAGATGTGATTGCCATGCCCAAATCCATGCACGGAGTGATGTGGACATAGAGCAACTTCCCTAGCACAAGTTCGTGTGGTCCGTTCTCTGATGGGGTCCCGGATCCTCAACTTCTAACTGTCCGAATCCGGGTTCTCGAAAAAGATGCACGAGCGTGCCAAATGGCGAAAATTTCCAACCGTGGCTCAAACGGCACCGAAGAGGCATGAAAATCGAATCATGCATGGACAAATGTGTGGCAAGCAACCAAGATCTTTCTTGTTGTGTTCAGATGCAATTTGGACTCATTTCGGATCCGAAACTCTGTAACAATGATTTTGCACTATCTTCGTCGGGACCCAACTTTGACGTGCTGGGAGAAGTGATTGAGATGCCCAAATCCATGCACGGAGTGATGTGGACATAGAGCAACTTCCCTAGCACAAGTCCATGTAGTTCGTTCTCTGATGGGGTCCCAGATCCTCAACTTCTAACTGTCCGAATCCAGGTTCTTGAAAAAGATGCACGAGCGTGCCAAATGGCGAAAATTTCCAACCGTGGCCCAAACGGTGCCGAAGAGGCATGAAAATCGAATCATGCATGAAAAAATGTGTGGCAAGGAACCCGGATCTTTTTTGTTGTGTTCAAATGCGATTTGGACTCATTTCGGACCCGAAACTCTGTTATGGCGATTTTGCACTATCTTCGCTGGGACCCAACTTTGACGCGCTGGTAGAAGTGATTGCGATGCCCAAATCCATGCACGTAGTGATGTGGACATAGAGCAACTTCCCTAACACAAGTCCGTGTGGTTTGTTCTCTGATGGGGTCCTAGATCCTCAACTTCTAACTGTCCGAATCCGGTCTCATTTTGGATCCGAAACTCTGTTATGGATCCAAAACTCTGTTATGGCGATTTTGCAATATCTTCGCTGGGACCCAACTTTGACGCGCTCGGAGAATTGATTGTGATGTCCAAATCCATGCACGGGGAGTGATGTGGACATAGAGCAACTTCCCTAGCACAAGTCCGTGTGGTCCGTTCTCTGATGGGGTCCCGGATCCTCAACTTCTAACTGTCCGAATCCGGGTTCTCGAAAAAGATGCACGAGCATGCAAATGGTGAAAATTTCCAACAGTTGCCCAAACGGCGCTGAAGAGGCATGAAAATCGAATCATGCATGAAAACGGCACTAAAGAGGCATGAAAATCGAATCATGCATGGAAAAATGTGTGGCAAGCAACCTGGATCTTTCTTGTTGTGTTCAAATGCTATTCGGACTCATTTGGGATCCGAAATTCTGTTATGGCGATTTTGTACTATCTTCGTCGCTCGGGACCTAACTTTGACGTGCCGGGATAAGTGATTGCCATGCCCAAATCCATGCACGGAGTGATGTGGACATAGAGCAACTTCCCTAGGACAAGTCCGTGTGGTCCGTTCTCTGATGGGGTCCTGGATCCTCAACTTCTAACTATTAGAATCCGGGTTCTCGAAAAAGATGCACGAGCGTGCCCAATGGCGGAAATTTCCAACCGTGGCCAAACAGCGCCGAAGAGGCATGAAAATCAAATCATGCATGGACAAATGTGTGGCAAGCAACCAGGATCTTTCTTGTTGTGTTCAGATGCGATTCGGACTCATTTCGGATCCGAAACTCTATAACGGCAATTTTGCACTATCTTCGCCAACTTTGACGCACTGGGAGTGCAAGATTCCTCCCCCAACCCCTTTTTGATGTCTAGTATCTTCCCCTGTAATCAATTCCCTCTTCAAAAATATATGAGATCTTGTCTCTGCCTATTTTAGCATAGAGAGAGAAAATATTCTAGAGAGAGAATATTCAGATTTTGAATAATTTTGGATAGAAAAATATCTCATCTTATTAAAATAAATTCCCCTGAAACAGAAATTCAGAAAGAACTTTCCAATGTGCAATTAGAATTAATTGGAAGTGGGTATAAAGGACCTTAGCCTAAGGGTGTAGATTTTCAGAAATTCTTGGATTATGGTCCAATTAAGGTTCCTATGAGCCAATAAGATCAATCCATGTGTGGGGAGGAGATAAATCCAATTTTGTAAAAGAAGATACCCAAAAAATGAGTAAATGCTCACATAAGGTGAAGAGTTGAAAATGTACAGGTTTATTAGTAAAAAACTATGAGTAATTTTAATAATATGAGATATTTCGGGTATAATGATTCCATTTTGACACATATGTAAGGAAGGGGAGTCCCTTCAATTCTCACATAAGGTGAAGAGTTGAATATGTACAAGGTTTATTAATAAGAAACTATGAGTAATTTTAATAATATGAGATATTTTGGGTATAATGATTCCATTTTGATACATATATAAGGAAGGGGAGTCCCTTCAATTCTCACATAAGATGAAGAGTTGAATATGTACAAGGTTTATTAGTAAGAAACTATGAGCAATATTAAAAAAATGAGATATTTTGAGTATAATGATTCCATTTTTGACACATATGTAAGGCAGGGGAGGGCCTTCAATGAGGCGCCTACTTCACATGGGCAAATTGAGTTTTTTATCATCAAAAATTGAGATATTTCATCTCTCCTCTCTCCTCATTCAAGTCTAGTTCCAAAAAGTTAGCTTAACTGACCTAAAAATGGTCAAAAAGTGACCAAACTGACTTGGAAAATTCTAGAATCAGTTTGTTTGGTTAGAGCTCAATTTTTTCCTATAAATAGAGCCTCCCCCTTGTTGAAAATAGATAGTGTTTAGTGCATTGTTACTCTATTTCACCCAAGCCAAGAACTATGAATTTATTAATAATTCATTAGTTCTTGACATTTCCCTCTTCCAAAGATTGGTTGGCCACTCTTGTCCAAACAAGAATTGACCCTCAAACCATCAAGCCAAAGGAAAGCTTTCAAGTCATTAGTAAGTTGGTGATTTTTCTTTTCATTTATTTTATAGTTTTTATGGCTTTAATGGTTCTTATGCTTTATGTCTTCTTTAAAAATGTTATACCTCATTACAAAAAGGTATTTTCCCTCTCTTTCTAACAAAACCAACCATTCTCTATCCTAGGTGAATGGTTAATTGATTAATGTCAAGTTTTTATAATGATTATTTTATTATAAAAGTGTTACTTTTAGCATAATTGAATTTTATGCATAGAGGTATGCATATAAGATGACTATTTTATTATAAAAGTGTTACTTTTAACATATTTGAATTTTATGCATAGAGGTATGCATATAAGATGAATATTTTATTGTAAAAGTGTTACTTTTGGCATAATTGAATTTTATGCATAGAGGTATGCATAAAAGATGAATATTTTATTATAAAAGTGTTACTTTTAGCATATTAAATTTCATGCATAGAGCTATGAAAAAAAAATGATTATTTTATTGTAAAACTATAAATTTAAAAAAATGATTATTTTATTATAAAAATGTTACTTTTATCATATTGAATTTCGTGCATAGAGGTGAAAAAAATTATTATTTTATTATAAAAATATTACAAAAAAATGATTATTTTATTGTAAAAGTGTTACTTTTATCACATTTGAAATTCTTGCATAGAAGTATGCATAAAAGATGATTATTATATTGTAAAAATGTTACTTATATCATAATTGGATTTCATGCATAGAGGTATGCATAAAAGATATTCTTATACTAAAAGTGTGATTTTCATCACATAAATGGATTTTATGCATAAATTAGATGCATAAGAGAAATTCTTTTAGTCTAAAAGTATAATTCCTACTAAATTGAATTTATCCATAAGAAGATGCATAAAAGATTGATTTTAATTCAAAAGTGTCGAGTCTCATTCAAAATGAATTTATGCATAGGAAGATGCATAAAAGATTGATTTTTTAATCGAAAGTGTTAGTCTCCTTAAATGGAATTTATGCATAATTAGATGCGTAAAGAAATCTTATATCAAATATAAGAATTCTCTTGTATTCTATAAATAGATATGGGAAGAGATAGGATGTGATAAAAGATGTATGAGATGTGATAAGATGTATATGAGATGTGATAAGATGCGATAAGATGTATATGAGATGAGTTAGGATGTGATAAGAGGTGTATGAGATGTGATAAGAGGTGTAAGGGATGTTGAGTTAAGATGTGATAAGATGAGTTAAGATGTCATAAGATGTGTATGGGATGAGGTAAGAAGTGTATGTGATGGGATAAAATGTATATGAGATGAGTTAGGATGTGATAAGATGAGTTAGGATGTGATAAGAGGTGTATGAGATGTGATAAGAGGTGTATGGGATGTGATAAGATGTGATAAGATGCATATGAGATGAGTTAGGATGTGATAAGATGAGTTAAGATGTGACAAGATGTGTATGGGATGAGATAAGAAGTGTATGTGATGAGATAAGATGTATATGGGTTGTGATAGGGCGAGAATGGATGTGATGTAAAAGAATAGATGTGAAGGTGTATGGGGCTATATGAATGGGAATGTGGAAATGGATGTATGTATGTGGATGTGTGGATGTGGAAATGGGAGTTGTGGATGTGGATGTACACTTGGAGATGCGGATGTATACATGTAGATGTAGAAGTATGGATGTGAATGAGAATGTGGATGTGGATATACTTGGAGATATAGATGTATGCATGTAGATGTAGATGTATGGATGTGAATGAGAATGTGGATGTGGATGTATACATGGAGATGCGGATGTATACATGTAGATGTAGGAATATGGATGTGAATGAGAATGTGGACGTGGATGTATACATGGAGGTGTAGATGTATGCATGTAGATGTAGATGTATGGATGTGAATGTGAATGTGGATGTGGATGTATGCATGGAGATGTGGATGTATGCATGGAGATGTGGATATATGCATATATGTGAATGCGGATGTGGATGTATGTATGTCGATGTGGGATTGGAGGTATGATGTGGATATACGAACATGGAGGTGAATGTAGAATAATGAACGTGAATGCGTATGGAAAATAATGTGTCGTCGATATGAGTAAATGGATGAAAATGAATACACATTGTGAATGGAATGTGGATTAAGTAATGTGGATTGAGGAAGGATAATGTGAAAAGATGAGAGTTCGATATAGAAACTGTATTTTGTGACTGTTTGTAAATGACTGTTTTATGTCAAGAATGCTGGGGAAGCATTTTGACCGTCTTGTGGATTAAGGTCATGGAGACCTAACTGATAAGTTGCAACTGCTGCTCTGTTGACGGAGAGTCAATGGAGGACGTCTCGTGTAGCAAGGTCGTCGACCGAGGTCTTGACCAGCCTCGGTTCGATTTAAATGGTGAGCTTCCAGTACGGTGGATGAGGGACCAAGGAAGCGGCCTATGAGTGAAGCGCTAGGTCACCTGCGCGAAGGATCCTAGAGGGTGCTGACCCTACGGTGCTCGGGCTCTGGGTCGCCGAAGTACCCAAACGTGCATCGTGGAAGATATTGGAACAAGAGTTAGAATTGTTTTCTGAAACCGGGCATGGATCTGGTTGACTGACCTTGCTGGTCCTCAACGGATGAGTCCGTGGCTCTTTTATATGGGTCTGTTGGTTGATCTGACCTTCAACGAGGATTCCATTTTGATTTTGAATGTGAAAATATTGTCGGGTACTATGAGCTAGGAATTATTGAAAAGGCCCCTGAGTGAACAGGTGGTGAGAGCGTTCTAGTTGCCAATGATGCAATAAGTACCGCGATGAATGAATGACTGGAAATAGGGATTCAACCAGAGACTTTGAGGATTGTTATCAGTGACATAATGGTTTTATTAAAGGATTGTTTTAAAGCTGATGCTGAGAAAAAGACAATTTCATATTGGGTGTGTAAGTGGTGTGACTAGTTTTATGTTTGCATGAACTTCCGACTAGGGGGCCTAGGAACTCTTTTCCTTGGTACACGGGACAAAACCTAACCAAATTCCTAATTGGATCCCATCACTAACCCATGGGATCTCGGATGGGGTTAGGCTGGACTGATGGATCCGTAAATCGAGACTCAATTTCTGTTATTACGATAGATAAAGTAAATCTCGCATAGTAATTGTTTTATGGATACGAATCAACGGTTGTGCCTCTTGATGGGGAAAAAAGCGTTGATCCCAATGATCCAAGTGCAAGTTTCATCCTTGATCTGACCGAGTATCTTTATAGTTGCGGTCGGATCAGCTTGATCAGAAAAGGTCTTGACTACGTTAGAGTAAACGTTATCTTGGTGGAATCGCCTGTGCTTTCCGGGTAAAGGAAGTTTTTTTGGGTTTGGTTTTGGATAAACCGATGGATTAGTCTCTTGTCCGGATATCCGTGTGGGCGAGGCCCCAAGTGTGAGACACCTGGCCCGTGCAAGATGTACTACTTTCGCTGCTAGTATCTGAATCTGTTGCGTGGTGGGGACAGGGATCTCACAGGGAGAAGTGATTGAGATGCCCAAATCCATGCACGGAGTGATGTGGACATAGAGCAACTTCCTTAGCACAAGTCCGTGTGGTCCGTTCTCTGATGGGGTCCCAGATCCTCAACTTCTAACTGTCCGAATCCGGGTTCTCGAAAAAGATGCACGAGCGTGCCAAATAGCGAAAATTTCCAACCGTGGCCCAAACGGCACCGAAGAGGCATGAAATTCAAAACATGCATGGACAAATGTGTGGCAAGCAACCCACATCTTTCTTGTTGTGTTCAGATGCGATTCGGACTCATTTCGGACCCGAAACTCTGTTATGGCGATTTTGCCGGGACCCAACTTTGACGAGCTGGGAGAACTGATTGCGATGCCCAAATCCATGCACGGAGTGATGTGGACATAGAGCAACTTCCTTAGCACAAGTCCATGTGGTCCGTTCTCTGATGGGGTCCCGGATCCTCAAATTCTAATTGTCCGAATCCAGGTTCTCAAAAAAGATGCACGAGCATGGTAAATGGTAGAAATTTCCAACAGTAGCCCAAACGGCACCGAAGAGGCATGAAATTCAAATCATGCATGGACAAATGTGTGGCAAGCAACCCGGATCTTTCTTGTTGTGTTCAGATGCGATTCGGACCCATTTCGGACCCGAAACTCTGTTATGGTGATTTTGCACTATCTTCGTGGGGACCCAACTTTGACGCGCTGGGAGAACTGATTGCGATGCCCAAATCCATGCACGGAGTGATGTGGACATAGAGCAACTTCCCTAAGCATAAGTCCATGTGGTCCGTTCTCTGATGGGGTCCCAGATCCTCAACTTCTAACTGCCTGAATCCGTCTTCTCGAAAAAGATGCACGAGCGTGGTAAATGGCGTTAATTTCCAACAGTGGCCCAAACGGCACCGAAGAGGCATGAAAATCAAATCATGCATGGAAAAATGTGTAACAAGCAACCCGGATCTTTCTTGTTGTGTTCAGATGCGATTCGGACTCATTTTGGATCCGAAACTCTGTTATGGCAATTTTGTACTATCTTCGCCTTGGGACCCAACTTTGACCCGCTGGTAGAAGTGATTGCGATGCCCAAATCCATGCACGTAGTGATGTGGACATAGAGAAACTTCCCTAACACAAGTCCGTGTGGTCCGTTCTCTAATGGGGTCCCGGATTCTCAACTTCTAACTGTCCGAATCCAGGTTCTCGAAAAAGATGCACGAGCGTGGTAAATGGCAGAAATTTCCAACAGTGGCCCAAACGGCGCCGAAGAGGCATGAAATTCGAATCATGCATGGACAAATGTGTGGCAAGAAACCCGGATTTTATTGTTGTGTTCAGATGTGATTCGGACTCATTTCGGCCTTGACACTCTGTTATGGCGATTTTGCACTAACTTCACCGGGACCCAACTTTGACACGCTGGGAGAAGTGATTGCGATGCCCAAATCCATGCACGGAGTGATGTGGACATAGAGCAACTTTACTAGCACAAGTTCGTGTGATCCGTTCTCTCATGGGATCCCGGATCCTCAACTTCTAACTGTCCGAGTCCGGGTTCTCGCGAAAAAGATGCACGAGCGTGGTAAATGGCAGAAATTTTCAACAGTAGCCCAAACCGCGCCGAAGAGGCATGAAATTCGAATCATGCATGAACAAATGTATGGCAAGCGACCCGGATCTTTCTTGTTGTGTTCAGATGCGATTCGGACTCATTTCGGACCTGAAACTCTGTTATGGCGATTTTGCACTATCTTCGCCGGGGCCCAACTTTGACGCACTGGGAGAAGTGATTGCGATGCCCAAATCCATGCACGGAGTGATGTGGACATAGAGCAACTTTCCTAGCACAAGTTTGTGTGATCCGTTCTTTGATGGGATCCCGGATCCTCAACTTCTAGCTGTCCGAGTCCGAGTTCTCGCGAAAAAGATGCACGAGCGTGGTAAATGGCAGAAATTTTCAACAGTGGCCCAAACGGCGCCGAAGAGGCATGAAATTCGAATCATGAATGAACAAATGTGTGGCAAGAAACCCGGATCTCTATTGTTGTGTTCAGATGTGATTCGGAGTCATTTCGGACCGGAAACTCTGTTATGGTGATTTTGCACTATCTTCGCCGGGACCCAAATTTGACGCGCTGGGAGAACTGATTGCGATGCCCAAATCCATGCACGGAGTGATGTGGACATAGAGCAACTTCCCTAGCACAAGTCCATGGGGTCCGTTCTCTGATGGGGTCCCGGATCCGCAACTTCTAACTGTCCGAATCCGCGTTCTCGAAAAAGATGCACGAGCGTGGTAAATGGCAAAAATTTCCAACAGTGGCCCAAACGGCGCCGAAGAGGCATGCAAATCGAATCATGCATGGAAAAATGTGTGGCAAGCGACCCGGATCTTTCTTGTTGTGTTCAGATGCGATTCCGACTCATTTCGGATCTGGAACTATGTTATGGTAATTTTGCACTATCTTCGCTGCTGGGGCCCAACTTTGACGCGCTGGGCAGAAGTGATTGCGATGCCCAAATCGATGCACGGAGTGATGTGGACATAGAGCAACTTTCCTAGCACAAGTTCGTGTTGTCCGTTCTCTGATGGGGTCCCAGATCCTCAACTTCTAACTGTCCGAGTCCGGGTTCTCGCGAAAAAGATGCACGAGCGTCGTAAATAGCAAAAATTTCCAACAGTGGCCCAAATGGCATCGAAGAGGCATGAAATTCGAATGATGCATAAACAAATGTGTGGCAAGCAACCCGGATCTTTATTGTTGTGTTCAGATGCGATTCGGACTCATTTCGGACCCGAAACTCTATTATGGCGATTTTGCACTATCTTCGCCGCCGGGACCCAACTTTGACGCGCTGGGAGAAGTGATTGCGATGCCCAAATCCATGCAGGGAGTGAAGTGGACATAGAGCAGCATCCCTAGCACAAGTCCATGTGGTCCGTTCTCTGATGGGGTCCCAGTTGCTCAACTTCTAACTGTCTGAATCCAGGTTCTCGAAAAAGATGCACGAGCGTGGTAAATGGCAGAAATTTCCAACAGTGGCCCAAACGGCGCCGAAGAGGCATGAAATTTGAATCATGCATGGACAAATGTGTGTGGAAAGCAACCCGGATCTTTCTTGTTGTGTTCATATGCGATTCGGACTCATTTCGGACCCGAAACTCTGTTATGGCGATTTTTCACTATCTTCGCCACCGGGACCCAACTTTGATGCGCTGGGAGAACTGATTGCGATGCCCAAATCCATGCACGGAGTGATGTGGACATAGAGCAACTTCCCTAGCACAATTCCGTGTGGTCTGGTCTTTGATGGGGTCCTAGATCCTCAACTTCTAATTGTCCGAATCCGAGTTCTTGAAAAAGATGCACGAGCGTGCCAAATGGCAGAAATTTCCAACCGTGGCCCAAACGGTGCCGAAGAGGCATGAAAATCAAATCATGCATGGACAAATGTGTGGCAAGCAACCCGAATCTTTCTTGTTGTGTTCAGATGCGATTCGGACTCATTTCGGATCCCAAACTCTGGTATGGCAACTTTGCACTATCTTCGTCGGGACCCACAACTTTGACGCGCTGGTAGAAGTGATTGCGATGCCCAAATCCATGCACGTAGTGATGTGGTCATAGAGCCACTTCCCTAACACAAGTCCGTGTGGTCCGTTCTCTAATGGGGTCCCGGATCCTCAACTTTTAATAACTGTCCGAATCCGGGTTCTCGAGAAAAAGATGCACGAGCGTGGTAAATGGCGAAAATTTCCAACTGTGGCCCAAACGGCGCCGAAGAGGCATGAAATTTGAATCATGCATGGACAAATATGTGGCAAGCAACCCGGATTTTATTGTTGTGTTTAAATGCGATTCGGACTCATTTCGGCCCTGAAACTCTGTTATGGCGAATTTGCACTATCTTCATCGGGACCCAAATTTGACGCACTGGGAGAAGTGATTGCGATGCCCAAATCCATGCACAGAGTGATGTGGACATAGAGCAACTTCCCTAGCACAAGTCTGTATGGTCCATTCTCTGATGGGGTCCCGGATCCTCAAGTTCTAACTGTCCGAATCCGGGTTCTCGAAAAAGATGCACGAGCGTGTCAAACGGTGGAAATTTCCAACCGTGGCCCAAACGGCACCGAAGAGGCATGAAAATCGAATCATGCATGGACAAATGTGTGGCTAGCAACCCAGATCTTTCTTGTTGTGTTCAGATGCGATTCGGACTCATTTCGGATCCGAAACTCTGTTATGGCGATTTTGCACTGTCTTCGCCCGGGACCCAAATTTGACGCGCTGGGAGAAGTGATTACGATGCCCAAATCCATGCATGGAGTGATGTGGACATAGAGCAACTTTCCTAGCACAAGTCCGTGCGGTCCGTTCTCTGATGGGGTCCTGGATCCTCAACTTCTAACTGTCTGAATCCGGGTTCTCGAAAAAGATGCACGAGCATGGTAAATGGCGAAAATTTTCAACAGTTGCCCAAACGGCGCCAAAGAGGCATGAAATTCGAATCATCCATGGAAAAATGTGTGGCAAGCAACCCGGATCTTTCTTGTTGTGTTAAGATGCGATTCGGACTCATTTCGGATCCGAAACTCTGTTATGGCGATTTTGCACTATCTTCGCCGGGACCCAACTTTGACACGCTGTGGGAGAATTGATTGTGATGCCCGAATCCATGCACGGAGTGATGTGTACATAGAGCAACTTCCCTAGCATAAGTCCGTGTGGTCCGTTCTCTGATGGAGTCTCGGATCCTCAACTTCTACTATGTCCGAATCCGGTGTCTCGAAAAATATGCACGAGCGTACCAAATGGCAGAATTTCCAACCGTGGCCCAAACGCCGAAGAGGCATGAAATTCGAATCATGCATGGACAAATGTGTGGCAAGCAACCCCGATCTTTCTTATTGTGTTCAAATGCGATTCGGACTCATTTTTTATCCGAAACCCTGTTATGGCGATTTTGCACTATCTTTGCCGAGAAGTGATTGTTTGCGATGCCCAAATCCATGCACGGAGTGATGTGGACATAGAGCAACTTCCCTAGCACAAGTTTGTGTGGTCCGTTCTCTGATGGGGTCCCAGATTCTCAACTTCTAACTGTTCGAATTTGGGTTCTCGATCCGGGTTCTCGAAAAAGATGCACGAGCGTGCCATATGGCAAAAATTTCCAATCGTGGCCCAAATGGCATCGAAGAGGCATGAAATTCGAATCATGCATGGACAAATGTGTGGCAAGCAACCCGGATGTAGCTGTGTACTATGCAGATTAACAAAACCAATTACTCTAAGAAGAGACCTACTTCACATGATGAGAACCAAGGAGCTACAATTGCATTTGATCTAGCTCTACCATGTGGTGGAGCTAGAATGCATCGATATTGCTGTGTACCATGCAGATCTACAAAATCAATTACTCCAAGAAGAGATCTACTTCACATGACAAGAACCAAGAAGCTAGAATTGCATTTGATCTAGCTCTACCACGTGGTAGAGCTGTATCCAACCTAGACCACATCGTAGAGCTAGACTCCTTTGAGGTCTAGCTCTACCATGTGGTGGAGCTAGAATGCATTGATCTAGCTGTGTACCATGCAAATCAACAAAACCAATTACTCCAAGAAGAGACCATGACAAGAACCAAGGAGATAAACAAGTGTGTTGAATGGTGCTGGGACCCAACTTTGACGCGCTGGGAGAAGTGATTGCGATGCCCAAATCCATGCACGGAGTGATGTGGACATAGAGTAACTTTACTAGCACAAGTTTGTGTGATCCGTTCTCTGATGGGATCCCGGATCCTCAACTTCTAACTGTCCGAGTCCGGGTTCTCGCGAAAAAGATGCACGAGCGTGGTAAATGGCAGAAATTTTCAACAGTGGCCCAAACCGCGCCGAAGAGGCATGAAATTCGAATCATGCATGAACAAATGTGTGGCAAGCAACCCGGATCTTTATTGTTGTGTTCAGATGCGATTCGGACTCATTTCGGACCTGAAACTCTGTTATGGCGATTTTGCACTATCTTCGCCCGGGACCCAAATTTGATGCGCTGGGAGAACTGATTGCGATGCCCAAATCCATGCACGGAGTGATGTGGACATAGAGCGACTTCCCTAGCACAAATCCATGTGGTCCGTTCTCTGATGAGGTCCCGGATCCTTAACTTCTAATTGTCCGAATCCGCGTTCTCGAAAAAGATGCACGAGCATGGTAAATGGCATCAATTTCCAACAGTGGTCCAAACGGCACCGAAGAGGCATGAAAATCGAATCATGCATGGACAAATGTGTGGCAAGCGACCCGGATCTTCCTTGTTGTGTTCAGATGCGATTCGGACTCATTTCCGATCCGAAACTATGTTATGGCGATTTTGCACTATCTTCGCCGGGGCCCAACTTTGACGCGCTGGGAGAAGTGATTGCGATGCCCAAATCCATGCACGGAGTGATGTGGACATAGAGCGACTTTCCTAGCACAAGTTCGTGTGGTCCGTTCTCTGATGGGGTCCCGGATCCTCAACTTCTAACTGTTCGAGTCCGGGTTCTCGCGAAAAAGATGCACCAAAGCATTGGGTACAAAGAAGCTCCGCAGATTCAGGGCTTGGTGTACATGAGATGGAGTTGAGCTCGAGGGAGATATCGAGCTCGTCTAGTGAGGCGGTGGACACTGATGACCCGCCTGGGGGATAGGCCCCACACTTACACCACTGGCATGGTTGGTGAGATCTTGGGTGATATGCGGCCAGTGGGATGACAGGCTGTGTGCCAGCCACTCTAGAGACTGGCATAGTTATAGCGCTAGCTCATTTAGTCGGGTTCACACTATAGAGAACCTATGTATGTATTGGTAGAGTACCTTTCATATTATGTGTACTCTTATCTTGTATATGGTGTGTTGAGTGTTGTGTAGAGAAGAAGAAGATTTTCAGCTTCTCACCTTGTGTGTTCTCTATTAGGGTTTTGTGAGTGTGTGTGTGTGCTTGCAAGAGCTCAAGCTCTCTCCCCCCTGCATCTTTTCATGGTGGAGTTAGAATGCATCAATCTAGCTATACCATAAACCATGTTGTAGACCTAGAATGCCTAGAGGTCTAGCTCTACCATATGGTGGAGCTAGAATATATTGAACTAGCTCTACTATCTGGTAACTATATCATGTGGTGGAGCTAGAATGCATCAATGTAACTATATCATGTAACGGAGCTAGAATTCATTGATCTAGCTCTACCATGTGGTAGAGCTATATCAAAATAATCTATCTAGACACCATTGTATCGCTAGAATGCTTTGAAGTCTAACTCCACCACATAGTAGAGATAGTCTTCAATGGGTTCTATCTCTACCATATGATAGAGCTAGTTCTAGCTCGGCCACATGGTAGAGCTATACTTCATGGTAGAGTCTGATGTAGAAACCAATCTAAAAAAAATTGCTTGCTAGATTTGATTACTAGTTTAACAAGTCCAACATGATTATGTGCAGGATGGATTTCCAATCTGGAGGGAGGGTCTACATGATGTTGAACAATGATTCTGTTGGTATTGGCTGCATGTGTAGAATTGATCCAAATTCCACTTGTAGTGGAACAAAGATTGGTCAAGGAAATGTGTCATTACTTGTGGAGGAATGCTTGAAGGATGTGGAACTACCATTCCCCAATGGATACCATTTATCTAAAAAATGCATTATCTAAAAAATGCATTATGGAGTAATGTTCGTTGGCCAAAAATGCTTTTAAGGCCTTTCACAAGGGAGCTGGAATTTGGAGAGTGGAGTGAAAGATGCAGAGATGCAGATCAAGAAGAGCCTGTGGAACCTCCATTTGTAGATGCAATACCGATAACATCTCCAGAACTTGACATGCAAATCCAACAATCTTGGAAGAATGAGATGGTTCTTCTAAAGGATGAGAGCATGATGCAAACTATCAATCAAGGGACTATCTTATCTGTGTTTCCATTTGAATGTGTCAACTTTCAACTTGGTGATGATTATGTGGGTGTGGCTATTGAAAGTGCAAATGAATTTCAAACTATGCCGCAAGTGGATAGTATCACCCTAGTTAAATGGCCTATTAAACAGCTGACAATGCTGGATGGGAGCCCATTGCAATGCTATGTTCTGCTTAATGGCATGCATGTTGAACATGCTGATGTATGTAATGAGGATAATGATGGAGATGTAACTAATGAGGTTATTGTTGCCCAAACCTCTGCAAAAAGACACTACACTTTCATAAACAGGATTCCAAAGCAGAGACCACAACCAGCTTCTGCCTTATATATGTCACGTGAATCCGTTCAAAGGATTTCATCCATTGATTGTTGTGCAAAAAAATGTTGTCATCTAATCGATCGTGATGTACTAATGAGGATACGACAAGACTTTTGGGAACAGGAGTCTCGTACAAATTATGTATATGATGTGCTTTCTACAGCTTGGCATCGTGATTCAGCTCAAAAAACTAAATATGAATTTAGGTTAAATGGGGTGATTGTTTGTTGCAGAGAATGGTATGAGATGCATGGTATACCAAAGACATCCTTTTACCGTTACAGGGAAAAGTTTGAGTTCGGTGTGTGTCAATATCTGCATGGAAACACAAGGGTATTGAGGAGAGGCCTACAACATGCTAGTGAGGCAAGAGCACTACTTGATGAATTTGTGAACATGAACTTCGAGCCCGCGCCACACAAAAGTAGAACAATGCTAGATGGTTCAAGGGAAACCAGGTTGTCAATTCCATCAATATTCAAGAAAGTTGACATTTTAAATGAAATCAATGCAACACTTGAGCAGTTGGGACATGAGAAGAGGCTATCAAAGTCATCGTTTAGTAGAATTTGGAATAAAGAGTACCCACAAGTGTCCCTAACAAAGGCAAGTGAGTTCTCCAAGTGCACCTTGTGTAGTGGTCTCAAAGCAAAACTAGAAGCCAAACCTAGTCTCTAGAAGAAAGAGCATGGCTCCTCAATGAAAGAGATATTCACATGCAACAACAACAAAGTTGCAGGAGCTTATACTATGCATGGCGCATATTTTCAGAAACCCAACCACAAAAGTATGTATGCATCATCCATGACAAGATGGATCAAAAGAAAACAGCCATTCCCAGACTACAGGTCCTTCCCAAGGGTGTGGATTCGGGATATAATTTACTAATTGCATTGATTGTTATGATCACTCATGGACATGCAAAAGGTCATTATGGACACTTTATTTTGAATGGTTTATGGCCATCTGATCCCAATCTAACAATTGGCTCAATCGCAAGTTGTTTACATAACTTAGAGAGGATGGATAAGCATCCTCTTGGTGATCTAGTAACAAATGGGATTCCAAGGAGCAATGTTTCACTTCTACATGCTTTAAATTCAAGGACAGCTTTAGACAACCACAATATGAGTGATGGTAAAGATCCCATTGTTGAACCATGTATAAATTAGGGAGACACAATGAATTGGGTTCCCTCGTTTTGCAAGTTGCCAGAAAACTTGTTGCTACAACTAGATAATTGTGCTGGAGAAAATAAAACTCAGTACTTATTTGCCTATTTGTCATTGCATGTTGCACGGGGTGCTTTCAAAACTGTACAGTTGGGATTTCTAATGGTCGAACATACACATGAGGATATAGATGCCATGTTTAGCAGGTTTTCACAGAAATTAAGAGTGGGGCAAACCTTTACTTTACCACATTTGATGGATACTTTAAGAACCAGCTCAACTTCTTCTCCGGCTCCCTTCTTGCTTACAGAGGTCCTTGACTTCAAGGCATATTGTGATGGCTACATTTGTGATGGGCAAGAAGCACTTATAGGTCACTCCAAACCACTTCTATTCAGGTTCTTCATGGAAGGAGACACACCGGTAATGCAATTTAAGGCACATGTAGCTATTCGTAATTGGAGTGGAAGTATCCGTCTTTGGAAGACAGACAGTGAAGGTAAACCAAGGTTACCAAAAGGAGATCCACCTCTACTACCAATGGCCGAGCATATAAAGATGCATGCAGAAGTAATATCAGGATTGAAGGGTTAGTAGTTACATAAAATTTTGGCAAAATCTAAGTAATGGTTCATTTGTGCCAAGATATTATAGGCCCGTGATAGATTATTGGAGTAATGTAATCGAAGAGCTTGGAAAACCAATACAATCAGAGGTAAGAAAGCACACAAATTTTTGGCCAAAATCTAAAGGGTCCCATCAATTAGATGATATGAATGTTGAACAATTGCAGGCACAAAGATTCTTAGGTATTGAAGAACATAATGATCATTATTGTGGGCCGGCACGGGATAAACCAAGGGAGGCATTTAACCCTATGCTACATGTTTAGCAAGGACACTTTGTCATGCTGCACCCAGATGACACAAACATCTATCCAGTTTGGCTTGCTATGGCTGAATCGGATATTGATGATGAGCCTACGTCACCAAATTACATGAAACTCTTGATTCAATATTGGGGACCTTGTGCAAGGAAGAAAGGTTTGACAACAAGTATGGGAAAATGCTGATGCAATTCTTTGGTGGAGACCAAGGAATCCACCACCATACAAAAGAATCAAGATTCAAGAAAAGGAAGCCCGTAAAGCAAAAGCATGCTTAGGCTTGGCTTGTGAGGATGAAGCTCATATTGATGGTTCCTTCAATGAGGAGTAGCATTTGTAGATTCTCAATATTGACAATGTGGATTTTTAGGTTATAACTCTAATATCCAAAAGAGATGTAGTTTGGTATCTTCTTTATTTTTTATTTTCACTTATTGAATGAAATTTTTCTTTGTGCCTCCAACATTTTTTTGATATAATAATATTTCTATCTTATTTATTCAATTGTTTCATAAATTTTATGCAGTGTACAACTCACTTGGTGCTGCCAGGTCCTAGCAAAGAAACAAATACCACTTTCTTATTAATGGTGTTTATCAACACCACCTTCCTACATGATTATCAAACAGTTACTCCTTTCAAATATGTTTATGCACAAATACTAATACCACTTTTTTGGTTTGAACGGTGATTATCAACACTACCTTCCTCTGCTCTATATTAAGAAATTCCACAATAACTTTTCCCACATTAAGTGGAAAATTCCCATAATACATGGAACTTATCAATTTCAAAATTCCCATAATGCGGGATTTTTTCCATAATGCCTAATACGGTCTTATAGTTCTATTATAAGAGATAAGTATCTCCAAAAATAGAAATTCGAATTTAGGTGATAAGAGATCATATTTAGAGTACTTTTACATATTTAGAGTCCATGCATACTAAAAATGTGAAAAAGCAACGCGTTTCCAAAGATAGCGCATTTGTGGCTACACACAAACGTTTTTGCCTATTCTACCCACGCTAGCTTGTAGAACAGATAGCTTCCGGTTCTTTTGACTGGTTATATGACCATATTTTGAGTTTTTATAAGATAGTTATGGCCGAAACAATTTACTGATTCTGTCAGGGTCTCTACACAGGGAAAACTGTAAGAAGGCAGCAAGTAGCCTCAAGGTAATCCTAAGAGCTTGAGATGTATATATCCCTTCATCCTTATCTATCGACGAGAACCCGGATTCGGACAGTTAGAAGTTGAGGATCCGGGATCCCATCAGAGAACGGACCACACGGACTTGTGCTAGGGAAGTTGCTCTATGTCCACATCACTCCATGCATGGATTTGGATATCGCAATCAGTTCTCCTAGTGCGTCAAAGTTGGGTCCCGACGAAGATAGTGCAAAATCGCCATAACAGAGTTTCGGGTCGGAAATGAGTCCGAATTGCATCTGAACACAACAAGAAAGATCCGGGTTGCTTGCCACACATTTTTCCATGCATGATTCGATTTTCATGCCTCTTCGGTGCCGTTTGGGCCACGGTTGGAAATTTTCACCATTTGGCACGCTCGTGTATCTTTTTCGTCGAGAACCCGGATTTGGACAGTTAGAAGTTGAGGATCCGGGACCCCATCAGAGAACGGACCACACGGACTTGTGCTAGGGAAGTTGCTCTATGTCCACATCACTCCGTGCATGGATTTGGGCAACGCAATCACTTCTCCCAGCGCATCAAAGTTGGGTCCCGGTGAAGATAGTGCAAAATCGCCATAATAGAGTTTCGGGTCCGAAATGAGTCCGAATCGCATCTGAACACAACAAGAAAGATCCGGGTTGCTTGCCACATATTTGTCCATGCATGATTCGATTTTCATGCCTCTTCGGCGCTGTTTGGGCCACGGTTGGAAATTTCTGCCATTTGGTACGCTCGTGCATCTTTTTCGAGAACCCGGATTCGGACAGTTAGAAGTTGAGGATCCGGGACCCCATCAGAGAACGGACCACACGGACTTGTGCTAGGGAAGTTGCTCTATGTCCACATCACTCCGTGCATGGATTCGGGCATTGCAATCACTTCTCCAAGTGCGTCAAAGTTGGGTCCCAATGCCATTCAACACACTTGTTTATCTCGTTGGTTCTTGTCATGGTCTCTTCTTGGAGTAATTGGTTTTGTTGATTTGCATGGTACACAGCTAGATCAATGCATTCTAGCTCTACCACATGGTAGAGCTAGACCTCAAATGCAATTCTAGCTCCACCACATGGTAGAGCTAGACCTCAAAGCAGTCTAGCTCTACGATGTGGTCTAGGTTGGATACAGCTCTACCACATGGTAGAGCTAGATCAAATGCAATTCTAGCTTCTTGGTTCTTGTCATGTGAAGTAGATCTCTTCTTGGAGTAATTGATTTTGTTGATCTGCATGATGGTACACAGCAATATCGATGCATTCTAGCTCCACCACATGGTAGAGCTAGATCGAATGTAATTGTAGCTCCTTGGTTCTCGTCATGTGAAGTAGGTCTCTTCTTAGAGTAATTGGTTTTGTTGATCTGCATGGTACACAGCTAGATCCGGGTTGCTTGCCACACATTTGTCCATGCATGATTCGAATTTCATGCCTCTTCCACGTCGTTTGGGCCACGGTTGGAAATTTTTGCCATATGGCACGCTCGTGCATCTTTTTGAAGAACCCGGATTGAGAACCCGGATTCGAACAGTTAGAAAATGAGAATCTGGGACCCCATCAGAGAACGGACCACACGGACTTGTGCTAGGGAAGTTGCTCTATGTCCACATCACTCCGTGCATGGATTTGGGCATCGCAAACAATCACTTCTCGACAAAGATAGTGCAAAATCGCCATAATAGGGTTTCGGATCCGAAATGAGTCCGAATCGCATCTGAACACAACGAGAAAGATCCGGGTTGCTTGCCACACATTTGTCCATGCATGATTCGAATTTCATGCCTCTTCGGCGTTTGGACCGCGGTTGAAAATTCTGCCATTTGGTATGCTCGTGCATGTTTTTCGAGACACCGGATTAATGCCCAAGAAATATCTGAGCTCCCCCAGATCCTTCATCTCGAACTTTTGTCTAAGCAAGATCTTTACATCAAAGATCTCTGCATCATGGTCCCCCGTAATGATCAAGTCATCTACATAGATGACAACAAGCACAACCCCTCTATCACCATGTCTCACATACAGCGACAAATCTGCATTGGCTACATGAAAGCCAATAGTGACAAGATATTCAGAAATCTTGTCAGACCATGCTCTTGGTGCTTGCTTTAAGCCATACAAGGCTTTCTTCAACCTGCAAACATGCTCAGGGTGACCCACATCCTCATAACCAGGTGGCTGCAACATATACACCTCTTCTTGCAAATCCCCATGCAAGAATGCATTCTTTACATCCATCTGATGTAAAGACCATTGCTTTGACGCAGCCACTGCTATCACAACTCTCACCGTTGCCATCTTGGCAACTGGGCTGAAAGTTTCCTCATAATCAATCCCATATGTCTGCGCATATCCTTTGGCTACCAATCTAGCCTTGTACCTGTTTATGCTCCCATCACTGTTATGTTTAACTTTGTACACCCACTTGCATCCAATGGCTTTCTTGCCTTCAGGCAATTGCACTAAATCCCAAGTTTCATTTCCATATAGTGCATCCATCTCCTCATCCATAGCTTTCTCCCAACAAAGATTTTCAACAGCCTCATCAATGCATGTGGGCTCTACAACCTGCACAACCTTTGCCATATATGCATAGTGATGTGCCACATAACCATCATATGTAAATCTCTACACAGGGTTCTTCACTCTCCCTGATCTTCGCAGCTTTTCATTCATGGCTTCCATAGCCTTCTTTACACCAGGTGTTCTCATAGCTGGGATCCCAAGCTCCTCATCAAGGCTCATATCTGAGCCACTAGAAGGCCCTGCACAGGGTTCTTCACTCTCCCTGATCTTCGCAGCTTTTCATTCATGGCTTCCATAGCCTTCTTTACACCAGGTGTTCTCATAGCTGGGATCCCAAGCTCCTCATCAAGGCTCATATCTGAGCCACTAGACTCTACCATCAACATGAGAATGACCTGCAGAAATGTCAGGCATACCAAGGGGCTCAACCACTTTCTCTTTTCGTTTTCGTGATGTACTAATTATATTTGCAGGACTGGTATTATGACGCAGCCTGCCGCTCCATGGTCTATCAACAACAGACCCACTAGAAGAGGACTCTCCTGGTCCACTCAAAGACTGTGATTGCTGACCTGCATTCTGTGCAACCACACTTCCACTCACATCAGCCCCAACAGCTTCTTTTTCAGCAACATACCAGCTGCTCATCTCATCAAAGACAACATCCTTGCTTACCCTCAACTCACGTGTAGCAGGGTTATAACACCTGTATCCCTTTTGCTCAAGGGAGTATCCAATAAACACACATTTTTCAGCTTTTGGATCCACAATAATAGCATTCATGTGCATCATTATATTGCCTTTGCCAATTTCCACGGCCTCTTTGACTCCCCCTACCTCTGAATTTGCCTCTTCCACCTGCGTGTTGTTGTTGTTGTTGTTGATTCTGGGACTGTTGTTGTTGCTGCTGCTGCTGACCATAATTCTGCTTACCTGTTCGACCACCTCCTTGACCACGTCCACGGCCTCCTCTACCTCGTCCTCTTCCTGAACTCGTGTAGAAGGCCTGTTGCTCTGAACTGTTTTTGCTTTGTGAAGACTGTTGGTCTTCACCCAAGCTCTTCTCTTCGATAATCAACATAGACACCAAATCTGTAAAGTTGGGAATGTTTTCCCGAGTCTGTAAGATTCCTCCCCCAAACCCCTTTTTGATGTCTAGTATCTTCTTCTATAATCAATCCCTCTTCAGAAATATAAAAGACTTGTTTCTAACTGTTTTAACTTAGAGAGAGAAAATATTCTAGAGAGAGAATATTCAGATTTTTAATATTTTTGGATAGAAAATTATCTCATCTTATTAAAATAAGTTTCCCTGAAACAGAAATTCAAAAAGAACTTTCCAATGTGCAATTGGAATTAATTGGAAATGTGTATAAAGGACCTTAGTCTAAGGGTCTAGATTTTCAGAAATTTTTGGATTATGGTCCAATTAAGGTTCCTATGGACCAATAGCATCAATCCATGTGTAGGGAGGAGATAAATCCAATTTGAAAAAGAAGATACCCAAAAATGAGTAAATACTCACATAAGATGAAGAGTTGAAAATGTACAAGGTTTATTAGTAAAAAATTATGAGCAATATTAAAAGTATGACATATGTAAGGAAGAGGAGTTCTTTAAAGGAGGTGCATATTTCACATAAGATGAAGAGTTGAAAATGTACAAGGTTTATTAGAAAAAAATTATGAGCAATATTAAAAGTATGACATATGTAAGGAAGAGGAGTTCTTTAAAGGAGGTGCATATTTCACATAAGATGAAGAGTTGAAAATGTACAAGGTTTATTAGTAAAAAATTATGAGCAATATTAAAAGTATGACATATGTAAGGAAGGGGAGTTCTTTAAAGGAGGTGCATATTTCACATAAGATGAAGAGTTGAAAATGTACAAGGTTTATTAGTAAAAAACTATGAGCAATATTAAAAATATGACATATGTAAGGAAGGGGAGTTCTTTAAAGGAGGTGCATATTTCACATGCTTGAATGAGTTTTAAACTCATAAAAATTGAGATATTTCATCTCTCCTCTCTCCTCATTCAAGTCTAGTTCCAAAAAGTTAGCTTAACTGACCTAAAAATGGTCAAATATTGACCAAACTGATTTAGAAAATTCTAGAATCAGTTGTTTGGTTAGGAGCTCAATTTTTCCTATAAATAGAAGCCTCACCCTTGTTGAAAAATATATAGTGTTTATGCATCGTTACTCTACTCCACCTAAGCCAAGAACTGTGAATTCATTTAATAATTCACTAGTTTTTGGAGCTTCCCTCTTTCTTCAATCCCCATTAGTGGCTCCATCAACATACTTAACCAATTGATTGGTTGGGGGCCTCTACCGTGAACAAAGAATCAAGCAAGTTGTAAGGTAATTAGTGAATATTGATCTTTCTATAATTTCTCAATGTTTCTCTCTTCTCAACCCCTCTCAAGCTTGAGAAGTTTAATTGGTATGGTTTTTTTTAAATGCTATTGAAGTTTGAATAGTAGTGAAGAGTTACATAATTTAATAAATGCTATTGAAGTTAATTTTCACTTATGTTTAAATTCTAATGATTCTTATGTAAATTCTCTCTCTCACTCAAGAAATGGTCATACTCATGACCCGTTCTCAATCCAAATCAAGCTTTTTATAAAGCTTTTCCTTAACCCAAGATTAAGCTATGCTTGAGGCCAAATTAATGGCTTTTTTCTATGCTTTTAGTTTATGAATATTGATGATTCAATCCATTATGGATTAATAATCCAATTAAAGATCATTTTAATTATTTCCTTAATGATAAGCATTATCCCTTAGAAAAATTGAGATTTATCAGTCATAGCAGCGGAGCTATGGCAAAATTTTTATAAAAATTATGCATAAAATAATCTCATACAAAGCATAAAAAGAGGACTTCCTACCATATTCTAGGAATTATCATCCTAGATTAATTGAAAGAACTTCATTACAATCATGGAGAAATTGAATTTTAATATTAGGCATAAAGGATAAGTTTTTAATTCAAAAGTGTCATTTTCATTAAAAATGAATTTATGCATAGGAAGATGCATAAAAGATTGATTTTTACTTTGAAAGTATTAATCTCCTTAAATAGAATTTATTCATAAATAAATGTGTAAAGAAATCTTATATCAAATGTAAGAATTCTCTTGTATTCTATAAATAGATAAGAGATGTGATAGGATGTGATAAGAGGTGTGATAAGATGCTTATGAAATAAGTTAGGAGGTGATAAGAGATGTGATAAGAGGTGTGATAAGAGGTGATAAGATGCTTATGAAATAAGTTAGGAGGTGATAAGATGAATTAAGATGTGTATGGGGGGATGAGGTAAGAAGTGTATGTGATAGGATAAGATGTATATGGGTTGTGATAGGGCGAGAATGGATGTGATGTAAGAGATTAGATGTGAAGCTATATGGGGTTATATAAATGGGAATGTGGAAATGGATGTATGTATGTGGATGTGTGGATGTGGAGATGGGAGTGTGGATGTATGAACGTGAAAATGGATATATGCATGAAGATATATATGCATAGAGGTGAATGTGAATGTAGATGTGGATGTATAGATGTGAATGTGGAATGTGGATGTATAGATGTGGATGTATGGGAATGTGGATGTGGATGTATGTGAATGTGAATGTGGATGTGGATGTATGTCTGTATGTGGATGTAGATGTGGATGTATGGATGTGTATGTATGAATGTGGATATGGGATGTGGATGTATAAAAGAGGATGTGAAAATGGAGGTAAGCATGTAGATGTGGATGTATGGATGTGAATGTGGATGTGGATGGATGTATGGATGTGGATATGGATGTGTATGTATGAATGTGGATATGGGATGTGGATGTATAAATGAGGATGTGAAAATGGAGATAAGCATGTAGATGTGGATGTATGGATGTGAATGTGGATGTGGATGTGGATGTATGGATGTGGATATGGATGTGAATATATGATATGTGATGTGAAGGAATCTGAAGTGAAGAGATGGAAAAGGAGGTGATTGGATGAGTACACATATACATGGAATGTGGAATAAGTAATGTGGATTAATGAGGGATAATGTGGAAAAATGAGAGTTAATATAGAAACTGTATTTGTAAACTGTTTGTAAATGCTGTTTGTAAATGGCTGTTTTATGTCAAGAATGCTGGGGAAGCATTTTGACCGTCTTGTGATTAAGGTCGTGGAGACCTAACTGATAAAGTTGCAACTGCTGACGGAGAGTCAATGGAGGACGTCTCGCGTAGCAAGGTCGACCAAGGTCTTGACCAGCCTCGGTTCGATTAAAATGGTGAGCTTCCGGTACGGTGGATGAGGGACCAAGGAAGCGGCCTATGAGTGAAGCGCTAGGTCACCTGCGAAGGATCCTAGAGGGTGCTGACCATACGGTGCTCGGGCTCTGGGTCGCCTAGGATACCCACGCGTGCGTCGAGGAAGATATTGGAACAAGGAGTAAGAGTTGTTTTGTGAAACCGGGCATGGATCTGGTTGACTGACCTTGCTGGTCCTCAACGGATGAGTCCATGGCTCTTTTATATGGATCTGTTGGTTGATCTTGCTGATCTTCAACGAGAGTCCATCTTGATAAGTGATTATATTGCCGAGTATTATGGGCTAGGAACTATGGAAACGGCCTCTGTGTGGACAGGTGGTGAGCGTTCTAGTTGCCAATGATGCCATAGATACTCTGATGAAGGAATGATGGGAAATTATGAATCAACTGGATAAATTGGGAGATTGTGATCAGTGGTACTATGGTTTCATTAAAGGATTGTTTTAAAGTTAGCTGATGCTAAGAAAAAGGCAATATTCATATTGGGTGTGTAAGTGGTGTGGCTAGTTTTATGTTTGCATGAAATTCCGGCTAGGGGGCCTTGGAACTCTTTTCCTTGGTACCCGGGACAAAACCTAACCAAATTCCAAATTGGATCCCATCACTACAGTGGTTGGGCGGTTGGCTAACCCATGGGATCGGATGGGGTTAGGCTGGACTGATGGATCCGTAAACCGAGACTCAATTCCTGTTATTACGATAGATGAAGTAAGTCCCGGATAGTAATTGTTCTATGGATAGGAATCAACGGCTGTGCCTCTTGATGGGGAAAAAAGCGTTGATCCCAATGATCCAAGTGCAAGTTTCTTCCTTGATCCGACCGAGTATCTTTATAGGTGCAGTTGGATCAGCGTGATCAGTAATGATCTTGACTACGTTAGAGTTAAAAAATTATCTTGGTGGAATCGCCCGTGCTTTCCGGGTAAGGGAAGTTTTTTCCGGGTTCGGTTTTGGAAAAAACCGACGGATTAGTCTCTTGTCCGGATATCCGTGGTGGACGAGGCCCCGAATGTGGGACCCCTGTCCCGTGCGAGAAGTGCTACTTCCGCTGCTAGTACCCGAATCCGTTGCTCGGTGGGAACAGGGGGATCTTACAGAGTCTGAATGGACATCTTGAATGCCTTGTATTGTGGCCCGAGACCACGTGGACAGACTTCCACCTTGTCATCATCATCTACTGACACACCAATAGATGTAAGGGATTCCACAATACCCTTTATCTTCAACGCATAGTCATTCACAGACATGCTCTTTTTCTCCACAGTATGAAGTTCATTCTTCAACTGTATCTTGCGTGCCTTGGTATTTGTTTCATAGAGCTTTACCAAAGTGTCCCACGCCTCCTTGGGGAACTTGGCATCCTGAATGTGCCCAATCATGGTGTCATGTATACTAATAGAAAGCCAATACATAACTTTCCTGGCTCCTTGGTTCCAGTCTTTAAACTCCTTCACATCTGCAAGCAGTCGGATTTATGTCCGGTATCTCTGGTGCCTCTTCATGCTCACCTTCTATGTAGTCCCAATAGCCTTTTCCCATTAGGAAATTTGTCAACCTGAACCTCCAAGCATGGAAGTTATTCTTGTCAAGCTTCTCAGCCACAATCTGAGTTATCCCATCATTTGACATCTTGCCAAACACACAATTTTACCAGAAACTGCACTCTGGTTTTTCTACACAAACTGCTGTATTTTCTGCACAGCGGTACTATAGTACTCTCAAATGTCACAACCAGTGACTTCAATGTGCATACATACACCCAATGGCAACTGTAGACCTCTTTGCAGCACCCACAGTGTCTGCACAGTCAATCTGTCTTCCTGCAGTTCTTAAAAGAGAGTTCTGCAGAGAATCGATGACTTACCCGCAGTGCTCGAAATCGCCTGCTTTCTGAAAAATAGAGGTCCAGACGTGCCTGAAACGCGTTTTTGGCCCGCAAATGGCAGTCCATAGGACGCAGTCCGTAGGACTGTATAGTTGCCCAATAGCTTTACTCCCGCGAAGAAAGCTCCTCAATCAGAGATCGTTGGCGGTGCCTCCCGTAGAGCTCCCGACAAGGGTGTAGTCACCAACACAAATAGGGAAGAGTAATTGAAGCTCTTACCCTCGTACCACTTCCTGTGGTTCTCTTGCTTGCAGCTCAGCCCTTAGCACGAACCAGGCTCTGATACCATGAAAAGATGTAGGGGGAGAGAGCTTGAGCTCTTGCAAGCACACACACACACTCACAAAACCCTAATAGAGAACACACAAGGTGAGAAGCTGAAAATCTTCTTCTTCTCTACACAACACTCAACACACCATATACAAGATAAGAGTACACATAATATGAAAGGTACTCTACCAATACATACACAGGTTCTCTATAGTGTGAACCCGACTAAATGAGTGGCGCTATAACTATGCCAGTCTCTAGAGTGGCTGTCACACAGCCTGTCATCCCACTGGCCGCATATCACCCAAGATCTCACCAACCATTCCAGTGGTATAAGTGTGGGGCCTATCCCCCAGGCGGGTCGTCAGTGTCCACCGCCTCACTAGACGAGCTCGATATCTCAACACACCACATGGTAGAGCTAGACCTTAAAGTTCTACGATGTGGTCTAGGTAGAATACAGCTCTACCATGTGGTAGAGTTAGATCAAATACTTTGAGGTCTAGCTCTACCATGTGGTGGAGCTAGAATTGCATTTAAGGTCTAGCTCTACCATGTGGTGGAGCTAGAATGCATCGATCTAACTGTGTACCATGCGGTGGAGCTAGAATGCATCGATCTAACTGTGTACCATGCAAATCAACAAAACCAAATTCTTACTCCAAGAAGAGACCTACTTCACATGACAAGAACCAAGGAGCTAGAATTGCATTTGATCTTGCTCTACCACATGGTAGAGCTGTATTCTACCTAGACCACATCGTAGAGCTGGAATTATTTGAGGTCTAGCTCTACCATGTGGTGGAGCTGTATTCTACCTAGACCACATCGTAGAGCTGGAATTATTTGAGGTCTAGCTCTACCATGTGGTGGAGCTAATGCAGATCAATAAAACTAATTACTCCAAGAAGAGACCTACTTCACATGATGAGAACCAAGGATCTAGAAAAAAGGTCAGACTCCATTAGTCCTAAAAATCTATATAAACTTGTAGTCTTTCATTCAATGCAATAGAAGTGTTTATGTAATCATGGTTTGTGTGTGAATTGATCTTCCCTAGTCCTTGATACCTAACAATCTATGGTAGGAATCAATGTTTCAAATTCAGGGCTTGTTATAGGAATTGCATCTGTAATTGGAGGATCAGAATGATCCCCTTCTTCATCACCGCTATAGCTTTCGTTTGATCAAATTAAGTTGCCATTCATGAAAGTAGATTGCAAAATAATCTTTGGCCATTGAACGGCACTCCATAATGAGTCTTGGAGAGATGAAGTATCCATTGTAGGAAAAGGTAGGACCACATCTTTCAAACATTCCTCCACTAGTATGGATACATTTCCTTGCCCTATCTTTGTACCAAAATCCCCTTGAATTTATACATATACTTTAACCTATAATAAAAGCTATAATCAAACTTATAAGCTTACAGTTATATTTATTAAATAAGCTATAATATAGTAGCATTAAAATAAGCTTTTATTAACTATAAGTTACTATAATAAGCTATATAGTTATAAATATTAATATAATTTAAGTTACTATAAGTTATATAGTTATAGTTGTAGGTTAATATATAGGTTAATGTATATAATTTAAGTCACTATAGGTTATTCATAAACTTTAAATTATTAGGTTTATATATAAATAGGTTTGATTTATATAGCTATAGAAAGTTTATAAATAAGATATATAAAGTATATTAATTATAAATAGACTTTAAGTTACTATAGTGAACCTATTAAACCTATAAGCCAATTTATATATATCTTTAACAAAGAGAGGGCCATTCTCCACTCCTCAGGGGGGATTTCATGTAGTAGGAGGGGCCATTCTCCAGGGGGGATTTCATGTAGTAGGAGGGGCCATTCTCCAGGGGGGATTTCATGTAGTAGGAGGGGCCACCAAATGGAGTCAGCCTTGCTGATTCCAGTAGTAGCCCTAAAGTTAGAGAGGGGCAAAGTTTGCACCTTTGAGGTTGTTCCAGGCTTTCCATAGGCTCTTGACTAGTGTAGACCCTACCATAACTCTGTTATATAGCAAGCACTAGATCAAAACCTCGGGTTATCGAAGAAATGTGTAGACCCTACCATAACTCTGTTCTATAGCAAGCACTAGATCAAAACCTCGGGTTATCGAAGAAATGTGGGTCACTTGGTGTAGTCAACATAACTACATCATCACATCAAATTTATATGTTGACTACACCAAGTGACCCACATGTTGCCTTTGGCAACAGCGGTGGCAAAGAATGGCTACTCCTACTTTTCGTATCACTCCCGCTTTTATGACGATGGACGCAGCAATCCTACTTTGAACCCGGGTTTTGTATACTTCTCTTGTATTGGTTCTATTGCATATGCATTTCAAAGCAAACTTTCAAGAGTGATGACATGTGCATATGCACACACACAAGTTTATCAACATCTAGCTAAGGAGACCAACAAGGGGGACTAATATACAATCCTTACTAAAAGATAATTAAAGCATTCCCTACTATAACAAAGAAAAGAGAACTCAAATGACATGAACGTTAGAAAAGAATTATGAAGTACTAATGGATCCTTTCCATAGGCTTCTATGCTAGGGGCTACAAACTCACTTTGTGTCAAGAACAAGGTCTTAGAGCTCACTTGAAATTTCATCTTTTAATGACCTAGATAATGAATCCTCCTCCAGGTCTTGATCAAGCGTATTCATTAGTTTGTTTACATCTACTGATGCTACTAGTCTCTAGGATGATCGGGATAGGTTCTTTGTGTGTGTGTGTGTGTGTGTGTGCATGTGTTTGTGTTTGTGTTTGTGTGTGTGTGTGTCCTTTCTTCTTCACATGTGCCTTAATCCGAGATGTGACTGTGCAAGCTTGTGGACTAGTCTCATTATCTTCCTCAATATACGTTGTGACCAATCCCATTGAAAGAGAAGGAGTGTTTTATTGGTATCTTCTTACTTGAAACTTCATCTTTTAATGACCTAGATAATGAATCCTCCTCTAGGTCTTGATCAAGCGTATTCATTAGTTTGTCTACATCTACTGATGCTACTAGTCTCTAGGATGATCGGGATAGGTTCTTTGTGTGTGTGTGTGTGTGTGTGTGTGCATGTGCATGTGTTTGTGTTTGTGTTTGTGTTTGTGTGTGTGTGTGTCCTTTCTTCTTCACATGTGCCTTAATCCGAGATGTGACTGTGCAAGCTTGTGGACTAGTCTCATTATCTTCCTCAATATACGTTGTGACCAATCCCATTGAAAGAGAAGGAGTGTTTTATTGGTATCTTCTTACTTGAAACTATGCTTTTCAAAAACACTCTCTATGCCTATGAACCTAATGCACAAAGAGATCCATAAATATCCATACTTGATGATTGTACATAAAGGAACAAGCCCTTCTTTTAACACACAATGGTGTATGCCATCAAATCTCATAGCATGCATAAATTTACCGAGCACCCTAAAGAAACAATTCTAATGTTGTCAAGTGTTATTCAAAACACTTATTCAAAAATAGAGTGGATGGTATTATTACCCACTAATATATGTAATGAATGCAAACATGGCCTTTTATAATAATGGAAAACAAGCCATGTGTTGAGACCCTCAACTCTTCTTTAGCATTAATCCTTATTCCCATAAAAACCGAGAACTTGTTCATTACTTTATCAATTTAAGTCTAGAATAATATTTGAGAAAGTGTAACGTGGATTTAAAATGTTTGTCACATGACACTTATCACTAAAAAAGTAGTTGATGACCATAAAGAACCTCTACACTATTATACCTCCACCATTATAAGCATTACCATTTCTACGAGATTTGGCTTAAGATTTGAATGCTAGCTAGTGCACTCACATGTGTGCCCTTCACTGTTAGCAAGTATTGCCATTTCTAAGAACTTTGTTTCCAGGTCTGAATGCTAGCTAGCGGTCTCACACATGTGTGCCCTTCACCATAGTAAGTATTGCCATTTCTAAGAACTTTGTTTCAAGGTTTGAATGCTAGCTAGTTCTCTTACACAGATGTGTCCTTAGTTGTTTATGCACCATTCTCTCTCCCTCTCAAAATGTGGTTATCACAATCATCCATCATGACCAACAAATAAATTGGTTATCATGATCTCATCACGCTCATAGTCATGATTAACATTGAGGATCTCTAGGTATCCTTTTGCTAGAGAAGGGTCTTGACAAAAGCCCAAGCCCCATGCCAAACAGACAGCTATCTTATGTACCATCAATCAACACCATGATCATCATGATCGTAATCATGCTAATATTCATGAATAACATTGAGAGACTCATATCATTTTTGCACGATGGGACCATGATAATTAATGATGTAGTCCAAAAAAGCTTAACTTTTGATCCACAAATACCTAATGATGAATAAGAGAATTCATGCTACTAGGACCTTAAATTTATGTGAAATTTTGGTCAAGACTATTACTTGTTCAAAAAAAGAAGTTTTTGTTATCTTCCAAAGTACTTGGTCAACACATTCTTGCCATTGAAAGGGTATTGAAACCTTCAATAAAAAACCCATGAAAAAAGGAATTCTATCACATTATCTTTTCTAGCATTGTTATTTCATGGAATATTTCCATGCTAATAACTTCGTGTTCACATTATTTTAAATACTTGTAGCTTGTAGTACTTAGATTGGGCGATGCTAAAGATGAATAATAGTGGAAAAACTACTATGACAGTTTTAATCACAGAGAAAAAAATAGAGCACCTAAAAATGGAAAGAGCTGCTTGTAGTAAAATATCTCACAATGAGCAGGTGTGCAGGTGCATCTGTCGCTACAGAATTTATGCAGAGCTCTTCATTTGCCAATCATAGAAGAGAAATATAGACAGGCCCCATAGCAACCCCATCCTGCACCACAAGGATTAGGAGGAGCCCCACTTCCACCACAGCCACACCGCCACCAGTGGCACACCACCACCAGTGGCACACCAAGGAGCGCATGTGAAGTGTTTGAAATTCAACGTCACCAAGAAAGATGATTCTGACACACACATTGCAAAGTTTGAATCAAGTTGGAAAATGAATTACAACCGAAATATAGTAGATGAAAGGAAAAAGGATCAACATATAAATTTGATGTGATGATGTAGTTAAGTAGAGTTAATGTGCAAAGAAACACAAAAATTCTATAGGATAAGGATGTGACAACATGTAGATACAAGGATGTGTCAACACGTAGGTACATAGCATACATGCAAAGATCAAACCAAGAAAGATACACATAATAGCATACATATATAATAGTGTAGGCAGATACATCAAACTAAGTACTAGCATACATATATAGTAGTACATATATATGTATGCTAGAATATATAGTGTAGGCAGATACATCAAACTAAGTACTAACATACATATATAGTAGTATAGGAAGATAGATAGCATACATGTAAAGACCAAACCAAGCAAGATACACATAACATCATACATATATAGTACTATAGGAAGATACATCAAACCAGGTAAGATTCACACATGATATAAAATTTGAGATAAGAAGGAGAAATTAGATCATACTAAGTATAAACAATGCAAGTAAACATACATGTAGATGCATAGTAGAAAGGAACTAAAGAGATTGGACATAGATAGATATAAAAACCAAGTAGCGAGGAACTAAAGAGACTTGACATAGATTAGATATAAAAAACAAATAAGATGCATACATGGTACAAACATAAAACCAAGTATAAAGAGACATGGTACAATATGCATGTAGATGCATACTAGCAAGGAACTTAAGAGACTGGTCATAGATTAGATAGAAAAACCAAGTAAGATACATACATGGTACATATAGAGACATAAAACCAAGTATATAGAGATGAAATAATGCAAGTAAACATACATAGATGCATACTAGCAAGGAACTTAAGAGACTGGTCATAGATTAGATAGAAAAACCAAGTAAGATACATACATGGTACATATAGAGACATACACTTGGGCAGCATCCGCACCCTCTCCCCTTCCTCAAATTCGTTCAAGCACACCGCGCAGTCAGACCCACCGCCTTCAGCCCCCTCCCTCGCCACCGTCAGCTGCCCCTCCTTCTTCTGGTAATCGAATACCGGAATGGCCTGGATAACCGCCTCCTCTAGCCCTTGCTGCGTCACCATCAACGGCCATGTCACTGCCGCTGGGTTGTCGTCGTCGTCATCCACGGTGGCACGGCAACCTGCCTACGCCATCTCCGCCGTCGGAAAACCTCCCACGACGTACCGAACTTTGCCATGATCGTGTAGCAGGTCACCAGCAAGAATGCCGCCCCTAGAATCACTATGATCGCTATCACCGCAGGCGAAAAGGTGTTACTTGCTGCTCCGCTGTGCTGGAATTCGGCAATGTAATTTCCTCTCCGCTGCTTGAATTCAACGCAGGGGGGAAATTCGTGAGATTAGGAATTGGGTAAGAAATTGGCAGAGGAAACGGCTCCATGAAATTACTGTCCATTGCTGCTTGAAGTGTTGATCATCAACCAGCTAATAAACTCGCAGCATTAAGGCCTTTGGAATGCTGCCCTTTAATCTAACCCAGCCTGAGATCGAAATAGCCATACTGATGATGAGTAGTGAGAGGACCTGCCTTTCTTTACAATTTGTACTGCTCTAAGGCCTTATTGAGGTTCTGCAAAGCCCCTCTAACAAAAAACGAAAGCGATTTGCCCTATTGAGGGGAGTCGAAGGGGAACCTAATTACCCACCAATGGAAGCTAGACCCATGACAGTGAGCTCCTAGGGAACCCAAACTTTTGGTGTCGACTGAGAAGAAAGAGACTAAGTCCCCTCCCCTCCCCTCCCCTCCCCTCCCGCCGGGGATAACCATCATGATTTGAATCGGATATAATAATTATTTATTTATTTAGTAGAGCCAGCCAGTCGTGACTCTTCAGTATTCCTCTCAAATTTTCTACACTACGATATAATAATAATTTATTTATTTAGGGTCGATCCACAACCATCCGGACTTCGGGAGAAAACTCATGAAATATCCACCTCGCACAGTTCACAAACATCAGGACACCATTCCCTGACACCAAAGTGTGGCTAGCCTAATGGTTGGCTAGGAGGTCTTCATGGGTGGTGGGAAGGGTTCAATTCTTGATAGCAGCTTTTTTTTTAACTCTTGGCATCCGGTCTCTAGAGGCCAAATGATTTTTGGTGTGGATAGTATCCAGGCCCAACCATCCGGATGAACCACATCTTTACATGTGACAGGGGTTCACAACCGGGCAAATGGTTGTGAACCCAGCCTTAGGCCCCTGTCACACCTGGGCGCTCGGGCAGTCCCAAGAATGGGTTGTTCGGTGCCCTTGGTGTCACACAGGGCACTCGGACATCCTTAACACAGAAAGCTACAAAGAACTTCCACGTAGCCTAGCTATTAAGGCGTCAGATTTTCAATGAGTGGGACTGAGTTCAAACCCTATCATAAGCATTTGCGGCGTTTTGTTGAAAACTATCCGGATGTGGGTGGGGTGGTAGTGCCAGACAATTTCTTGCACTGACGGACACCTGACAGCTCGCTTTTCGTCCAATGATTTTTTGCCAAGTGAAAGAGGATGTTGTCCGGTTACCCAGGTGTGACACCAACCTTAGGCCCGGCCGTTACTCACCGCCGCTAAAACTTAGAGAAAAAGTCAAAAAAAGGGAAGATCTCCTCCGCCCATTTTCATGGGCAGGGAGTCTCCCCGTCCATTGCCTGCCCATCCTAAAATATAGGGGCTGTCGGCGGGACTAGTGCGTGAGAAGGAGACAATGCATTCAGAGAGGGAAGGAGCCAGCTGCCAGCCTCAGCCAGGGCGAGTTAGAGAGAAAATGTCTGAAAAGAGAGAGAGAGAGAGAGAGCGCGTGCTGCAGGAGTTAGAACTGCAGAAGAAAGAAGACAGAGGAGGGCGTAAGAGAAATGAAAGAGCGTGTGTATTTTGAATGTTGAAGACCGCCGATTCGCCGAAAAGCTATGGCCTTGTGCACACATACCCACTGTGCCATGTGCTCACACACAAGACGCACAATTATCAGTCACTAGTGCACCCATACAGCCCTCCGGCCATGTAGTGTACACACACACACACACATGCTAGCCTTGTAGTGTACACACACTGCACGCTTGTCATATATTCATATATATTCTAGCCTTGTAGTGTACAGTGTACACCATCTTCTCTTCTTTTCTCATCTGCGCGTATTTTTCGTACATCGCTTAGAAGCCTGAATGAGAGTGAAGAGAGAGACGACGAAAGAAAAAGCTGCACGTACCACTTTATGTGATTCTAGCATGACTTCTTGAGCACAACATAGCTCGCACGTGTGGAGCTTAAAATTTGCATTTGGTTTGCTTTTTGAAAACTCGCTGAAGTCTTCAATGCCCTCGGGGCCTTCATACAAAGTCTAGAAAAAAAAAAGGTTTGCTAAATAAACCCAAGACCAAAATTTTGTCTTCTTACTTGAAGACTAAAATTTTTAAAAGGGAAGGCCTACCTAAAAATTAACCTTCTTGAATAATTTTAAGTTTTAGCAAGAGAAAAAAGTCAAGTTATATGTATGCTTGGTAATAGGTATCTGTCACAATGCTTGGTATCCACACCTCTCTCTCTCTCTCTCTCTCTCTCTCTCTCTCTCTCTCTCTAGTTTCACACCTTGTTTCAAAATTCACACCTTGTAAAGCCAATTTTGGCTTCACAAGGTGTGAAATGTGAACAGTGGTAGCAAGAGAGAGACTACAAAATTGGCTTCGCATATTTGCCACTGTGGTTATTGCATCCAAAACAACCAATCTCTATGCCCTTTGCACCTCACACACTTGCCTCCACGCTAGTGAGATTCACCACTTGCGCCCCATACAACTAGTCTCTTTACATGATACAACTGCCTCTAGAGTCCATGCCACTAAAAAGATAGACATACAAGTCCTACAATCCCATATAAAGCATGCCACGATTCTCCACTCATAGAGCACACTGCTACCAAAGGCCACGAGTTGACATCTCTCAAGTAAGGATTTGTATTTATCTTGGACTTCCATACCCCAATCATCAATTATAAGGTTGTAAAGGCTAGTTGTAATAGGACTCAATAGACCTTATACACATGTTTGTAAAACACATTAAAAATCTCCTTTCTATATGAGAGTATAGAAAGATACTAATACATGTGAATACATAAACAATGTATACTTATGCACATATACATATTGACATAGCTATGTACATTTGACCTAGCTAGATATAAGATTGTTTGTTTAACTATATAGGGATTTAGTTCTTAAATGTTTTTCTCAAGAAATGTTCTTTAGTAGTAGATCAGTTGTGTAAACTATTTTAGGCTTTTTCACAGTTTTTTAAATCCAATCAATAAAATTGCTTATTTTCTCTATTTATCACTCTAAAACTTATTTGAAAGTTATCATATTAGATGTCTCCTTTTTTTTTTTGAAATGCTCATACGAGCTATATGTTATATTACTTCCACAGAAAAAGAATGTTACATTTAGACTTGGCACGTCCTTTGCACAAGCCAATCCAAAAGAAATGCCTTTACAAACCTCAGCCTACAAGAGAAATAGACTAGGTCCCAATCCTAAACCTAACTACAACTATACATACATTCCTCGAATCTCGATTATATTGAGGGTTCCACTTTCGGGCTGGAAAATACGCGCATTCCGGGCACCTCGGCCGGTGTAGACCGTGGGGTTCGCCGCAGGCCGTGCGGTTCAACCGTCGCGGTAGGGCGAGGGTGCGGACCGTGCAGTTCACCGCGGGCCGTGGATGTCTTCTTTTAAGTATACTTGGAGTTCTCATTCAAAAATTTCTTATTACACACTCTTCAAACTAAGAAAAATTTAACTATTGCTTATTTGCTCTATTTAAAACTTATTTGAAAGTTATCATATTAGATGTCTTCTTTTAAGTATACTTGGAGTTCTCAAAAATTTCACTATTGGGATTACACACTCTTCAAGCTAAGAAAAATTTAACTATGTCCATAAGATAATGAATTCACGATTTTGAGTTGAAAATAACTTGACCACTAGGCTTTGTCTAAAAAAAACTTCTTGCTCTTATAAACTAAGATATGGAACTAATCTTTTGTAGACATATTATTGTGTCTTTTTTGATACACAACACAAGGGATACCTGCTCACACATGTATGCTTTGGCATTGATAGAAGTGATCTATATATATTGCACACACAATCATAAATGTCCTCCTTCATGCTTACACAATCAAACTCAATAAATCTCTTTGTGAAGGTTTTTCCCACTCTCGCCTCTTTGTTGCTCTTGCATTTGGAAGCAAAAGAGACACTCGTCTTTTTTTTAATACTTCTCTGCCATATAGCCCGAGGTTTGAGGTAAGTTGAAGCATGCTTTCTAGTTGTTTCTTACTTTTTTCTAAATTTTTTGTAGTGTTATATAAATTATCTATAGTTACTCTTATTTGGTTTTGTAAAGTATGTGTAGTGTTTCAATAAATCATTTCAGCATTGTATATTGTAGGTCTTATCTTTTTAGGTATGGTCTAAGGTAGCTCCCAAAATATTACACATGAGCTTGGAAGACCCAAGCATGATCCAATTCAAAGGACGTCAGATAGGTTTCAATTGAAACAAACACGATTAGATTAATTGGAGACGTAGATGTAGATGGGAATTGAAATCAAGTTGCATTAAGCTCTATTATAACAAGTATTTGCTCTTAGCTCTTTTAGCACCTAGTCTTAATGACACTTATACTTTCCTAGATAGTCAATGTCCTTAGTAATGATAACATGTGATAAGAACAACATGGTGGCTAATGCATTCATTTGGCAACTCACACACATATTCAAGCACATTAAAGCAAGATCTTGACACAATCAACACAAGATTGAGGGTCGGATTTCTTGAGGCCGACCCCCCCTCAAAAGGCTTTGTATTAATCTTTGCTCTTGAACTCTTTACAAAAAGAGAGTAGCTTGAATTAATATATCATTAGGACCATGGAGGCTACATGGGCTTGTTGGCTTGCTTCTCCCTTGCACTACATTGTCCTCTTCTCAAAGCCTCAATGGCTATTCAAGCCAAGAGTACTTATAGAGAAAAAGAAAGCTTTGAAGAGGATAAGGAAAGGAGCTTGAGATAAAAGTGCTCCATAGCCTAAGTATCATACATAGCGACCAAGGGGTGGTACAAATCATAAGCATATTGAAGAGTGTGCAGATAGCGTGTGTGTGCATGTGTGGAGGGGCACAAAGATGGAGAAGAAGAAGACACAAAATGTGGACTCCTTGTCACAATGACTAGGGTTTGAGAGAGTCCTTATTAGTTAGACTACAAAGAATGGTATCCGGTTGCCCACTTACTTAGGGCTAGTACAATGGGCTTTACCACCCTAACAACCTCTCACTTAAGGCCAATGTGGCTTTAAGTAATGAGGTGACTATATTTATATCTAGATATACATATAAAAATGGTAGAAATGATTGTCTATCGAATGTCCATCAAAGTCCGGAACCACTCTGAAGGAAGCCCCTTTGTAAGAAGATCTACAAGGTTTTCACTAGTGTGAACCTTGGCAAGCTGCATCCGCTTATCATCCAACACCTCACAAATGAAGTGATAAGAAGACACAAAATGTGGACTCCTTGTCACAATGAGTGACTAGGGTTTGAGAGAGTCCTTATTAGTTAGACTACAAAGAATGGTATCCGGTTGCCCACTTACTTAGGGCTAGTACAATGGGCTTTACCACCCTAACAACCTCTCACTTAAAGGCCAATGTGCCTTTAAGTAATGAGGTGACTATATTTATATCTAGATATACATATAAAAATGGTAGAAATGATTGTCTATCGAATGTCCATCAAAGTCCGGAACCACTCTGAAGGAAGCCCCTTTGTAAGAAGATCTACAAGGTTTTCACTAGTGTGAACCTTGGCAAGCTACATCCGCTCCACAGATTTAACTCCCAAAGAAGAAGAGTTGTTGATCAAGACACTTAAAGAATATAAGGATGTGTTTGCATGGTCCTACAGAGACATGAAAGGGGTAGATCCGGCAATTTGCTAGCACACTATCCCCATGAAGGAAGATGCAAGGCCTCGTAAACAAAGACCTTACACTTATAATGATAACTTTGCCAAGAGAATCAAGGAGGAGATAGAAAAGCTAAAGGAAGCAGAATTTATCTATGAGATTGAGCACACCAATTGGGTCTCCCCAATCGTCGTAGTACCCAAGAAAAATGGCAAATTGTGTGTGTGTGTCAATCTCAAAAAGGTAAATGCTGCCACCATAAGGGATAACTATCCTCTCCCCATTGCAGAACATGTCATAGAACGGGTGGCTGGTAAGGAAGCCCATAGTTTTCTAGATGGCTTCTCAGGCTACAATCAAGTCTCAATTGATCCAAAAGATCAACACAAGACTGCTTTTGCCACGGAATGGGGCATATTTGCATACAAGGTTATGCCATTTGGCCTAACCAATGCTCCTGCAACATTCCAGCGGCTTATGAGCCACGCCTTTAAGGAATATCTCAGGGACTTCCTTGAGGTATACATGGATGACCTCTGCATACATTCAGGCAAAAGAGAGGAGCATATTGATCATTTATGACTCATCTTTGAGAAGTGGAGAATCTATAAAATCTGCTTGAATCCTAAAAAATGTGTATTTATGGTATGCCAAGGCAAGATTCTAGGCCACATCATATCAAAGAATGGAATTTCGACAGATTTCGAGAAGATTAACGTCATAGTTGAGCTACCAAGGCCTCGTAACGCGAAACAACTTCAAGGCTTTATGGGACATTGTGGATATTATCGTCGATTTATCTACATGTATGCCGTAATAACCCGACCACAATACGCCTTAATCGCAGTCTTTGTGTGGACAGAAGAGTGTGAGCAATCATTCAATAAGCTAAAAGAATGTCTGACGTCTGCCACAATTCTAAAATCTTGAGATTGGAATGTAATTTTTCATGTCCATATTGATGCTTCAGACTTTGCAATAGGAGCTATCTTAGCTCAGCCAGGAGAAAAGAATATGGATTTTCCAATCTCCTATGCGAGCAGACAGCTAAATTGAGCCGAACAAAATTATACAACCACCGAGAGGGAGGGGCTAGGCATGATATATGCTGTAAAGAAGTTCCGTCACTATCTACTAGCCAACCAGTTCGTCTTCTTCACTGATCACCAAGCTGTTGAGAGTCTTGATATCCCAAGCTCATCTACATCTTCATCGGCAGTACATCATGAGCTTGAGAGGGGCTGTTGAGATTCAAGCTCGATATGTCAGTGTGAGCCAGCTATGCTATGTGCTGGCAGATTAGGTAGGAACATGTGTGAGACATAAATGACCGCGTGTCCAGCTGGTCATAGTGTGTGGACATTAGCTAGGGTTAGTAGAGTGTGGACACAACTCATTGTGTGTTGTGTGGATTATGGATTAGTGCATTATGCTTTGTGTGAGAGAGAACATGGCTTCCCTCTATGGTTAGGGTTTGCAATATACATTAGGGTTTGCTCCTGTGTGTGTGTCTCCTCCTCCTCTACCGTTCTTTCAACATGGTATCAGAGCCTTGTGCTGTTTATTAGGGTTTATGAGTGAGTGAGTGAAGAGGGAGAAGAAGAAGCTGTAAGATCCCTGTTCCCACCGAGCAACGGATTCGGGTACTGGCAACGGAAGTAGCGCTTCTCGCGCGGGACAGGGGTCCCACACTCGGGGCCTCGCCCACGGATATCCGGATAAGAGACTAATCCGTCGGTTGTTCCAAAACCGAAACCGGAAAAACTTTCTTAACCGGAAGCACTGGCGATTCCACCAGGATAACTTTTTACTCTAACGTAGTCAAGATCATTTCTGATTGAGATGATCCAATTACATCTATAAGATACTTAGTCAGTTCAAGGAAGAAACTTGCACTTGGATCATTGGGATCAACGCTTTTTTCCCCATTCAAGAGGCACAGCCGTTGATTCCTATCCATAGAACAGTTACTGTCCGAGATTTTTTTTTTTTTCTATCGTAAAAACAAAAGTTTGAGTCTCGATTTACGGATCCATCAGTCCAGCCTAACCCCATCCAATCCCATGGGTTAGCCAACCGCCCAACCACTGTAGTGATGGGATCCAATTAAAATTTGGTTAGGTTTTGTCCCGGGTACCAAGGAAAAGAGTTCCAAGGCCCCCTAGCCGGATGTTCATGCAAAATAAAACTAGTCACACCACTCACACACCCAATATGAAATTGCCTTTTTCAACCAGATTCAACCAGTTTAAAACAATCCTTTAATAAAACCATAGTATCATTGATCACCATCTTCCAATTTATCCAATTGATTCTTAATTTCCCATCATTCCTTCATCAGAGTATCTATGGCATCATTGGCAACTAGAACGCTCAGGAGCCGTTTCGATAGTTCCTAGCCCATAATACTTGGCAATATAATCACTTAACAAGATGGACTCTCGTTGAAGATCAGCAAGATCAACCAACAGATCCATATAAGGAGCCATGGACTCATCCATTGAAGACCAGCAAGGTCAATCAACCAGATCCATGCTCGATTTCAGAAAACAACTCCAACTCTGTTCCAATATCTTCCTCGACGCACGCGTGTGTTGAGATTCAAGCTCGATGTCAGTGTGAGCCAGCTATGCTATGTGCTGGCAGATTAGGTAGGAACATGTGTGAGACATAAATGACCGCGTGTCTAGCTGGTCATTGTGTGTGTGGACATTACATTAGGTTTACTTTGTAGTGTGGACATAACACTATGTTGTGTTCTCCTTTGTGTGTGTGAGAGAGATGGTGACTATGGCTTCTCTCCTTCTTTATGGTTGATGATTATGGATTAGGGTTTTCTTCCCTTGTGTGTGTTACATCCTGCTTCTGTTTTTTATCATGGTATCAGAGCCAAGAGCTCATTAGCTGTGTTGTGAGAGTGAGTGAGAGAAGAGGGAAGAAGAAGAAAAAGCTGTGAAGGAAGCCATTGGAGCTTGGAGCAAAGGAGAAGCTGTGGAGCACACACCGGCATCAGATCTGAGAGCTAAGGACCATTGGTGAGTGTAGCAAGACCCCCTCTGCGGATTGCAGGTACCAAAGAGCAAGTTAAGTGAAGATTGAAGGGCACAAAGCAAAGGAAAAATTCTGGTTTTTTCTCTAAGCTTTCATGGAAAGCTTGAAGTGAATGTATACTCTTGGCAAATGTATACACAAAGGCACATGTATTTGGGCTTGCAAATGTATTAGCAAAGTGGGCACAAGCAACATACAGAATCTTGAAGCAGATTGATGCATACAGATTTGATTAAAATCAAGAGAAAGTGGATTTATGTAAAAGTTTCTGGTTTTTCACAAAACCAGTGGACATACCCCCCGTGGAGGATCAATTGCAGGAGCTAGAGGCAAAATTGAGCTAAACCCTTTATACCCAAGGTAGATTAGGTCATTGCTAAGAGGCCTATCTATTCAATTTTGATTTCCCCTCTCTCTACAGCCCACAACAGCAGGCGGCGCTTTTCTATGCAGATTTCTGAAGAGTTTGATAAGATTACATCCTAATTCACTCATTTGGACACCAAATTGAATGCTTTAAAGCTTGGAGAGTTTAGCAAATACATTGCTAAGGCCTTGTGATGCTTGGTTGCAGCTCATTTCATGTATTTGGAGCTCATTGAAGTGATTTATCAGAGGTGTGCAGGTTTGCAGAAATTCTGTCCAGAAACAGAGCATTTTTAATCAAGGCATTAATCTTTGCCTATATCAAATTGGCCAAATTCCTCTGGTACAAGTAGAGTCCTATGAGTTGCTAAACTTTTGAATCAAAAATTTTTGGATTTGGAGAAGATTTGAAGGAGATAGAGCAATTTTAGTGAGAGGTGGTACCTGACAGGTGCAGAAAAATTCAAACCAGAGGTTACAAAAATTGGTGGTTCTCATTCCCCTTGAAGAATTGGATCAAACCCTTCTAGGATATGTTGGAGCAATGTGTTGGGAAGCTAATGCAAGTTGAATCATTGCATTTGGACAAGATTTGAAGGATTTAGAGCATAATCTTGACTGGTTACTGGCGAGAATTTACTGGCGAGAAAAAAACCAGAAAATTTTTTGTGAAGGAGTTTCATTTGATTTCAACTTTGATCGAGTGTACATTGTTGGTGAACCATTGTGGGATGTTAATGCACACAATTTGCAAGCATTTGATGTGATTTGAAGAAATTTGGAGCATTACAGGTACTTCGTACATTGTGATCGAAAGGGTACATCTACTTTATTTTTTTGTAACAATGGGAGATGGTCCGATACAGATTGTTGGAGAGAAGCTTGATCGCACTAACTTTCAAGTATGGAAGTTTCGAATGAAGAGTTTTTTGAAAGGCAAAGGGTTGTGGAGTCTTGTCTCGGAGGAAGACCCGGAGCCATACCTACCTCCTCAACCAAATAATGCTCAGTTACTGGCTCACAAGCAATGGGTAGAGCGGTCCTCGAAGGTGTTGCATTATTTTTCAATATGTGTAACAGATGCCTTGCTTATTCACATCCAAGATGCAGATACACCGAAAGAAGCATGGGGTATCTTGTGCAGAATGTATGAGACAGACACTGGTGCCAGGAAGATACAACTAAAGCAACAGATTCACAGTGTAACACGAAGGAATCGGAGTATACATGAGTATGTTCAGGAAATCAAGGGTTATGCTGATTCCTTGTCATCAATCCATGCCCCAATGGATGATGATGATTTGGTTGCACTCACGTTGCGTGGTTTAGGCAAAGAATACAAATCTTTTGACACTTCCATCTCAGTAAGGTTGGGAGGAATGCCAGACTTTAATGAGCTTGTGTCATTGCTCATTGTGGAAGAATTGAAGCTTGGCCTTGGTGGTATGAGTGTTACAGGTGGTGCATCCTCGTCAAGCAATGATGAACATGCAAGAAATCAAGCTTTTTACTCATCTAGAGGCTTTCGAGGCAGGGGGAGATTCGCATCACGTGGACGTGGTGGTAATGGTCGTGGATGGCAGGATAGGCCTCCACAGCAGAATTTTCAGCCTTCATATGGTGCTCGAGGTGGTCGTGGTTATGCACCTCAGTGAGGCAGAGGTAACCCCCGTGGACGAGGACGTTGGCAAGGCCAACAAAATTCTATGCAAGATGTGGAATGCCATTATTGTGGCAAATATGGTCATATGGCGAGAGATTGCTTTCGCAAACAGAATGATTTGAGAGGGGGAAGAGCACAACGTGGTGGTCATTATGGTGGAAACTATGCACAACATGGTGGCAACTATGCATCAAGTAGCAATGATGGAACTGCAAATCATTTGTTTGCCATGAAGCATGTTGTGGGTTCTATGACAACAAATGCTGAGAATGATGATACATGGTACATGGACTCAGGAGCATCAAACCATATGACATGTCATGGAGAATGGTTTGAGCACATGAAGCCAATGGATGTGAAGGGCTATGTGGAAACAGGTGATGATACCCAGCATGTCATTACACATGTTGGAAGTGTACCATTGCTCATGCATAATGGTCAGACAAAGTCTATGTCAGATGTGCTGTATGTGCCTTCGATCACTAAAAGCTTGGCCTCAGTTGGTCAAATGGTAGAACAGGGATTACAGGTTAGATTCAATGAGCATGGATGCTTCGTTGAAGACTTTAAACATGGATGTAGAGTGATTGCTAAAGGCAAGAAAGAAGGAAGACTGTTTAAGCTGGATGCTGGAATTCCTGAGCTAAAATCAGCCATGTTCTCAAAGAGCAGGAATGTGGTACAGGATATTGATATGTGGCACAAGAGGATTGGCCATGTAAATATACAGAGATTAAAGAACATGCAAACAAGAGGCATAGTCAATGGATTGCCTAGGTTCAAATATGATGGACATATGCATGTTTGTGAAGCCTGTCAGTTTGGGAAGCAGGCAAGATTGAGATTTCCTAGAGAAGGAAATATGAGTAACAGGCCACTTGAGATCGTACATAGTGATGTATGGGGTCCTGCACAAAACCCATCTATCAAAGGCAGTTTATACTATGTTACATTCATTGATGACTTTAGCAGGATGACATGGATATACTTTCTCAGGGAGAAGAGTGAAGTATTGGAAAAATTCATGGATTTCAAAGCTTTTGCAGAAAAGCAGTATGGCTGTTGGATTAAATGTCTGAGGACAGATGGAGGTGGTGAATACACCTCAAAGGCCTTTGAGCATTTCTTGAGGAAGCATGGAATAAGGAGACAATTGACATGCAGGTATACACCTCAGCAGAATGGTGTGGCTGAGAGGAAGAATAGAGTTATATGTGAAGTGGCAAGGGCGATGCTTAATGAAAAGAGCATGCCAGATTACTATTGGGCAGAAGCATGTGCTACTGCAGTTTATATATTGAACAAAACACCTACAGCAGCCATTCATGGAAGCACACCAGAGATGCGGCTCACAGGTTATAGGCCAGACATTGGACATCTTAAAGTCTTTGGATGTGTAGCTTATGTTCATGTGCATGATGAAAGAAGACGGAAATTGGATCCTAAGGCAGAGAAATGTGTATTTGTTGGATATGCACAGGATCGCAAAGCTTACAAATGCTATAACCCTCAAACTAGACAAGTAGTCATCTCACGAGATGTTGTATTCGATGAGCTTGCTAGTTGGTATAAAGCCAAAGATGAGGGAGTCATTGACACACTTGAGGCGAATGTGCCTGTGAACTTGCCATCACAAGCAAGTTCTAGTTCTACTACTATGTCTGGGCCAGCAGCAGAAGCTGAGAGTAGTAGCAGTGTACGTCCATGGTCAGGACGTCTGAGACATGAGAGTGTGAGCACTGGGAGTAGTGCTATGGATAAAGGCAAGAAGAAAGTCGAGGGAATTGGGATCACAGGTTATGAGTCCTCTAGCTCAGAGAGTTTGGATGAGGAGCTAGGGATACCTGTTGTACGCACACCTGGTGTTAGGCAGGACAGATATGTGCCACCACATGCTCGAGTTACAGGTGTACAGAGTGACCCGCATGCATTGCGGAGATCCCAAAGGGTCAGATATCCTGTTGACAGGTTGACATACAGAGATTTTGCTATGCACTATGCATACATGACATCTATGGTGAAGCATGTGGAACCTACATGCTATACAGAGGCTGTTGGAGAGCATGTATGGGAAAAAGCAATGGATGTGGAAATGGACGCATTGGTCCATAATGATACATGGGACTTGGTTGCACTACCAAAGGATAAGAATGTTATTGGATGTAAATGGGTTTACAAAGTGAAGTGCAAATCTGATGGTTCTATTGAAAGACATAAGGCAAGATTGGTAGCAAAGGGTTATGCACAGACCCATGGATTGGATTATGATGAGACGTTTAGCCCAGTGGCTAAGATGGGCACAGTGAGAGCAGTCATTGCTATGGCTGCAGCTAATGGCTGGGAAATGCATCAGATGGATGTTAAGAATGCATTTCTGAATGGAGATTTACAAGAGGAAGTATACATGGCACAGCCAGAAGGGTATGTACACCCTAGATATCCCACTCACGTATGCAGGTTGAAAAAGGCATTGTATGGTCTAAAGCAAGCACCTCGTGCTTGGAGTGATAAGATGAGCAGATATCTTATCTCACTTGGTTTTCAGACTTCTACAGCAGATTCTTCACTGTATGTGAAGAAGACACAGCATGGGATTGTTTTACTAGTCATCTATGTGGATGACTTGATTATCACAGGTGATCATAGTGCAGATGTGATGCATGTCAAGAAAGCTTTGAGTGGGCAATTTGACATGAAAGATCTTGGTGAATTGAGATACTTCCTTGGCATTGAAGTGGTGAAAGATCATGGAGGTACTTGGTTAGTACAGCGCCAATATGCCTTGGATATGTTGGCAAAGTATGGCATGACAGGGTGTAAGCCTATCAGTACACCATTGGAGCAAAATGTGAAATTGCGGGCTGATTATGGCGAGGAATTGGATGATCCTTCTATGTACAGGAAGATGGTTGGTAGTCTCATATACATGACTATCACACGCCCAGATTTGAGTTATGCAGTGGGGCTAGTCAGCCAGTTTATGCAGAGCCCCAGGAAACCACATTTGGATGCAGTGAGACGCATCATGAGATATGTGAAAACCACAGCACATTATGGTTTATTCTATGAGAGTGGTAAAAGCTTGGACATACATGGCTACACAGATGCTGATTGGGCAGGTAGCGCATATGACAGGAGGTCTACTAGTGGATATGCTTTTACACTTGGCAGTGCTGTGGTGAGTTGGAGTAGCAAAAAGCAACCTACAGTTGCTTTATCCAGTACAGAGGCTGAGTACAGAGGTGCAGCCATTGCTACTTGTGAGGCTATATGGTTAAAGAGTCTCTTGGCAGATTTATGTGAGCCTCTTGATGGCAAAGTTGTCATACATTGTGACAACATGAGCAGTATGCAGTTGGCAAAGAATCCAGTATTTCATGCGAGGACCAAACACATAGAGGTCCATTATCACTTTGTCAGAGAAAAGGTGCTGGATGGTACAGTTGATCTTCACTATGTGAAGACTGATGAGCAGGTGGCTGATATCTTCACGAAGCCACTTAGCAGGGAGAAGTTTGAGTACTTCCGGACTATGTTGGGAGTACATGGGATGAGCTTGAGGGGGAGTGTTGAGAGTGTTGATATCCCAAGCTCATCTACATCTTCATCGGCAGTACATCATGAGCTTGAGAGGGGCTGTTGAGATTCAAGCTCGATGTCAGTGTGAGCCAGCTATGCTATGTGCTGGCAGATTAGGTAGGAACATGTGTGAGACATAAATGACCGCGTGTCCAGCTGGTCATTGTGTGTGTGGACATTACATTAGGTTTACTTTGTAGTGTGGACATAACACTATGTTGTGTTCTCCTTTGTGTGTGTGAGAGAGATGGTGACTATGGCTTCTCTCCTTCTTTATGGTTGATGATTATGGATTAGGGTTTGCTTCCCTTGTGTGTGTTACATCCTGCTTCTGTTTTTTATCAGCGTGGGTATCCTAGGCAACCCAGAGCCCGAGCACCGTATGGTCAGCACCCTCTAGGATCCTTCGCAGGTAACCTAGCGCTTCACGCATAGGCCGCTTCCTTGGCCCCTCATCCACCGTACCGGAAGCTCACCATTTTAATCGCACCGAGGCTGGTCAAGACCTCGGCCGACCTTGCTACGCGAGACGTCCTTCATTGACTCCCCGTCAGCAGTTGCAACTTTACCATCACGACTTTAATCACAAGACGGTCAAAATGCTCCCCCCAGCATTCTTGACATAAAACAATCATTTACAAACAGCATTTACAAACAGTATTTACAAACAGTTTACAACACAATTTCTATTTTAACTTTCATTTTTCCACATTATCCCTCATCAATCTACATTACTTATTCCATATTCCATTTATATGTATACTCATCCCATCACCTCATTTCCATCTCATCACTTCAGATTCCCTCACATCACAATCATATATTCACATCCATACATCCACAACTATATGCGTACATTCATATCTACATGCATACATCTACATCCCTATGCATACATCCACATCCACATTCACATTCACTTCCATACATCTACATCTACATGCATACATCCACTCCACATTCACATCCACATCTATACATCTACATCTACATGCATACATCCACCTCTACATCCACATCTACGTCTATACACCTACATCTACATGCATACATCCACATCTCCATTCACATCTACATCTATACATCTACATCTATGTATACCTCCGCATCTCCATTCTCATCTACATCTATACATCTACATCTTCATGCATCCACCCACCTCCACATCCACATCTACATCTATACATCTACATCTACATGTATACATCCACATCTCTATTCACATCTACATCTATACATCTACATCTACATGTATACATCCACATCTCCATTCTCACCTACACCTATACTTCTACATCTACATGCATCCACCCACATCCACATCCACATCTACATCTATACATCTACATCTACATGCATACATCCACATCTCTATTTACATCCTCATCTATACATCTACTTCTACATGCACACATCCACATCTCCATGCATACATCTACCTCCACATTCACACTCACATCCATACATCTACATCTACATGCAACATCCACATCTCCATGCATAATAAAATTCTTTTAATTAATCTAGGATGATAGTTCCTAGAATATGGTAGGAAGTCCTCTTTTTATGCTTTGAATGATTTTATTTTATGCGTAATTTCTATAAAAATTTTGCCATAGCTCCGCTACTATGACTGATAAATCTCAATTTTTTTCTAAGGGATAAAGCTCATTATTAAAGAAATAATTAGAATGGTCTCTAATTGGATCATCAATCCATAATGGTCTCTAATTGAATCATTAAGAAAACAATTAGAATGGTCTCTAATTGGATCATCAATCCATAATGGATTGAATCATCAATGTGCATAAACTAAAAGCATAGCAAAAAAAACCATTAATTTGGCCTCAAGCATAGCTTAATCTTGGATTAAGGAAAAGCTTTATGAAAAGCTTCATTTGGATTGAGAATGGGTCATGAGTATGACCATTTCTTGAGAGAGAGAGAGAGAAATTACCTAAAAACCATTTGAATTTAAACATAAATGGAAATTAACTTCTATAGAATTTATTAAATTATGTAACTCTTCCCTACTATTCACCAATTAACTTCAATAGCATTTAAAAAACCATACCAATTAAGCTTCTCAAGCTTGAGAGGGGTTGAGAAGAGAGAATCATTGAGAAATTATAGAAAAGATCAAAATTCAATATACTTACCGTATGATTTGCTTGATTTTTTATTCACGGTAGAGGCCCCCAACCAATCAATTGGTTTAGTATGTTGATGGAGCCACCAATAGGGATTGAAGAAAGAGAGAAGTATCAAAACTAGTGAATTATTAAAGAATTCACAACTCTTGGCTTAGGTAGAGTAGAGTAACAATGCATAAGACACTCTATATTTTGGCTTAGGTGGAGTAGAGTAACAAGCATAAGACTCTATCTAATTTGGCTTAGGTGGAGTAGAGTAACAAGCATAAGACTCTATCTAATTTGGCTTAGGTGGAGTAGAGTAACAAAGCATAAGACACTATGTTTTTTTTTCAACAAGGGGAGGCTTCTATTTATAGGAAAATTTGAGCTCCTAACCAAACAAACTGATTCTAGAATTTTCCAAGTCAGTTTGGTTTAATTTGGACTAGATTTGGACCTAGTTTGGTTACTTTTTGATTCGGTTTGGTTCCATTTTGATTTGGTTTGGTTCAAGAGAGATGAGAGATAAAAATATCACATTATTTTTGAGTTTAAAACTCATTCAAGCATGTGAAATATGCACCTCCTTTAAAGAATTCCCCTTCCTTACATATGTGTCAAAATTTTATTGCTCATAGTTTTTTACTAATAAACCTTGTACATTTTCAACTCTTCATCTTATGTGAAATATGCACCTCCTTTAAAGAACTCCTCTTCCTTACATATGTGTCATAGTTTTTTTACTAATAAACCGTGTACATTTTCAACTCTTCATCTTATGTGAAATATGCACCTCCTTTAAAGAACTCCCCTTCCTTACATATGTGTTTATTTACTAATAAACCTTGTACATTTTCAACTCTTCATCTTATGTGAAATGTGCACCTCCTTTAAAGAACTCTCCTTCCTTACATATGAGTCATAATGGAATCATTTTAATATTGCTCATAGTTTTTTACTAATAAACCTTGTGCATTTTCAACTCTTCACCTCATGTGAGCATTTACTCATTTTTGGGTATTTTCTTTTTACAATTTGGATTTATCTCCTCCCTACACATGGATTGATGCTATTGGCCCATAGGAACCTTAATTGGACCATAATCTAAAAATTTCTGAAAATCTAGACTCTTAGACTAAGGTTCTTTATACTTATTCCCAATTAATTCCAATTGCACATTGGAAAATTCTTTTTGAATTTCTATTTCAGGGGAACTTATTTTAATAAGATGAGTTAATTTTCTATCCAAAAATATTCATAATCTGAATATTCTCTCTCTAGCATATTTTTCTCTCTCTAGGCTAAAACAGTTAGAACAAGGCCTTTATATTTCTGAAGAGGGATTGATTACAGGGGAAGATACTAGACATCAAAAAGGGGTTGGGGGAGGAATCTTACATTCTACCCCACTTAAAAAATGCGAGATGTCCTCATCTCGCAAACTGGGATAATTTTACAAGATGCACGAATATGAGATTTAGAGAAAAATTTTAATCAAGATTAACCACCAAGAAAAGTCTTAAAGAGAGCAAGATTCAAAATAAGAACAAGATTTAAACTTTATTCATTCACGGAACTTATACAGTAAAGATAGAAGAACTCTTTACACTTCCATAAGCCCGTCCATCATATGGTCACAAAAGCAGTCCTCACAAGCTGCACAAGTATAGGGTAACTCATCTATGGGAATGATTCTGCTGGTTATTGCCGCACCTATCTCAGTGGTATGAGGTGATCTAACAAAAGGACCTCTGAGAGGCAAGCCAAAAACGGGGTAAAGGCATATCTTCTCATGAGGAAGAAAACACGCCAGTAAGAAGACCCGCTCAGAAAACCCAAGATGCCTTGATCTCATGACGCAGTAGTATCGGGGACCCAAACCCAAAGCTTCAATAACCATGGCCAAGCGGACATTGTTACGAAAGTGTTGCTGACCCCAGGGTGTTACCCTAGTTATGTTTTGATAGGTCCGCCATTTGGTCTGCGCTACAGAAGTTCCTAGGTGAGGAAAAAGTGAGCGCTCATACTGTTCTATAAAGTCTTTCTTCACAGACTCTCTTGCGTCTTGAAGGTGAGAAATCATCAGGGATAAAACTAATTCCTGTTGTCAAGCCATGAAGGAGATTAAGAAAGAAAGGAGATTGATGGGAGTAAGATTACTGTGAGCGATAGTTAAAGGTTACGACTTATATAAAGGAAGGAGCTAGCGTAACCTAGAAGCCAACGGTAACTTGTCACTGAAGTTTTATCGTCTTTCCATGATTTGCGTTTGACACATTTTTCTATAGAAGGCATTAAGAATTTTGAGATGAGGAGATAAAAGAGGCTTGTAGGCTAAGTCACCTACTTTCATTGAATTCAGATATAAGGGTCACAATATCTGGGGGATAACTTCTTATACTCCCCAAGAGATAAAGAACATCTTTTGGGCCGTACTCGAATGAAAGCCAAAACCTTGGTATCCAAAACACCGATTCTCACTTCTGAACTCATTGTTCTAAATCCTTAAAACAGGTGGGACTCCTGAGAAGTATTCTAGGGAAAGGGTCTTCCTTTTTTTAAACAGAAACTTTCTTTTATTTTAGAGAGGGAATAATTATAAGATCAGAAAGGGAGATTCTTACTCCTGTATACCTCGAAGGCTGGGGAGGAATCTTACATTCTACTCCACTTAAAAAAAATGCGAGATGTCCTCATCTCGCCAAGTAGAGGACAACTCTTTTTCTTAAGATCCAATTTATTCTGGGGTTCCTTATATTCTGGTCAACCCAACAGAACACTGGGATAAATATCCCTTATATAGAACTCATTATTAAATAACAATTCATTCAGATCATATCTTTAACATGATAATGGTCCATTAGACCGAAAAGTTTCCTTCGAAACATTCCTCCACGGAAATTTCAGTCCAGCAAGTTCTCAATTTGACATCCCTTAACTTGATCTACCGGTCAAGTATTAACAGCAGCAATCTGACAGCACAACCCACTAATCTCATAGTGATTTGCTGAATTCGTTATCATCTTTCTAGTTATGAATATCATCACAGGGATTCGTCCCATTCCCCCTCATTGTGGTTTCATTATATTTCAACTAATTTTTAAAAATCAACATTTTTCAATCAGCATTTTCAATCAGCATTTTCAATCAGAATCCAAATCAATTCATCAATTCTCAAACAGAATTAAAAATCATATCAATCACATTCGAAATCATCATCTAGATAGCATTAACGCTTATAATTTCAAGTCTTAGATTTACTCGTATATACTGTCAGTAAAGAGCTGCAGTATACTCTCGGTATATACGGGTAGTCACGGCCCTTGGAATTATATGGTAAATACTATCATGGCCTCAAGCAAGTCAGGGATTCTATATAATTGCGGTACTTCCATCTGAAGACCCAATTACCAAATTGCGAGTTTCAGTTTGAATATCAAATTGTATGAATTATCTCACACAATTATAACCTTTTTGTGTTTCTTGATAAATTTTTGATATATTTATCTTCTCAGTTGATCTTTATTAACCAAATGCTCTGATACAAACTGTAAGATCCCTGTTCCCACCGAGCAACGGATTCGGGTACTGGCAACGGAAGTAGCGCTTCTCACGCGGGACAGGGGTCCCACACTCGGGGCCTCGCCCACGGATATCCGGATAAGAGACTAATCCGTCGGTTGTTCCAAAACCGAAACCGGAAAAACTTTCTTAACCGGAAGCACTGGCGATTCCACCAGGATAACTTTTTACTCTAACGTAGTCAAGATCATTTCTGATTGAGATGATCCAATTACATCTATAAGATACTTAGTCAGTTCAAGGAAGAAACTTGCACTTGGATCATTGGGATCAACGCTTTTTTCCCCATTCAAGAGGCACAGCCGTTGATTCCTATCCATAGAACAGTTACTGTCCGAGATTTTTTTTTTCTATCGTAAAAACAAAAGTTTGAGTCTCGATTTACGGATCCATCAGTCCAGCCTAACCCCATCCAATCCCATGGGTTAGCCAACCGCCCAACCACTGTAGTGATGGGATCCAATTAGAATTTGGTTAGGTTTTGTCCCGGGTACCAAGGAAAAGAGTTCCAAGGCCCCCTTGCCGGATGTTCATGCAAAATAAAACTAGTCACACCACTCACACACCCAATATGAAATTGCCTTTTTCAACCAGATTCAACCAGTTTAAAACAATCCTTTAATAAAACCATAGTATCATTGATCACCATCTTCCAATTTATCCAATTGATTCTTAATTTCCCATCATTCCTTCATCAGAGTATCTATGGCATCATTGGCAACTAGAACGCTCAGGAGCCGTTTCGATAGTTCCTAGCCCATAATACTTGGCAATATAATCACTTAACAAGATGGACTCTCGTTGAAGATCAGCAAGATCAACCAACAGATCCATATAAGGAGCCATGGACTCATCCATTGAAGACCAGCAAGGTCAATCAACCAGATCCATGCTCGATTTCAGAAAACAACTCCAACTCTGTTCCAATATCTTCCTCGACGCACGCGTGGGTATCCTAGGCAACCCAGAGCCCGAGCACCGTATGGTCAGCACCCTCTAGGATCCTTCGCAGGTAACCTAGCGCTTCACGCATAGGCCGCTTCCTTGGCCCCTCATCCACCGTACCGGAAGCTCACCATTTTAATCGCACCGAGGCTGGTCAAGACCTCGGCCGACCTTGCTACGCGAGACGTCCTTCATTGACTCCCCGTCAGCAGTTGCAACTTTACCATCACGACTTTAATCACAAGACGGTCAAAATGCTCCCCCCAGCATTCTTGACATAAAACAATCATTTACAAACAGCATTTACAAACAGTATTTACAAACAGTTTACAACACAATTTCTATTTTAACTTTCATTTTTCCACATTATCCCTCATCAATCTACATTACTTATTCCATATTCCATTTATATGTATACTCATCCCATCACCTCATTTCCATCTCATCACTTCAGATTCCCTCACATCACAATCATATATTCACATCCATACATCCACAACTATATGCGTACATTCATATCTACATGCATACATCTACATCCCTATGCATACATCCACATCCACATTCACATTCACTTCCATACATCTACATCTACATGCATACATCCACTCCACATTCACATCCACATCTATACATCTACATCTACATGCATACATCCACCTCTACATCCACATCTACGTCTATACACCTACATCTACATGCATACATCCACATCTCCATTCACATCTACATCTATACATCTACATCTACGTATACCTCCACATCTCCATTCTCATCTACATCTATACATCTACATCTTCATGCATCCACCCACCTCCACATCCACATCTACATCTATACATCTACATCTACATGTATACATCCACATCTCTATTCACATCTACATCTATACATCTACATCTACATGTATACATCCACATCTCCATTCTCACCTACACCTATACTTCTACATCTACATGCATCCACCCACATCCACATCCACATCTACATCTATACATCTACATCTACATGCATACATCCACATCTCTATTTACATCCTCATCTATACATCTACTTCTACATGCACACATCCACATCTCCATGCATACATCTACCTCCACATTCACACTCACATCCATACATCTACATCTACATGCAACATCCACATCTCCATGCATAATAAAATTCTTTTAATTAATCTAGGATGATAGTTCCTAGAATATGGTAGGAAGTCCTCTTTTTATGCTTTGAATGAATTTATTTTATGCGTAATTTCTATAAAAATTTTGCCATAGCTCCGCTACTATGACTGATAAATCTCAATTTTTTTCTAAGGGATAAAGCTCATTATTAAAGAAATAATTAGAATGGTCTCTAATTGGATCATCAATCCATAATGGTCTCTAATTGAATCATTAAGAAAACAATTAGAATGGTCTCTAATTGGATCATCAATCCATAATGGATTGAATCATCAATGTGCATAAACTAAAAGCATAGCAAAAAAAACCATTAATTTGGCCTCAAGCATAGCTTAATCTTGGATTAAGGAAAAGCTTTATGAAAAGCTTCATTTGGATTGAGAATGGGTCATGAGTATGACCATTTCTTGAGAGAGAGAAAGAGAAATTACCTAAAAACCATTTGAATTTAAACATAAATGGAAATTAACTTCTATAGAATTTATTAAATTATGTAACTCTTCCCTACTATTCACCAATTAACTTCAATAGCATTTAAAAAACCATACCAATTAAGCTTCTCAAGCTTGAGAGGGGTTGAGAAGAGCGAATCATTGAGAAATTATAGAAAAGATCAAAATTCAATATACTTACCTTATGATTTGCTTGATTTTTTATTCACGGTAGAGGCCCCCAACCAATCAATTGGTTTAGTATGTTGATGGAGCCACCAATAGGGATTGAAGAAAGAGAGAAGTATCAAAACTAGTGAATTATTAAAGAATTCACAACTCTTGGCTTAGGTAGAGTAGAGTAACAATGCATAAGACACTCTATATTTTGGCTTAGGTGGAGTAGAGTAACAAGCATAAGACTCTATCTAATTTGGCTTAGGTGGAGTAGAGTAACAAGCATAAGACTCTATCTAATTTGGCTTAGGTGGAGTAGAGTAACAAAGCATAAGACACTATGTTTTTTTTTCAACAAGGGGAGGCTTCTATTTATAGGAAAATTTGAGCTCCTAACCAAACAAACTGATTCTAGAATTTTTCAAGTCAGTTTGGTTTAATTTGGACTAGATTTGGACCTAGTTTGGTTACTTTTTGATTCGGTTTGGTTCCATTTTGATTTGGTTTGGTTCAAGAGAGATGAGAGATAAAAATATCACATTATTTTTGAGTTTAAAACTCATTCAAGCATGTGAAATATGCACCTCCTTTAAAGAATTCCCCTTCCTTACATATGTGTCAAAATTTTATTGCTCATAGTTTTTTACTAATAAACCTTGTACATTTTCAACTCTTCATCTTATGTGAAATATGCACCTCCTTTAAAGAACTCCTCTTCCTTACATATGTGTCATAGTTTTTTTACTAATAAACCTTGTACATTTTCAACTCTTCATCTTATGTGAAATATGCACCTCCTTTAAAGAACTCCCCTTCCTTACATATGTGTTTATTTACTAATAAACCTTGTACATTTTCAACTCTTCATCTTATGTGAAATGTGCACCTCCTTTAAAGAACTCTCCTTCCTTACATATGAGTCATAATGGAATCATTTTAATATTGCTCATAGTTTTTTACTAATAAACCTTGTACATTTTCAACTCTTCACCTCATGTGAGCATTTACTCATTTTTGGGTATTTTCTTTTTACAATTTGGATTTATCTCCTCCCTACACATGGATTGATGCTATTGGCCCATAGGAACCTTAATTGGACCATAATCTAAAAATTTCTGAAAATCTAGACCCTTAGACTAAGGTTCTTTATACTTATTCCCAATTAATTCCAATTGCACATTGGAAAATTCTTTTTGAATTTCTATTTCAGGGGAACTTATTTTAATAAGATGAGTTAATTTTCTATCCAAAAATATTCATAATCTGAATATTCTCTCTCTAGCATATTTTTCTCTCTCTAGGCTAAAACAGTTAGAACAAGGCCTTTATATTTCTGAAGAGGGATTGATTACAGGGGAAGATACTAGACATCAAAAAGGGGCTGGGGGAGGAATCTTACAGAAGCTGTGAAGCTGCCATTGGAGCTGTGAAGCTTGGAGCACACCAAATACTATCAGAGCTGAAAGCTAGGCCTACCGGGTAAGGTCTTCTAAACATCCTTGAGCGGATTGCAGGTGAAACAGGCAAAAGCAAAGCATTTTAGAGCAAATCAAAGCAAGGCAAAATTCTGTTTTTTGAAGCTTTCCATTAAAGCTTGGGAACATTGATGTATGGTGAAAATATGTGTGATTCTGGCAAGGCAAACATGTATCTGACAATGAGGGATGTATTGGCAACTCTTATGCAAGCCCTACTGTGATTTTGGAGCAATTTACATGCATTTAATTGAGAGAAATTACTGGTTTTTTGAGCTCTCACAAAACAGAGAGAAGAAAGTCAAAAATTGATGCATTTGGAGCCTATTTTTGGTGAAAATCAAAGCATTGGTGGGTTGCACACATACCCAAGTGTGTTGGGCACCCAAATACAACTTCAATTGTCACTTCAAACACTCCCAAACACCTCTATAGCAGGCGGCGCAGCCCATACAGGGAAAACAGAGCAGAAATCTGGTTTTTTCACCACGAGGAGGTCGATTACTCACTTGTTGCTTGATATCTTCCACAATTCTCTTAGCAATTGGATTCTTTACATCTTGGAGAAGAGGGCTATATGATTTGTTTGACAAATGATGCTTAATTGAGCTGGGAATGAGCTGATTAAAACAGGCTGTCCACTGGTTGCAGAGAAACAGAGCATTTTAATCGAGCAATTAATCTTTGGTGTTTTACAATTGGACAAATTCCTCTTACATGGAGTTGATGGACACTATTGCTAAGCCAATGAATGCCTGGTTGCTCAATTTGGTGAAATATTGAAGGAATTAGAGCCAAATCATTACTGGTTTTTCTGGTTTTTCTGGTTTTTCCAAAAACAGAGAAAGGGGTTTTCAAAAATTGATAATTATACATGTCAAATGGAGTTGATACTCAACATTGAGGTTCATTAGGTGTCAATGCAAGTTGCCTAGACTTGATTGCACCATTACATTGCGATTTGGAGCCTTGGAAGGCGTGTCAATACAGGGTATTCCGCACTGCGTGAGTCAGTTCATCTCAGATGATTACAGGTTGATTTTCTACATCAAATTTGGAGTTTGTTGGCTATCTTGGAGTATCTGCAACATTCATTGGAGTGTGGTTGAGCTGAGGAAGGCTCACTTACAGATTTGAAGTGTGCGGAAGGTGTATGCATTGAGCGAACATGTCGGACAATCCAGTTCAGATTGTTGGTGAAAAGCTGGATAGGAAGAACTTCCAGGCATGGAAGTACAGGATAAAGAGTTTCTTGAAAGGGAAAGGATTTTGGAATCTCATTACAGGTGCTGAGCCAGAGCCTGAGCTACCTCGGCAACCTACACAGCAGCAGCTTATTGCTCATAAGCAGTGGTCAGAGAGAGCATTCAAAGTGCTGCATTATTTGTCTATATGCATTTCTGATGCTATGCTCATACACATTCAGGATGCTGAGAATCCCAAAGATGCATGGGATACTTTGGTTAAGATGTTTGATACAGATACGAGTGCTCGCAAGTCTCAATTGCGACAGCAGATACACAATGTGAAAAGGAATAAAAGGAGCATACATGATTATGTGCAAGAAATCAAGAAGTTTGCAGATGCATTGGCCACAATAAATGCCCCCATGCCTGATGATGATTTGGTGGATATTACCTTGCGTGGTCTTGGCAAGGAATACAAATCCTTTGATACATCTATCTCCGTGAGGAGTACAGGTCTACCCGACTTCGATGAGTTGGTTTCACTCTTATTGGTTGAGGAAATCAAGCTCAGTGATTCATTTTTGGATGCATCTACTAGCCATGATGATGGCAGAAATCAGGCATTTTACTCGCAGAGAGGTTTTAGAGGCAGGGGGAGATTTGCATCACGTGGACGTGGTGGTAATGGTCGTGGATGGCAGGATAGGCCTTCACAGCAAAATTTTCAGCCTTCATATGGTGCTCGTGGTGGTCGTGGATATGCACCACAAAGAGGCAGAGGTACCCCCCGTGGAAGAGGACGTTGGCAAGGCCAACAAAATTCTATGCAAGATGTGGAATGCCATTATTGTGGCAAATATGGTCATATGGCGAGAGATTGCTTTCGCAAACAGAATGATTTGAGAGGGGGAAGAGCACAACGTGGTGGTCATTATGGTGGAAACTATGCACAACATGGTGGCAACTATGCATCAAGTAGCAATGATGGAACTGCAAATCATTTGTTTGCCATGAAGCATGTTGTGGGTTCTATGACGACAAATGCTGAGAATGATGATACATGGTACATGGACTCAGGAGCATCAAATCATATGACATGCCATGGTGAATGGTTTGAGCACATGAAGCCCATGGATGTGAAGGGCTATGTGGAAACAGGTGATGATACCCAGCATGTCATTACACATGTTGGAAGTGTACCATTGGTCATGCATAATGGTCAGACAAAGTCTATGTCAGATGTGCTGTATGTACCTTCGATCACTAAAAGCTTGGCCTCAGTTGGTCAAATGGTGGAACAGGGATTACAGGTTCGCTTCAATGAGCATGGATGCTTCGTTGAAGATTTTAAACATGGATGTAGAGTGATTGCTAAAGGCAAGAAAGAAGGAAGACTGTTTAAGCTGGATGCTGGAATTCCTGAGTTAAAATCAGCCATGTTCTCAAAGAGCAGGAATGTGGTACAGGATATTGATATGTGGCACAAGAGGATTGGCCATGTAAATATACAGAGATTAAAGAACATGCAAACAAGAGGCATTGTGAATGGATTGCCTAGGTTCAAATATGATGGACATATGCATGTTTGTGAAGCCTGTCAGTTTGGGAAGCAGGCAAGATTGAGGTTTCCTAGAGAAGGAAATATGAGTAACAGGCCACTTGAGATTGTGCACAGTGATGTATGGGGTCCTGCACAAAACCCATCTATCAAAGGCAGTCTATACTATGTTACATTCATTGATGACTTTAGCAGGATGACATGGATATATTTTCTGAAAGAGAAGAGTGAAGTATTGGAAAAATTCATGGACTTCAAAGCTTTTGCAGAAAAGCAGTATGGCTGTTGGATCAAATGTCTAAGGACAGATGGAGGTGGTGAATACACCTCAAAGGCTTTTGAGCATTTTCTGAGGAAGCATGGTATAAGATGACAGGTTGACATACAGAGATTTTGCTATGCACTATGCATACATGACATCTATGGTGAAGCATGTGGAACCTACATGCTATTCAGAGGCTGTTGGAGAGCATGTATGGGAAAAAGCAATGGATGTGGAGATGGACGCATTGGTCCATAATGATACATGGGATTTGGTTGCCCTACCAAAGGACAAGAATGTTATTGGATGTAAATGGGTCTACAAAGTGAAGTGCAAATCTGATGGTTCTATTGAAAGACATAAGGCAAGATTGGTAGCAAAGGGTTATGCACAGACCCATGGATTAGATTATGATGAGACGTTTAGCCCAGTGGCTAAGATGGGCACAGTGAGAGCAGTCATTGCTATGGCTGCAGCTAATGGCTGGGAAATGCATCAGATGGATGTTAAGAATGCATTTCTGAATGGAGATCTACAAGAGGAAGTATACATGGCACAGCCAGAAGGGTATGTACACCCTAGATATCCCACTCACGTATGCAGGTTGAAAAAGGCATTGTATGGTCTGAAGCAAGCACCACGTGCTTGGAGTGATAAGATGAGTAGATATCTTATCTCACTTGGTTTCCAAATTTCTACAGCAGATTCTTCACTGTATGTGAAGAAGACACAGCATGGGATTGTTTTACTAGTCATCTATGTGGATGACTTGATTATTACAGGTGATCATAGTGCAGATGTGATACATGTCAAGAAAGCTTTGAGTGGGCAATTTGACATGAAAGATCTTGGTGAGTTGAGATACTTCCTTGGCATTGAAGTGGTGAAAGATCATGCAGGTACTTGGTTAGTACAGCGCCAATATGCCTTGGATATGTTGGCAAAGTATGGCATGACAGGGTGTAAGCCTATGAGTACACCATTGGAGCAAAATGTGAAGTTGCGGGCTGATTATGGCGAGGAATTGGATGATCCTTCCATGTACAGGAAGATGGTTGGTAGTCTCATATATATGACTATCACACGCCCGGATTTGAGTTATGCAGTGGGGCTAGTTAGCCAGTTTATGCAGAGCCCCAGGAAACCACATTTGGATGCAGTGAGACGCATCATGAGATATGTGAAGACCACAGCACATTATGGTTTATTTTATGAGAGTGGTAAAAGCTTGGACATACATGGCTACACAGATGCTGATTGGGCAGGTAGCGCATATGACAGGAGATCTACTAGTGGATATGCTTTTACACTTGGAAGTGCCGTGGTGAGTTGGAGTAGCAAAAAGCAACCTACAGTTGCTTTATCCAGTACAGAGGCTGAGTACAGAGGTGCAGCCATTGCTACTTGTGAGGCTATATGGTTAAAGAGTCTCTTGGCAGATTTATGTGAGCCTCTTGATGGCAAAGTTGTCATACATTGTGACAACATGAGCAGTATGCAGTTGGCAAAGAATCCAGTATTTCATGCGAGGACCAAACACATAGAGGTCCATTATCACTTTGTCAGAGAGTGTAAGATTCCTCCCCCAACCCCCTTTTTGATGTCTAGTATCTTCCCCTGTAATCAATCCCTTTTCAGAAATATAAAGACCTTGTTTCTAACTGTTTTAACCTAGAGAGAGAAAATATTCTAGAGAGAGAATATTCAGATTATGAATATTTTTGGATAGAAAAATAACTCATCTTATTAAAATAAGTTCCCCTGAAACAGAAATTCAAAAAGAATTTTCCAATGTGCAATTGGAATTAATTGGAAATAGGTATAAAGAACCTTAGTCTAAGGGCCTAGATTTTCAGAAATCTTTAGACTATGGTCCAATTAAGGTTTCTATGGGCCAATAGCATCAATCCATGTGTAGGGAGGAGATAAATCCAAATCGTAAAAGAAGATACCCAAAAATGAGTAAATGCTCACATAAGATGAAGAGTTGAAAATGTACAAGGTTTATTAGAAAATAAACTCATATGTAAGGAAGAGGAGTTCTTTAAAGGAGGTGCATATTTCACATAAGATGAAGAGTTGAAAATGTACAAGGCTTATTAGTAAATAAACACATATGTAAGGAAGGGGAGTTCTTTAAAGGAGGTGCATATTTCACATAAGATGAAGAGTTGAAAATGTACAAGGCTTATTAGTAAAAAAACTATGACACATATGTAAGGAAGAGGAGTTCTTTAAAGGAGGTGCATATTTCACATAAGATGAAGAGTTGAAAATGTAGAAGGTTTATTAGTAAAAAACTATGAGCAATACAATTTTGACACATATGTAAGGAAGGGGAATTCTTTAAAGGAGGTGCATATTTCACATGCTTGAATGAGTTTTAAACTCATAAAAATTGAGATATTTCATCTCTCCTCTCTCCTCATTCAAGTCTAGTTCCAGAAAGTTAGCTTAACTGACCTAAAAATGGTCAAAAAGTGACCAAACTGACTTAGAAAATTCTAGAATCAGTTTGTTTGGTTAGGAGCTCAAATTTTCCTATAAATAGAAGCCTTCCCTTGTTGAAAAAAATATAGAGTCTTATGCCTTGTTACTCTACTCCACCTAAGCCAAGTTAGATAGAGTCTTATGCTTTGTTACTCTACTCCACCTAAGCCAAATTAGATAGAGTCTTATGCCTTGTTACTCTACTCCACCTAAGCCAAGTTAGATAGAGTCTTATGCTTTGTTACTCTACTCCACCTAAGCCAAATTAGATAGAGTCTTATGCCTTGTTACTCTACTCCACCTAAGCCAAAATATAGAGTGTCTTATGCATTGTTACTCTACTCTACCTAAGCCATGAGCTGTGAATTCTTTAATAATTCACTAGTTTTTGATACTTCTCTCTTTCTTCAATCCCCATTGGTGGGCTCCATCAACATACTAAACCAATTGATTGGTTGGGGGCCTCTACCGTGAATAAAGAATCAAGCAAATCATAAGGTAAGTATATTGAATTTTGATCTTTTCTATAATTTCTCAATGATTCTCCCTTCTCAACCCCTCTCAAGCTTGAGAAGCTTAATTGGTATGGTTTTTTAAATGCTATTGAAGTTAATTGGTGAATAGTAGGGAAGAGTTACATAATTTAATAAATGCTATAGAAGTTAATTTCCATTTATGTTTAAATTCAAATGGTTTTTATGTAATTTCTCTCTCTCTCTTAAGAAATGGCCATACTCATGACCCATTCTCAATCCAGAAGAAGCTTTTCATAAAGCTTTTCCTTAATCCAAGATTAAGCTATGCTTGAGGCCAAATTAATGGCTTTTTGCTATGCTTTTAGTTTATGCACATTGATGATTCAATCCATTATAGATTGATGACCCAATTAGAGACCATTCTAATTGTTTTCTTAATGATCCAATTAGAGACCATTATGGATTGATGATCCAATTAGAGACCATTATGGATTGATGATCCAATTAGAGACCATTCTAATTATTTCTTTAATAATGAGCTTTATCCCTTAGAAAAAAAAATTGAGATTTATCAGTCATAGTAGCGGAGCTATGGCAAAATTTTTATAGAAATTACGCATAAAATAAATTCATTCAAAGTATAAAAAGAGGAATTCCTACCATATTCTAGGAACTATCATCCTAGATTAATTAAAAGAATTTTATTATGCATGGGATGTGGATGTATGCATGTAGAAATAGATGTGTAGATGAGGATGTAAATGGAGATGTGGATGGATGCTTGTAGATGTAGAGGTATAGATGTAGATGTGAATGGAGATGTGGATGTATACATGTAGATGTAGATGTATAGATGTAGTTGTGGATGTGGAGGTGGATGGATGCATGTAGATGTAGATGTATAGATGTAGATGGGAATGGAGATATGGATGTATGCATGTAGATGTAGTTGTGAATGGAGATGTATATGTATACATGTAGATGTAGATGTATAGATATAGATGTGGATGTGGATGGGGAAGTATGCATGTAGATGTAGGTGTATAGACGTAGATGTGGATGTAGAGGTGGATGTATGCATGTAGATGTAGGTGTATAGACGTAGATGTGGATGTAGAGGTGGATGTATGCATGTAGATGTAGATGTATAGATGTGGATGTGAATGTGGAGTGGATGTATGCATGTAGATGTAGATGTATGGAGGTGAATGTGAATGTGGATGTGGATGTATGCATAGGGATGTAGATGTATGCATGTAGATGTGAATGTACGCATATAGTTGTGGATGTATGGATGTGAATATACGATTGTGATGTGAGGGAATCTGAAGTGATGAGATGGAAATGATGTGATGGGATGAGTATACATATAAATGGAATATGGAATAAGTAATGTAGATTGAGGAGGGATAATGTGGAAAAATGAAAGTTAAAATAGAAATTGTATTGTAAACTGTTTGTAAATGCTGTTTGTAAATGCTGTTTGTAAATGATTGTTTTATGTCAAGAATGCTGGGGGGAGCATTTTGACCGTCTTGTGATTAAGGTCGTGATGAGAAAGTTGCAACTGCTGACGGGGAGTCAATGAAGGACGTCTCGCGTAGCAAGGTCGGCCGAGGTCTTGACCAGCCTCGGTGCGATTAAAATGGTGAGCTTCCGGTACGGTGGATGAGGGGCCAAGGAAGCGGCCTATGCGTGAAGCGCTAGGTTACCTGCGAAGGATCCTAGAGGGTGCTGACCATACGGTGCTCGGGCTCTGGGTCGCCTAGGATACCCACGCGTGCGTCGAGGAAGATATTGGAACAGAGTTGGAGTTGTTTTCTGAAATCGAGCATGGATCTGGTTGATTGACCTTGCTGGTCTTCAATGGATGAGTCCATGGCTCCTTATATGGATCTGTTGGTTGATCTTGCTGATCTTCAACGAGAGTCCATCTTGTTAAGTGATTATATTGCCAAGTATTATGGGCTAGGAACTATCGAAACGGCTCCTGAGCGTTCTAGTTGCCAATGATGCCATAGATACTCTGATGAAGGAATGATGGGAAATTAAGAATCAATTGGATAAATTGGAAGATGGTGATCAATGATACTATGGTTTTATTAAAGGATTGTTTTAAACTGGTTGAATCTGGTTGAAAAAGGCAATTTCATATTGGGTGTGTGAGTGGTGTGACTAGTTTTATTTTGCATGAATATCCGGCTAGGGGGCCTTGGAACTCTTTTCCTTGGTACCCGGGACAAAACCTAACCAAATTTTTAATTGGATCCCATCACTACAGTGGTTGGGCGGTTGGCTAACCCATGGGATTGGATGGGGTTAGGCTGGACTGATGGATCCGTAAATCGAGACTCAAACTTTTGTTTTTACGATAGAAAAAAAAAATAAATCCGGACAGAAACTGTTCTATGGATAGGAATCAACGGCTGTGCCTCTTGAATGGGGAAAAAAGCGTTGATCCCAATGATCCAAGTGCAAGTTTCTTCCTTGAACTGACTAAGTATCTTATAGATGTAATCGGATCATCTCGATCAGAAATGATCTTGACTACGTTAGAGTAAAAAGTTATCCTGGTGGAATCGCCCGTGCTTTCCGGTAAAGGAAGTTTTTCCGGGTTCGTTTTTGGAACAACCGACGGATTAGTCTCTTATCCGGATATCCGTGGGCGAGGCCCCGAGTGTGGGACCCCTGTCCCGCACGAGAAGCGCTACTTCCGCTGCCAGTACCCCGAATCCGTTGCTCGGTGGGAACAGGGATCTTACAGTTGGTATCAGAGCATTTGGTTAATAAAGATCAACTGAGAAGATAAATATGTCAAAAATTTATCAAGAAACACAAAAAGGTTATAATTGTGTGATGTAACTCATACAATTTGATATTCAAACTGAAATTCATAATTTGGTAATTGGTTCTTCAGATGGAAGTACCGCAATTATATAGAAACCCGGACTTGCTTGAGGCCTAGACATGATAGTATTTACCTTATAATTCCAAGGGCCGTGACTACCCGTATATACCGAGAGTATACTGCAGCTCTTTACTGACAGTATATACGAGTAAATCTAAGACTTGAAATTATAAGCGTTAATGCTATCTAGATGATGATTTTGAATGTGATTGATATGATTTTTAATTTTGTTTGAGAATGGATGAATTGATTTGGATTCTGATTGAAAATGCTGATTGAAAAATGTTGATTTTTAAAAATTAGTTGAAATATAATGAAACCACAATGAGGGGGAATGGGACGAGTCCCTGTGATGATATTCATAACTAGAATGATGATAATGAATTCAGCAAATCACTATGAGGTTAGTGGGTTGTGCTGTTAGATTGCTACTGTTAATACTTGATCGGTAGATCAAGTTAAGGGATGTCAAATTGAGAACCTGCTTGACTGAAATTTCCGTGGAGGAATGTTCCGAAGGAAACTTTTCGGTCTAATGGACCATTATCATGTTAAAGATATGAATGATATAATCTGAATGAATTGTTATTTAATGATGAGTTCTATATAAGGGATATTTATCCCAGTGTTCTGTTGGGTTGACCAGAATATAAGGAACCCCAGAATAAAATTGGATCTTAAGAAAAAGAGCTGTGCTCTACCTTGCGAGATGAGGACATCTCGCACTTTTTAAGTGGGGTAGAATGTGAGATTCCTCCCCAGCCTTCGAGGTATACAGGAGTAAGAATCTCCCTTTCTGATCTTATAATTATTCCTTCTCTAATAAAAAAAAAAAATTTCTGTTTAAAAAAGGAAGACCCTTTTCCTAGAATACTTCTCAGAAGTCCCACCTATTTTAAGAATTTAGAACAATAAGTTCAGAAGTGAGAATCGGTGTTTTGGATACTAAGGTTTTGGTTTTCACTCGAGTACGGCCCAAAAGAAGTTCTTTATCTCTTGGAGAGTATAAGAAGTTATCCTCCAGATATTGTGACCTTATATCTGAATTCAATGAAAGTAGGTGACTTAGCCTACAAGTTTCTTTTATCTCCTCATCTCAAAATTCTTAATGCCTTCTATAGAAAAATGTGTCAAACTCAAATCATGGAAAGACGGTAAAACTTCAGTGGCAAGTTACCGTTGGCTTCTAGGTTACGCTAGCTCCTTCCTTTATATAAGTCGTAACCTTTAACTGTCGCTCACAGTAAGCTTACTTCCATCGATCTCCCTTCTTCTTAATCTCCTTCATGGCTTGGTAACAGGAATTAGTTTTATCCCTGATGATTTCTCACCTTCAAGACGCAAGAGAGTCTGTGAAGAAAGACTTTATAGAACAGTATGAGCGCTCACTTTTTCCTCACCTAGGAACTTCTGTAGCGCAGACCAAATGGCGGACCTATCAAAACATAACTAGGGTAACACCCTGGGGTCAGCAACACTTTCGTAACAATGTCCGCTTGGCCATGGTTATTGAAGCTTTGGGTTTGGGTCCCCGATACTACTGTGTCATGAGATCAAGGCATCTTGGGTTTTCTGAGCGGGTCTTTTTACTGGCATGTTTTCTTCCTCATGAGAAGATATGCCTTTACCCCGTTTTTGGCTTGCCTCTCAGAGGTCCTTTTGTTAGATCACCTCATACCACTGAGATAGGTGCGGCAATAACCAACAGAATCATTCCCATAGATGAGTTACCCTATACTTGTGCAGCTTGTGAGGACTGCTTTTGTGACCATATGATGGACGGGCTTATGGAAGTGTAAAGAGTTCTTCTATCTTTACTGTATAAGTTCCGAGAATGAATAAAGTTTAAATCTTGTTCTTATTTTGAATCTTGCTCTCTTTAAGACTTTTCTTGGTGGTTAATCTTGATTAAAATTTTTCTCTAAGTCTCATATTCGTCCATCTTGCGAAATTATCCCAAATTGCGAGATGAGGACATCTCGCGTTTTTTAAGTGGGGTAGAATGTAAGATTCCTCCCCCAACCCCCTTTTTGATGTCTAGTATCTTCCCCTGTAATCAATCCCTTTTCAGAAATATAAAGACCTTGTTTCTAACTGTTTTAACCTAGAGAGAGAAAATATTCTAGAGAGAGAATATTCAGATTATGAATATTTTTGGATAGAAAAATAACTCATCTTATTAAAATAAGTTCCCCTGAAACAGAAATTCAAAAAGAATTTTCCAATGTGCAATTGGAATTAATTGGAAATAGGTATAAAGAACCTTAGTCTAAGGGCCTAGATTTTCAGAAATCTTTAGACTATGGTCCAATTAAGGTTTCTATGGGCCAATAGCATCAATCCATGTGTAGGGAGGAGATAAATCCAAATCGTAAAAGAAGATACCCAAAAATGAGTAAATGCTCACATAAGATGAAGAGTTGAAAATGTACAAGGTTTATTAGAAAATAAACTCATATGTAAGGAAGAGGAGTTCTTTAAAGGAGGTGCATATTTCACATAAGATGAAGAGTTGAAAATGTACAAGGCTTATTAGTAAATAAACACATATGTAAGGAAGGGGAGTTCTTTAAAGGAGGTGCATATTTCACATAAGATGAAGAGTTGAAAATGTACAAGGCTTATTAGTAAAAAAACTATGACACATATGTAAGGAAGAGGAGTTCTTTAAAGGAGGTGCATATTTCACATAAGATGAAGAGTTGAAAATGTACAAGGTTTATTAGTAAAAAACTATGAGCAATACAATTTTGACACATATGTAAGGAAGGGGAATTCTTTAAAGGAGGTGCATATTTCACATGCTTGAATGAGTTTTAAACTCATAAAAATTGAGATATTTCATCTCTCCTCTCTCCTCATTCAAGTCTAGTTCCAGAAAGTTAGCTTAACTGACCTAAAAATGGTCAAAAAGTGACCAAACTGACTTAGAAAATTCTAGAATCAGTTTGTTTGGTTAGGAGCTCAAATTTTCCTATAAATAGAAGCCTTCCCTTGTTGAAAAAAATATAGAGTCTTATGCCTTGTTACTCTACTCCACCTAAGCCAAGTTAGATAGAGTCTTATGCTTTGTTACTCTACTCCACCTAAGCCAAATTAGATAGAGTCTTATGCCTTGTTACTCTACTCCACCTAAGCCAAGTTAGATAGAGTCTTATGCTTTGTTACTCTACTCCACCTAAGCCAAATTAGATAGAGTCTTATGCCTTGTTACTCTACTCCACCTAAGCCAAGTTAGATAGAGTCTTATGCTTTGTTACTCTACTCCACCTAAGCCAAATTAGATAGAGTCTTATGCCTTGTTACTCTACTCCACCTAAGCCAAAATATAGAGTGTCTTATGCATTGTTACTCTACTCTACCTAAGCCATGAGCTGTGAATTCTTTAATAATTCACTAGTTTTTGATACTTCTCTCTTTCTTCAATCCCCATTGGTGGGCTCCATCAACATACTAAACCAATTGATTGGTTGGGGGCCTCTACCGTGAATAAAGAATCAAGCAAATCATAAGGTAAGTATATTGAATTTTGATCTTTTCTATAATTTCTCAATGATTCTCCCTTCTCAACCCCTCTCAAGCTTGAGAAGCTTAATTGGTATGGTTTTTTAAATGCTATTGAAGTTAATTGGTGAATAGTAGGGAAGAGTTACATAATTTAATAAATGCTATAGAAGTTAATTTCCATTTATGTTTAAATTCAAATGGTTTTTATGTAATTTCTCTCTCTCTCTTAAGAAATGGCCATACTCATGACCCATTCTCAATCCAGAAGAAGCTTTTCATAAAGCTTTTCCTTAATCCAAGATTAAGCTATGCTTGAGGCCAAATTAATGGCTTTTTGCTATGCTTTTAGTTTATGCACATTGATGATTCAATCCATTATAGATTGATGACCCAATTAGAGACCATTCTAATTGTTTTCTTAATGATCCAATTAGAGACCATTATGGATTGATGATCCAATTAGAGACCATTATGGATTGATGATCCAATTAGAGACCATTCTAATTATTTCTTTAATAATGAGCTTTATCCCTTAGAAAAAAAAATTGAGATTTATCAGTCATAGTAGCGGAGCTATGGCAAAATTTTTATAGAAATTACGCATAAAATAAATTCATTCAAAGTATAAAAAGAGGAATTCCTACCATATTCTAGGAACTATCATCCTAGATTAATTAAAAGAATTTTATTATGCATGGGATGTGGATGTATGCATGTAGAAATAGATGTGTAGATGAGGATGTAAATGGAGATGTGGATGGATGCTTGTAGATGTAGAGGTATAGATGTAGATGTGAATGGAGATGTGGATGTATACATGTAGATGTAGATGTATAGATGTAGTTGTGGATGTGGAGGTGGATGGATGCATGTAGATGTAGATGTATAGATGTAGATGGGAATGGAGATATGGATGTATGCATGTAGATGTAGTTGTGAATGGAGATGTATATGTATACATGTAGATGTAGATGTATAGATATAGATGTGGATGTGGATGGGGAAGTATGCATGTAGATGTAGGTGTATAGACGTAGATGTGGATGTAGAGGTGGATGTATGCATGTAGATGTAGGTGTATAGACGTAGATGTGGATGTAGAGGTGGATGTATGCATGTAGATGTAGATGTATAGATGTGGATGTGAATGTGGAGTGGATGTATGCATGTAGATGTAGATGTATGGAGGTGAATGTGAATGTGGATGTGGATGTATGCATAGGGATGTAGATGTATGCATGTAGATGTGAATGTACGCATATAGTTGTGGATGTATGGATGTGAATATACGATTGTGATGTGAGGGAATCTGAAGTGATGAGATGGAAATGATGTGATGGGATGAGTATACATATAAATGGAATATGGAATAAGTAATGTAGATTGAGGAGGGATAATGTGGAAAAATGAAAGTTAAAATAGAAATTGTATTGTAAACTGTTTGTAAATGCTGTTTGTAAATGCTGTTTGTAAATGATTGTTTTATGTCAAGAATGCTGGGGGGAGCATTTTGACCGTCTTGTGATTAAGGTCGTGATGAGAAAGTTGCAACTGCTGACGGGGAGTCAATGAAGGACGTCTCGCGTAGCAAGGTCGGCCGAGGTCTTGACCAGCCTCGGTGCGATTAAAATGGTGAGCTTCCGGTACGGTGGATGAGGGGCCAAGGAAGCGGCCTATGCGTGAAGCGCTAGGTTACCTGCGAAGGATCCTAGAGGGTGCTGACCATACGGTGCTCGGGCTCTGGGTCGCCTAGGATACCCACGCGTGCGTCGAGGAAGATATTGGAACAGAGTTGGAGTTGTTTTCTGAAATCGAGCATGGATCTGGTTGATTGACCTTGCTGGTCTTCAATGGATGAGTCCATGGCTCCTTATATGGATCTGTTGGTTGATCTTGCTGATCTTCAACGAGAGTCCATCTTGTTAAGTGATTATATTGCCAAGTATTATGGGCTAGGAACTATCGAAACGGCTCCTGAGCGTTCTAGTTGCCAATGATGCCATAGATACTCTGATGAAGGAATGATGGGAAATTAAGAATCAATTGGATAAATTGGAAGATGGTGATCAATGATACTATGGTTTTATTAAAGGATTGTTTTAAACTGGTTGAATCTGGTTGAAAAAGGCAATTTCATATTGGGTGTGTGAGTGGTGTGACTAGTTTTATTTTGCATGAATATCCGGCTAGGGGGCCTTGGAACTCTTTTCCTTGGTACCCGGGACAAAACCTAACCAAATTTTTAATTGGATCCCATCACTACAGTGGTTGGGCGGTTGGCTAACCCATGGGATTGGATGGGGTTAGGCTGGACTGATGGATCCGTAAATCGAGACTCAAACTTTTGTTTTTACGATAGAAAAAAAAAATAAATCCGGACAGAAACTGTTCTATGGATAGGAATCAACGGCTGTGCCTCTTGAATGGGGAAAAAAGCGTTGATCCCAATGATCCAAGTGCAAGTTTCTTCCTTGAACTGACTAAGTATCTTATAGATGTAATCGGATCATCTCGATCAGAAATGATCTTGACTACGTTAGAGTAAAAAGTTATCCTGGTGGAATCGCCCGTGCTTTCCGGTAAAGGAAGTCTTTCCGGGTTCGTTTTTGGAACAACCGACGGATTAGTCTCTTATCCGGATATCCGTGGGCGAGGCCCCGAGTGTGGGACCCCTGTCCCGCACGAGAAGCGCTACTTCCGCTGCCAGTACCCCGAATCCGTTGCTCGGTGGGAACAGGGATCTTACAGTGTATACATCCACATCTCCATTCACATCTACATCTATACCTCTACATCTACAAGCATCCATCCACATCTCCATTTACATCCTCATCTACACATCTATTTCTACATGCATACATCCACATCCCATGCATAATAAAATTCTTTTAATTAATCTAGGATGATAGTTCCTAGAATATGGTAGGAATTCCTCTTTTTATACTTTGAATGAATTTATTTTATGCGTAATTTCTATAAAAATTTTGCCATAGCTCCGCTACTATGACTGATAAATCTCAATTTTTTTTTCTAAGGGATAAAGCTCATTATTAAAGAAATAATTAGAATGGTCTCTAATTGGATCATCAATCCATAATGGTCTCTAATTGGATCATTAAGAAAATAATTAGAATGGTCTCTAATTGGGTCATCAATCTATAATGGATTGAATCATCAATGTGCATAAACTAAAAGCATAGCAAAAAGCCATTAATTTGGCCTCAAGCATAGCTTAATCTTGGATTAAGGAAAAGCTTTATGAAAAGCTTCTTCTGGATTGAGAATGGGTCATGAGTATGGCCATTTCTTAAGAGAGAGAGAGAAATTACATAAAAACCATTTGAATTTAAACATAAATGGAAATTAACTTCTATAGCATTTATTAAATTATGTAACTCTTCCCTACTATTCACCAATTAACTTCAATAGCATTTAAAAAACCATACCAATTAAGCTTCTCAAGCTTGAGAGGGGTTGAGAAGGGAGAATCATTGAGAAATTATAGAAAAGATCAAAATTCAATATACTTACCTTATGATTTGCTTGATTCTTTATTCACGGTAGAGGCCCCCAACCGATCAATTGGTTTAGTATGTTGATGGAGCCCACCAATGGGGATTGAAGAAAGAGAGAAGTATCAAAAACTAGTGAATTATTAAAGAATTCACAGCTCATGGCTTAGGTAGAGTAGAGTAACAATGCATAAGACACTCTATATTTTGGCTTAGGTGGAGTAGAGTAACAAGGCATAAGACTCTATCTAATTTGGCTTAGGTGGAGTAGAGTAACAAAGCATAAGACTCTATCTAACTTGGCTTAGGTGGAGTAGAGTAACAAGGCATAAGACTCTATCTAATTTGGCTTAGGTGGAGTAGAGTAACAAAGCATAAGACTCTATCTAACTTGGCTTAGGTGGAGTAGAGTAACAAGGCATAAGACTCTATATTTTTTTCAACAAGGGAAGGCTTCTATTTATAGGAAAATTTGAGCTCCTAACCAAACAAACTGATTCTAGAATTTTCTAAGTCAGTTTGGTCACTTTTTGACCATTTTTAGGTCAGTTAAGCTAACTTTCTGGAACTAGACTTGAATGAGGAGAGAGGAGAGATGAAATATCTCAATTTTTATGAGTTTAAAACTCATTCAAGCATGTGAAATATGCACCTCCTTTAAAGAATTCCCCTTCCTTACATATGTGTCAAAATTGTATTGCTCATAGTTTTTTACTAATAAACCTTGTACATTTTCAACTCTTCATCTTATGTGAAATATGCACCTCCTTTAAAGAACTCCTCTTCCTTACATATGTGTCATAGTTTTTTTACTAATAAGCCTTGTACATTTTCAACTCTTCATCTTATGTGAAATATGCACCTCCTTTAAAGAACTCCCCTTCCTTACATATGTGTTTATTTACTAATAAGCCTTGTACATTTTCAACTCTTCATCTTATGTGAAATATGCACCTCCTTTAAAGAACTCCTCTTCCTTACATATGAGTTTATTTTCTAATAAACCTTGTACATTTTCAACTCTTCATCTTATGTGAGCATTTACTCATTTTTGGGTATCTTCTTTTACGATTTGGATTTATCTCCTCCCTACACATGGATTGATGCTATTGGCCCATAGAAACCTTAATTGGACCATAGTCTAAAGATTTCTGAAAATCTAGGCCCTTAGACTAAGGTTCTTTATACCTATTTCCAATTAATTCCAATTGCACATTGGAAAATTCTTTTTGAATTTCTGTTTCAGGGGAACTTATTTTAATAAGATGAGTTATTTTTCTATCCAAAAATATTCATAATCTGAATATTCTCTCTCTAGAATATTTTCTCTCTCTAGGTTAAAACAGTTAGAAACAAGGTCTTTATATTTCTGAAAAGGGATTGATTACAGGGGAAGATACTAGACATCAAAAAGGGGGTTGGGGAAGGAATCTTACATTCTACCCCACTTAAAAAACGCGAGATGTCCTCATCTCGCAATTTGGGATAATTTCGCAAGATGGACGAATATGAGACTTAGAGAAAAATTTTAATCAAGATTAACCACCAAGAAAAGTCTTAAAGAGAGCAAGATTCAAAATAAGAACAAGATTTAAACTTTATTCATTCTCGAAACTTATACAGTAAAGATAGAAGAACTCTTTACACTTCCATAAGCCCGTCCATCATATGGTCACAAAAGCAGTCCTCACAAGCTGCACAAGTATAGGGTAACTCATCTATGGGAATGATTCTGTTGGTTATTGCCGCACCTATCTCAGTGGTATGAGGTGATCTAACAAAAGGACCTCTGAGAGGCAAGCCAAAAACAGGGTAAAGGCATATCTTCTCATGAGGAAGAAAACATGCCAGTAAAAAGACCCGCTCAGAAAACCCAAGATGCCTTGATCTCATGACACAGTAGTATCGGGGACCCAAACCCAAAGCTTCAATAACCATGGCCAAGCGGACATTGTTACGAAAGTGTTGCTGACCCCAGGGTGTTACCCTAGTTATGTTTTGATAGGTCCGCCATTTGGTCTGCGCTACAGAAGTTCCTAGGTGAGGAAAAAGTGAGCGCTCATACTGTTCTATAAAGTCTTTCTTCACAGACTCTCTTGCGTCTTGAAGGTGAGAAATCATCAGGGATAAAACTAATTCCTGTTGCCAAGCCATGAAGGAGATTAAGAAGAAGGGAGATCGATGGAAGTAAGCTTACTGTGAGCGACAGTTAAAGGTTACGACTTATATAAAGGAAGGAGCTAGCGTAACCTAGAAGCCAACGGTAACTTGCCACTGAAGTTTTACCGTCTTTCCATGATTTGAGTTTGACACATTTTTCTATAGAAGGCATTAAGAATTTTGAGATGAGGAGATAAAAGAAACTTGTAGGCTAAGTCACCTACTTTCATTGAATTCAGATATAAGGTCACAATATCTGGAGGATAACTTCTTATACTCTCCAAGAGATAAAGAACTTCTTTTGGGCCGTACTCGAGTGAAAACCAAAACCTTAGTATCCAAAACACCGATTCTCACTTCTGAACTTATTGTTCTAAATCCTTAAAATAGGTGGGACTTCTGAGAAGTATTCTAGGAAAAGGGTCTTCCTTTTTTAAACAGAAAAAAAAAATTTTATTAGAGAAGGAATAATTATAAGATCAGAAAGGGAGATTCTTACTCCTGTATACCTCGAAGGCTGGGGAGGAATCTTACAGAGAGAAGGTGCTGGATGGTACAGTTGATCTTCACTATGTGAAGACTGATGAGCAGGTGGCTGATATCTTCACGAAGCCACTTAGCAGGGAGAAGTTTGAGTACTTCCGGACTATGTTGGGAGTACATGGGATGAGCTTGAGGGGGAGTGTTGAGAGTCTTGATATCCCAAGCTCATCTACATCTTCATCGGCAGTACATCATGAGCTTGAGAGGGGCTGTTGAGATTCAAGCTCGATATGTCAGTGTGAGCCAGCTATGCTATGTGCTGGCAGATTAGGTAGGAACATGTGTGAGACATAAATGACCGCGTGTCCAGCTAGTCATAGTGTGTGGACATTAGCTAGGGTTAGTAGAGTGTGGACACAACTCATTGTGTGTTGTGTGGATTATGGATTAGTGCATTATGCTTTGTGTGAGAGAGAACATGGCTTCCCTCTATGGTTAGGGTTTGCAATATACATTAGGGTTTGCTCCTGTGTGTGTGTCTCCTCCTCCTCTACCGTTCTTTCAACACAAGCCCTACTTTATCTAGTGAACAAACCTTGCAATACAGGGCGAATAGTAAGATGGTTCATCATCTTACTTGAGTTTGATTTCACGGATGTAGTAAAGAAAGGTACCACACACCATAGGGCCGACCATCTGTTGCGCCTAACAAGTGGGGAAGCACCTAAGAGAATTGAAGATGATTTTCTAGACGCTTATCTCTTCAACATAGAAATGATCCCCAAATGGAGCGAAAAGCTTGTTCCACTCATGACCATAGGACAGTTGAATATCCCACTTCCCATTAGAGAAAAACAAGCTCTAGTACAAAATGCAGCATCATTTTCATGCTCGCAGGATGGATGTATCATGTAGGAAGGGATGGAATATTGCGCCTATGCATTGAGCACCAAGAAAAGGAACATTATCTGGTAGCTGCCCACATCACGATTGGAGGGATACATATGGCAGCAAACCAAACAATCAAGAGAATCCTTTGGGCAGGAGTCTGGTGGCCCATGATACGAGCCGAAGTCCATTACTTCGTGCAGACATGCATGGAATGTCAGTCAAGACCACCAAGACCGCATGCAACTCTATTTGAGATAGCCATTGCACCCAATTGGAGTAGATACATTGTTGACTACTTGGAACATTGTAGATTGCCAGAGAAAGTCAACAAGGTCAGAAGCAAGGCTATTGAATTAGAATCCAAAGATTATGAGCTCATTGCCAATCAACTCTACAAGAGAGGAAAGGACAAACAACTACGGTTGTGTGTCACAGAATCGGAGTACGTACGAGTGCTAGAACAAGCTCATGCTGGACTATCAGGCGGGCACTTTTCTGTGGACACGACTGCTAAAGCTATCATGATGACAAGATTGTGGTGGCCCACGCTATTCAGTGATGCAGCTGAGTTTGTTAAAAGATGTGATGAGTGCCAAAGGGTAAAGGTACCAATCCGCAAAGATAACATGCCATTAAGACCAATGATGGGAGCTAGGGCTTTTGCAAAATGGGGTATTGACTTTGTCAGTCCCATTAACCCACCAGCGCATAGAACAAGGGTGCAATATATTATTGTTGCCACGGATTATTTGACTAAGTGGGTAGAAGCGAAGGCCATGCCCAAAAATGATGCACGAACAATGGCATGTTTTCTTTACGAACACATCTTTACACGCTATGGCTTGTCGATAGAAATAGTAAGTGATAGGGGGACTCATTTTATCAATGACGTTATTCACTATCTACTCGAAGAGTTCATGGTGATACACAAGAGTTCAGCCCCATATCACTCGCAAGCTAATGGGCAAGCTGAAAGCTCAAATAAGATCCTCTGCAACATTCTTACAAAGATTGTCAGTAACTCAAGGACAGATTGGGAATTAAAGCTTAATTCAACCTTATGGGCTTATCGAGTTGCTTACAAGATAGCCATTGGAACCACACCTTTCAACATGGTATATGGATTAGACGTAATTCTACCCATATAATTCCTAATTCCTACACTTAGGGTGGCCAAAGAGCTAGAGTGGACAGGGCATGAACTCTCAAATAGACTCACAAAACTGGAGCAACTAGATGAATTCTGCCTACAAGCAGTGGCTGGGATGTATGCTCAGAAAAGACGTCTAAAGAAGTTTCATGATGCCCATGTCATAAACAAAGAGTTCAAGAAAGGGGATCTGGTGCTAGCCTACACATTGAAATAACACACATCAGAAGTAAAAAAATGAGGCATGGGACCATACGTAATTCACAATCTATCATCGAGTGGGGCAGTGCATCTTGCAACACTTTATGGAGAGCCCATGACCAGTTGGATTAGTGGGTGCAGACTCAGGAAGTATCATGAGCCCCTAACGCAAGAAACCTTGAATCGTTTGCATGCCACAAAACAACGCAATAAACAAAAGGAAGCAACAAAAGCGCAGGCACAGGCTGAAGCACAAGAGCGACGAAACAAACTATGACGGGGGCGAGGAGATCTACAAGAGATCACCAACCTCACCAAACAAATGAGAATATGTGCCATACAAGAGAAAGATGTCCAAAATACAGCCCTTAGGCCGGATATCATGGTAGAAATTGGCACGAATTGTTAGCCAGAAGTCACCCTCTTTGATACGGGAGCAAGCAAAAAGCAAAGAGGACCTCCTTTCAAGTTTCCAGAATATAAGAGCGCTTTGCTTCCCACTCACCCACACCTCTGCCCTATATATGTGAGTATCTTCTTCAGCAAAGCATTGATCGTGCTTTTCACCAAACTGTGCATGATCGATCGCCCCCTGTGCATCGCAGTCTTTTGTCTTCTCCATTGATCCTGCCGAGAAGCTTGTTTTCCTTTCTCCTCCTGCTCCTTCCTCCTCTTGATTTTCGCTACGTATGGAATTTCTGCCCGCTCCATACCCTCGCTGTAGACCCACACCGCCGGCTATGAGTACTACCGACATGCTCAACAAAATACAACGACATGTTGGGAGCTTCAAGGCGAAGGAGGACAACCTGGCTGCCGCCGCTGCTGAATTCAAAAAAACTACGGAGGTTCACTTTGTCCACTCTGTATGTTCAATCGAGGGTGAGTCTCTCCATTCTGTGGAGGATACTTTGCAGGCAATCGAGCTTTGGAGGTGCTGTAAAGAGCGTATTGGAGGAAGATGCAAATGTAAGGAGGGCACACGAAAGCTTGGTAGCTGCTGCGAAGTAGCACGTCCTTTCTCAATTCAATCGCCAGAGAAGAAGATGCTGACCATGTCTTTGCTTGACGCAGGTTTGTTCACACCCTTCTCCTATATGGTTTGGCTTCCCTTGCACCATTTTTTACCTACTTTGTTGTCGAAAATTGGTCCAACAGGTTTCGACTCTTTATTGGATACGGAGACGTGTCTGCGGGGTGGAGTCAGCAGGAGCTCTCTCAATGCAGATAAGCTTCATGCCACGCTCGCGCTCTATGAAGCTCTGAAGCTTGTGGAAGGTTGGGAAACAGAACCCTATCCTCTACTGGATGTTTTCAAGATCAAGCAGCTGCATTCCGTTCTGTTCGAAGGCACAGGTGACTGGCATTCTGCCTGTACCTATAGATCTACAAGTGCCTGGACAAGGCGAATGAATGGTGAAGTGCATACGTATTTGAGTCATGGGAAGATCGCCAAGGCCTTGAATGGCCTGGTCAGGAAGGTAAACACCACAATTGCTGAGATATTTAGTGAGCAGAACCGGACAAATCTTGTCCCCAAGTTGTTTCACTTAGTTTCCAGTTTCTTTCTCGAGTTTGAAGGGATTCACCCTTTCCATGATGGGAATGGGAGGGTGGGCCGCCTTCTTGCTGCATATCTGTTGGCTCCAGTGACCCCATTTGGCCCAAATGTCCTCTACTTTCACTCCCTCAACAAGCCGGAGCTTCAGGGTGGACACTTCATGTTTGTCAACAGGGAAACATTTCTCGAATCAATAGAGGATGATGAAGAAGATGGCCATCCCACAAGACTAGCCGCGCTCTTCATAGAGGGTGTTTATGTGGCTTGGGAGATGTTTTCCCATCTCAGCTCCTCACCGGTGATGCAATTATGCCAGACAAGTAGCAATAGCGAAGCTTTTGATGCTGCTACATTGGAGAGTTGCAGCTGAAGATTCTGTTGTACCAACAGGACAATGGACAGACAGACAGGTAGCAGTAGCGAAGCTTTTGATGCTGCTGCATTGGAGAGTTGCAGCTGAAGATTCTGCTCTACCAACAGGACAATGGACAGTTTGCTGGGCAGCATGACACTTTGACACTTCAAGGGGTTCTTCATCTTCAAGCATTGTATATAATGTGGTCCATGCTTTGTCATGATTTGGTATAAGGCGTAAATTGCAATTTGCCATGCATAGACTTCAAAGGGTTTGCTATGACCCATCATCTTCAAGCATTGTATATAATGCGGTCCATGCTTTGTAACATTGTATAAACTGGTATACCTAAGGCACAGATTGCAATTTTCCATTCATGCTGCTATGTGTTTTGTTTTTCTTTTATGAGTCAGTTCTAGCTTTATGAAACGTCTTGGGGTGACTTTATCTCTCTGTTCATCATACGTCCGAACTTGGGTGGCATTAAGGGTTATAATTCTAGCACTGGCGATATCTCTCGGTGCAGCTTTATGGGTTCGGTCCCTGTACTCGCCCCTTCACCCTCACCCCATAGGACCACCCCAATCCTTGTGCTGCAGCACTTGCCTGACAGGATGTTGATTCTTCTGTCCGAGGAAGAGGCTTTGCAAGCATAGGATTTAGATCCCTGACGGACAGGATGACTATTATGGTACCTCTCCAGATTTGAGGACTAGCCCTGGCTTTTCCCTGGAGTGGGAACTAGAGGTAGGGTTTTCATGGTCAGATTTTCCCTCCCTTACCTATGTGAGAGTGTTTCACTGTCTCTAGGGGGTCTGGTTTGTCTCATGGAACATTCAGGGGTCTTGGGGAATTGTCAAAACTCAGCTTCATGGTGCAGTCAGTCACACAGGTGGGCTTATGTATGTATTGCTCTTGCAAAAGCATAAACTAAATCCGAGTCGTTGTGCGAGATAGTCATTGTGTTCGACCCACCAACATCGGAAGGATGATAACCAAGGCTTGCGTTGAGACATGGTACTGCGAGAGTGCAGTGGATCCTTCTTATGCAAGGTACTACACACGTTGGTATTCGCAACCTCTATGCTCTTAACCATAGAGGTGATCCTCTTGAAAGGGCATCTTGCCAGACCTTCATCACTCTCTTGATCAGCGTGCAAAGGGCATCTTGCCAGACAGTCATCACTCTCTTGATCAGCGTGCGGAGTGCCCTTACCATGCCTAGGAATCCTTTTGGACACATATGGGTTAACGGACCTTGTGAGAGTATAAGCGAAGGCAGCAAGCACCTCTCACATGTCACTTATTCTCTCTTGTTTCTTGGGTTTCAGAATGGGTTGGTTCAGTTTAAACAAACTTCTTGTGCATGCATGGTGCGACAAAATCTTAAGCCGCGCATCTCATCATCAGAGCTATTGTTTTAAGGTATGCCACCAAGCATCGTCGCCGTCCACGTTTTTGCTCTTCATATTGATTCAAGCATAGCAATGACTTTTGGGGTTGGGTCACCATCCGGAATCTTTTTTGCAGCTGTGTGGGCAAAACAATTAAACATTGAGTGTAAGATTCGTGTTGGTGTTGTCGTGTAGTTCTTCGGGCTGCTTGCAAGTTTGTAGAAGAGAGTGGTGCGCCGAGGGGTGGCTTTGGCATTCTGGAGAACTTTCACTGTGTTTATTCCATGCTTAGCGGTCCAATTGGTGGGACTGGGAACTACCACTTTTGTGTCTGCACATAAATTGTTTGGTTGTATTAGTTTCTCTTTGGATATATCTCAAATGTGAGTTTGAGCCTTTTGTGTTACATGAGGCTCAAACATGAGTTTGAGGCTCACTTTGGCTCAAACTTGAGTTTGAGCCTCATGTAACAAAAGAGGCTCAAACTCACGTTTGAGTCTCAAGTTGCATAAGAGGCTCAAACTTATTCTTGAGCCTCAAGTTGCATAGGAGGCAATGGAAAGTTGCATAGGAGTCCCATCATTAAAACAAAATGAGAAACAGAGAAATTAAGAGAGGGACACATGAAAGAAGTCAACATCAAGCACACCTGTATGCTTTGCCTGCAAGGGTAGCCCGCCCGCGAAGGCTCTGTGTGTGGAAGGCACTAACAAAGACAGTCTGTGTCTATGCGTACAGAACCAACGAGGACGGTCTATGTTTGCATTTAGAGCACCAAGGACGATGTGCGTTTGCACTTGGAGCACTGAGGATGGTGTGTGCTTTCTCTGCGTCTGCGCGCAAGATACTGTGGGCGGTATGCACCTGCACGGAGAGGAACGACGGCGATATGCACCTACACAGAGAGCAACGAGGGCGGCGTGCACTTTCTCTGCGTGGGCGTGTACAATAATGAACACGATAGGGTTTTTTGATATTAACTCAGATAACTAGTATGAAAAGGACACTTTATGTTCAAGTCGGCCATATTCACAAAATATAATTAAACGGTCGGGTAGTGTGAACGTGGACATGTATTTGAATTTCAAATTTTGAAATTGGGGGGGAAGAAGAAGAGCAGCCATGGCTGGAGCAAACACGCAGGCAAGTTCTCGCTCTCCTCTTCCACAGACCGCAATCTGCGCCGCAATTTTTGGAGCTATTCGGCTACCCGTGCGCATCATATTTCTCCTCTCTCTGCTGTGCGCTGCTGCAAATGATCTTTCTCCTCTCTGTGCACAGCCACGCATCATATTTCTCCTCTCTCTGCTGTGCGCAATCTCCTCCTCTTGCTGCACAAGTTCACGGGCTCGGCTGAGAAGCAGAAACGTAGAAGAAGCAAGCGACGGAGATGGAGCAATGGCTGTACAAAATGCTCCTCTCTCTGCTATGCGCAATCTCCTCCTCTTGCTGCACAAGGTCACGGGCTCGGCTGAGAAGCAGAAACGTAGAAGAAGCAAGCGGCGGAGATGGAGCAATGGCTGTACAAAATGTTGGTTCCGGTTCCTTAGCCCGAGCCCGAGCCCGGTCCCGGTCTTTTGATAGTAGCTATGCACCACTTTAGTATATATAGCCCTCATCCCATAAGCCCAATAAAGCTTATGGGATTATTCAAAGAGCCCTCTCCCTCTTCTCATCCTTCCCACTTTTTTCTTTTTTGACGTGTAGGCTCAAACCCAAGTTTGCGCCTCAAACTTGGGCTTGAGTGAAACACACAAGGCTCAAGCCCAAGTTTGAGCCTCAAACTTGGGCTTGACTTTTGTGAAACAAACAAGGCTCAAACCCAAGTTTGAGCCTCAAGCCATAATTATGCATAGGATAGGGTATGATACGATATGGTATGATACGATACGATATGATGTACTTACTGCATTTCAAAATTCATATCGTATGGTACGGTAAATATAGTTTGTTTTTAGAAACTACTTAAAATTGTTTAAGACTTCACCTTCATTCTTATTTGCAAATTGCAATGACAAATGTATTATGTGACCAACAAAAGTTTCATTGAAATATGGTACGGTGTACATACCATACGGTGTGATACGGGATGGTGTATTTATTGTATGAATTGAATCATACGTCTCCATTTCTTCAACTTGGGTTGTTTGGGTTTTCTATTATGGGTTTGGTGACTTTGTTCTCTTTTGTTATGGGCTCTTCACGCTCTATTTTTGGATTGACTATTACTTTTGAGTGCCCTCTTTGGTGCAAAGGTTTTGAACTTGCTTGGTCGCTAAGTTGTGTAGTCATGGGAAACTTTTTTGATCCTCAAGATTGTTTTAGTAGCCAAATCTTGGATGCCCCCTTACAGTAACCTTGAGTACATAGCGTTTCCTTGGTCACCCATTTGTATTGTATGTGAGTATGTTTGATATACTCCCTAGTTATCTTACTTGTTAATGATGGATTCTTTTGCTTTGGTTGTGCCTTGATGTACTTGGTAATGGGTTGTTTTGTTAGTGGTTGGTTTCTTTTTCTTTCGTTATGCCTTGATATACTTGGTGACGGCAAAGAGTTTTGGGAATACATATCTATCTTTGTCTTACCTATGCTTGGCAAAGCTTGATTTGTAGTTGCATAGATGTTCCACTTAATTTGTATGGATGGCTACTATTGCAGGGTTTATTAATCTCCCTTTCCTCTACCAATTGTGATATTTGTTCTAAGAGAATATTTATTGTGTTGGTGAGATCCCTATCCTTTTGATATGTTTTGGACTCCCCATCTTAAGGCTTAGAGTCAGAGATGGAATATTCCTCACTGATATCATCTTCCAAGTTGATGCTCTCATTTCAGTAGTTGGGAATTCCATTGTGGGTACCCTTCAACATCATTAGTTGCACCCACAAATGAGGCTCAAACAAAAGTTTGAGCCTTATGTAGCTTATGTTTGAGCCTCAAATTTAGATACACCCTAATTTAGGAGAAAAAGAATTTACTTGAGATTTAATCTCATGTACAAGAAGAGGCTCAAACAAAAGTTTGAGCCTCAAACTACTTTGTCTTTATGATATAGGTTGAATTCACTAATACTTTACCATATACATTGCTGCATTGAATAATCTCTTTTCATTACCCACACTTAAAGAAACTTAGTCACTTCCAAATGTTTATTATATCTACTAATTGTGTGCACCCCCCTTGCATGCATGCATGCTATAAGCAGAGGTTGTGTTGTATTCTTCTTTGTGATCCCTAGTTTTAAGAGGCATGCACTTGACTGAGAAAACCAACTAAAAAAACACCTATTTATTGAAGTATTTTTTATTTGATTGCAGACACAATGGCGAAATGGAGACAAGGTGTTTCTCTCTCAAGGAAATTCAAGAAAGGGATGTGGTGTTATTCATTGTGTTGATCCTTCGGGAAAGTGTGGCTGTGACTATATTGGTATCGGATGTGTCTCAGTTCATGTAACTCAAAGTTTTGAAAACACATGGCCACTTCCTTTTCCAACAATAGAAGCAAAGACAATGGAAACAACGATTGGAAGCACCATTAGATGGCCAATCAATCTACTTGTGCTAGATAATGAAAAGTTTCATAATAACAACTTTGAAACTGATTTAGAATTGTAGGATGCATCCTTGATTCGAGATTCATGGCGAAAAAAAAACAAACACACACCAACCTACCTTAACCTCACTCCGATCCGCAACAGTGTTGAAAGGGTTCACACCATTACTCCAACTTTACATTGATGACACTATATGACCTACGTATTCAATCTCTTTTTGAAAGAAAGAACTCTTTTTAGGATTGACATATAATTCATTTTCTCTCAAAAGGTTGAATACTTGCTCCCAGTGTTGCTCATGCTCTTGACGATTTTTGCTGAAAACTAGAATGTCATCAAAGAACACATCAACAAAACTTTGAAACTTTAAGAATATGTGATTCATCATACGACTGAATGTAGTTGGAGCATTGGTCAAACCAAATGGCATAACCAAAAACTCATAATGTCCAGTCTGGGTTCTAAATGCAATCTTAAATATGTTTGACACATCATGCGTACTTGATGATAACCAAACTTTAAGTCAATCTTGCTAAAGACCTTTGATCCTCTAAGCTTATCAAGAAGGTCATCTACCCTAGGGATAGGATATATGTTCTTGATAGTGATTTTGTTTAATGCTCGGTAGTCAACACACATTTGAAAATTTCTGTTCTTCTTTTTAACAAGAAGGACTAGAGCTCCAAAGGGTGAACTACTAGGTCTAATAAGGCCTCTCTCTAACAAATCCTCGATTTATTTTTGGATTTCTTTTTGCTCGAAATTGTTGACTCTATAAGGAGCTTTACAAGGTGGAGAGTTGCCTGGCAATAAGTCAATACTGTGGTCGTCAAGCCTAGACTTTGGTAATCTTGGAGGTAAATCTTCCATAAAACAATCCCTGAATTTGGAGATATAAGGATCAAGTTTTAGACTTTTGGATGTGTCAAACTCAGTGTTGAGGTGGTTAACCAATAAAGGGCTCGCTTTGCTTGAGTATGACTCAATAAAGGGTTTGTCTCTCCTTTGACTAGACATGGAGGAAAATATTTTCATTGTCCTTCCTTACACAAATGCTATGTGTATCATAGTCTATAATAGGGTTGTACATATGTCTCCAAGGCATACCCAATATTACATCTACGCCTTGTAAAGATGCAACTAAGAAATCCCTTTTTTTTGTTAAGGAATTGATTCTTAAAGTTAAACCTTTCACCTCTTCCATGCAATTATACTTGGTTCCACTAAATGCAGCTTTAACTCTATAATGTGTAGGTGAAGGTTGAATGTTTAAAGCTCTAATTGCCTTTTCAGAAAAAAAGTCATGAGTGCTACCATCGTCATGAAAAACAATAACTTTATGCTCATTAATTTTTCCTTTTATTTTGAGTAGCGAATGAGCTTGAGGCTTACATTCTGCTTCTGAATAGTCAGGGTCGGAGTTACCCTCTTGCTTGAGCGATTTATCTTCATTGTCGTCCCCTTCAAGCATATTGACTTATGATGCAGGTGTCGGATTCTTTGTACGTTTTGGGCAGTTTGGTGCTATATGTCCTTCTTTATGACATCGAAACATTTGATATGAGGACCTTTGGGCTTGCCACTGTTGACTTTCTTGAAATTCGGTTCGCCTTTGACCACCTCCTTGCTTTTGTCAAACCCTGGCTTATGAAAATTTCTTGAAGCATGAAAAGGTTTAGCAAAAGGTTTAGAATGGTTACTCTCAAATGACTTGGCCTCTCTTGGCAATTTTACTTATCTACATTGTTTGCACGAGTACTATGGCAAATTTTCCTAATTCACCTTCAATTCAAGAGCAACTCCAATCTCTACAACAACAAATTGTATAAGAAAGAGAGATGCGAATTGAATTGGAGTGACATCTCACGAGTCGAAGGCGTAAGCATGACTCTTTGCCATCTTATGATGACGAAGACGAAGGTTTTCCTAGAGAGGCCAAGTCATTTGAGGGTAACCATTCTAAACCTTTTTCTAAACCTTTTCATGCTTCAAGAAATTTTCATAAGCCAGGGTTTGACAAAAGCAAGGAGGTGGTCAAAGGCGAACCGAATTTCAAGAAAGTCAACAGTGGCAACCCCAAAGGTCCTCATATCAAATGTTTTCGATGTCATAAAGAAGGACATATAGCACCAAACTGCCCAGAACGTACAAAGAATTCGACACCTGCGTCATAAGTCAATATGCTTGAAGGGGACGACAATGAAGATAAATCGCTCAAGTAAGAGGGTAACTCTGACCCTGACTATTCAGAAGCAGAATGTAAGCCTCAAGCTCATTCGCTACTCAAAATAAAAGGAAAAATTAATGAGCATAAAGTTATTGTTTTTCATGACGATGGTAGCACTCATGACTTTTTTTCTGAAAAGGCAATTAGAGCTTTAAACATTCAACCTTCACCTACACATTATAGAGTTAAAGCTGCATTTAGTGGAACCAAGTATAATTGCATGGAAGAGGTGAAAGGTTTAACTTTAAGAATCAATTCCTTAACAAAAAAAAGGGATTTCTTAGTTGCATCTTTAGAAGGCGTAGATCTAATATTGGGTATGCCTTGGGGAGACATATGTACAACCCTATTATAGACTATGATACACATAGCATTTGTGTAAGGAAGGACAATGAAAATATTTTCCTCCATGTCTAGTCAAAGGAGAGACAAACCCTTTATTGAGTCATACTCAAGCAAAGCGAGCCCTTTATTGGTTAACCACCTCAACACTGAGTTTGACACATCCAAAAGTCTAAAACTTGATCCTTATATCTCTAAATTCAGGGATTGTTTTATGGAAGATTTACCTCCAAGATTACCAAAGTCTAGGCTTGAAGACCACAGTATTGACTTATTGCCAGGCAACTCTCCACCTTGTAAAGCTCCTTATAGAGTCAACAATTTAGAGCAAAAAGAAATCCAAAAATAAATCGAGGATTTGTTAGAGAGAGGCCTTATTAGACCTAGTAGTTCACCCTTTGGAGCTCTAGTCCTTCTTGTTAAAAAGAAGAACAGAAATTTTCAAATGTGTGTTGACTACCGAGCATTGAACAAAATCTCTATCAAGAACATATATCCTATCCCTAGGGTAGATGACCTTCTTGATAAGCTTAGAGGATCAAAGGTCTTTAGTAAGATTGACTTAAAGTTTGGTTATCATCAAGTACGCATGATGTGTCAAACATATTTAAGATTGCATTTAGAACCCAGACTGGACATTATGAGTTTTTGGTTATGCCATTTGGTTTGACCAATGCTCCAACTACATTCAGTCGTATGATGAATCACATATTCTTAAAGTTTCAAAGTTTTGTTGCTGTGTTCTTTGATGACATTCTAGTTTTCAGCAAAAATCGTCAAGAGCATGAGCAACACTGGGAGCAAGTGTTCAACCTTTTGAGAGAAAATGAATTATATGTCAATCCTAAAAAGAGTTCTTTCTTTCAAAAAGAGATTGAATACGTAGGGCATATAGTGTCATCAATGTAAAGTTGGAGTAATGGTGTGAACCCTTTCAACACTGTTGTTGCGGATCGGAGTGAGGTTAAGGTAGGTTGGTGTGTGTTTGTTTTTTTTTCGCCATGAATCTCGAATCAAGGATGCATCTTGCAATTCTAAATCAGTTTCAAAGTTGTTATTATGAAACTTTTCATTATCTAGCACAGATTGGCCATCTAATGGTGCTTCCAATCGTTGTTTCCATTGTCTTTGCTTCTATTGTTGGAAAAGGAAGTGGCCATGTGTTTTCAAAACTTTGAGTTACATGAACTGAGACACATCCGCCGATACCAATATAGTCACAGCCACACTTTCCCGAAGGATCAACACAATGAATAACACCACATCCCTTTCTTGAATTTCCTTGAGAGAGAAACACCTTGTCTCCATTTCGCCATTGTGTCTGCAATCAAATAAAAAATACTTCAATAAATAGGTGTTTTTTTAGTTGGTTTTCTCAGTCAAGTGCATGCCTCTTAAAACTAGGGATCACAAAGAAGAATACAACACAACCTCTGCTTATAGCATGCATGCATGCAAGGGGGGTGCACACAATTAGTAGATATAATAAACATTTGGAAGTGACTAAGTTTCTTTAAGTGTGGGTAATGAAAAGAGATTATTCAATGTAGCAATGTATATGGTAAAGTATTAGTGAATTCAACCTATATCATAAAGACAAAGTAGTGTGAGGCTCAAACTTTTGTTTGAGCCTCTTCTTGTACATGAGATTAAATCTCAAGTAAATTCTTTTTCTCCTAAATTAGGGTGTATCTAAATTTGAGGCTCAAACATAGGCTACATAAGGCTCAAACTTTTGTTTGAGCCTCATTTGTGGGTGCAACTAATGATGTTGAAGGGTACCCACAATGGAATTCCCAACTACTGAAATGAGAGCATCAACTTGGAAGATGATATCAGTGAGGAATATTCCATCTCTGACTCTAAGCCTTAAGATGGGGAGTCCAACACATATCAAAAGAATAGGGATCTCACCAACACAATAAATATTCTCTTAGAACAAATATCACAATTGGTAGAGGAAAGGGAGATTAATAAACCCTGCAATAGTAGCCATCCATACGAATTAAGTGGAACATCTATGCAACTACCAAGCAAGCTTTGCCAAGCATAGGTAAGACAAAGATAGATATGTATTCCCAAAACTCTTTGCCGTCACCAAGTATATCAAGGCATAACAAAAGAGAAAGAAACCAACCACTAACAAAACAACCCATTACCAAGTACATCAAGGCACAACCAAAGCAAAAGAATCCATCATTAACAAGTAAGATAACTAGGGAGTATATCAAACATACTCACATACAATACAAATGGGTGACCAAGGAAACGCTATGTACTCAAGGTTACTGTAAGGGGGCATCCCCAAGATTTGGCTACCAAAACAATCTTGAGGATCAAAAAAGTTTCCCATGACTACACAACTTAGCGATCAAGCAAGTTCAAAACCTTTGCACCAAAGAGGGCACTCAAAAGTAATAGTCAATCCAAAAATAGAGCGTGAAGAGCCCATAACAAAAGAGAACAAAGCCACCAAACCCATAATAGAAAACCCAAACAACCCAAGTTGAAGAAATGGAGACGTATGATTCAATTCATACAATAAATACACCATCCCGTATCACACCGTATGGTATGTACACCGTACCATATTTCAATGAAACTTTTGTTGGTCACATAATACATTTGTCATTGCAATTTGCAAATAAGAATGAAGGTGAAGTCTTAAACAATTTTAAGTAGTTTCTAAAAACAAACTATATTTACCGTACCATACGATATGAATTTTGAAATGCAGTAAGTACATCATATCGTATCGCATCATACCATATCGTATCATACCCTATCCTATGCATAATTATGGCTTGAGGCTCAAACTTGGGTTTGAGCCTTGTTTGTTTCACAAAAGTCAAGCCCAAGTTTGAGGCTCAAACTTGGGCTTGAGCCTTGTGTGTTTCACTCAAGCCCACGTTTGAGGCTCAAACTTGGGTTTGAGCCTACACGTCAAAAAAGAAAAAAGTGGGAAGGATGAGAAGAGGGAGAGGGATCTTTGAATATCCCATAAGCTTTATTGGGCTTATGGGATAAGGGCTATATATACTAAAGTGGTGCATAGCTACTATCAAAAGACCGGGACCGGGATCGGGCTCGGGCTCGGGAACCGGAACCAACATTTTGTACAGCCATTGCTCCATCTCCGCCGCTTGCTTCTTCTACGTTTCTGCTTTTCAGCCGAGCCCGTGACCTTGTGCAGCAAGAGGAGGAGATTGCGCATAGCAGAGAGAGGAGCACTTTGTACAGCCATTGCTCCATCTCCGCCGCTTGCTTCTTCTACGTTTCTGCTTCTCAGCCGAGCCCGTGACCTTGTGCAGCAAGAGGAGGAGATTGCGAACAGCAGAGAGAGGAGAAATATGATGCGTGGCTGTGCACAGAGAGGAGAAAGATCATTTGCAGCTGCGCACAGCAGAGAGAGGAGAAATATCATGCGCACGGGTAGCCGAACAGCTCCGAAAATTGCGACGCAGATTGCGATCTGTGGAAGAGGAGAGCGAGAACTTGCCTGCAATTTACACGCCCACGCAGAGAAAGTGCATGCCCCCCTTATTGCTCTCTGTGCAGGTGCAGATCGCCGTTGTTCCTCTCCGCGCAGGTGCATACCGCCCACAGTATCTTGCGCACAGACGCAGAGAAAGCACACACCATCCTCAGTGCTCCACGTGCAAACGCACATCGTCCTTGGTGCTCTAAATGCAGACATAGACCGTCCTCGTTGGTTCTGTACGCATAGACACAGACTGTCTTTGTTAGTGCCTTCCACACACAGAGCCTTCGCGGGCGAGCTACCCTTGCAGGCAAAGCATACAGGTGTGCTTGATGTTGACTTCTTTCATGTGTACCTCTCTTAATTTCTCTGTTTCTCATTTTGTTTTAATGATGGGACTCCTATGCAACTTTCCATTGCCTCCTATGCAACTTGAGGCTCAAGAATAAGTTTGAGCCTCTTATGCAACTTGAGACTCAAACGTGAGTTTGAGCCTCTTTTGTTACATGAGGCTCAAACTCAAGTTTGAGCCAAAGTGAGCCTCAAACTCATGTTTGAGCCTCATGTAACACAAAAGGCTCAAACTCACGTTTGAGATATATCCAAAGTGAAACTAATACAACCAAACAATTTATGTGCAGACACAAAAATGGTAGTTCCCAGTCCCACCAATTGGACTGCTGAGCATGGAATAAACACAGTGAAAGTTCTCCAGAATGCCAAAGCCACCCGTCGGCGCACCACTCTCTTCTACAAACTTGCAAGCAGCCCGAAGAACTACACGACAACACCAACACGAGTCTTACACTCAATGTTTAATTGTTTTGCCCACACACAGCTACAAAAAAGATTCCGGATGGTGACCCAACCCCAAAAGTCATTGCTATGCTTGAATCAATATGAAGAGCAAAAAAGTGGACGGCGACGATGCTTGGTGGCATACCTTAAAACAAAATCACTATCAAGAACATATATCCTATCCCTAGGGTAGATGACCTTCTTGATAAGCTTAGAGGATCAAAGGTCTTTAGCAAGATTGACTTAAAGTTTGGTTATCATCAAGTACGCATGATGTGTCAAACATATTTAAGATTGCATTTAGAACCCAGACTGGACATTATGAGTTTTTGGTTATGCCATTTGGTTTGACCAATGCTCCAACTACATTCAGTCGTATGATGAATCACATATTCTTAAAGTTTCAAAGTTTTGTTGCTGTGTTCTTTGATGACATTCTAGTTTTCAGCAAAAATCGTCAAGAGCATGAGCAACACTGGGAGCAAGTGTTCAACCTTTTGAGAGAAAATGAATTATATGTCAATCCTAAAAAGAGTTCTTTCTTTCAAAAAGAGATTGAATACGTAGGTCATATAGTGTCATCAATGTAAAGTTGGAGTAATGGTGTGAACCCTTTCAACGCTGTTGCGGATCGGAGTGAGGTTAAGGTAGGTTGGTGTGTGTTTGTTTTTTTTTCGCCATGAATCTCGAATCAAGGATGCATCCTGCAATTCTAAATCAGTTTCAAAGTTGTTATTATGAAACTTTTCATTATCTAGCATAGATTGGCCATCTAATGGTGCTTCCAATCGTTGTTTCCATTGTCTTTGCTTCTATTGTTGGAAAAGGAAGTGGCCATGTGTTTTCAAAACTTTGAGTTACATGAACTGAGACACATCCGCCGATACCAATACAGTCACAGCCACACTTTCCCGAAGGATCAACACAATGAATAACACCACATCCCTTTCTTGAATTTCCTTGAGAGAGAAACACCTTGTCTCCATTTCGCCATTGTGTCTGCAATCAAATAAAAAATACTTCAATAAATAGGTATTTTTTTAGTTGGTTTTCTCAGTCAAGTGCATGCCTCTTAAAACTAGGGATCACAAAGAAGAATACAACACAACCTCTGCTTATAGCATGCATGCATGCAAGGGGGGTGCACACAATTAGTAGATATAATAAACATTTGGAAGTGACTAAGTTTCTTTAAGTGTGGGTAATGAAAAGAGATTATTCAATGTAGCAATGTATATGGTAAAGTATTAGTGAATTCAACCTATATCATAAAGACAAAGTAGTTTGAGGCTCAAACTTTTGTTTGAGCCTCTTCTTGTACATGAGATTAAATCTCAAGTAAATTCTTTTTCTCCTAAATTAGGGTGTATCTAAATTTGAGGCTCAAACATAAGCTACATAAGGCTCAAACTTTTGTTTGAGCCTCATTTGTGGGTGCAACTAATGATGTTGAAGGGTACCCACAATGGAATTCCCAACTACTGAAATGAGAGCATCAACTTGGAAGATGATATCAGTGAGGAATATTCCATCTCTGACTCTAAGCCTTAAGATGGGGAGTCCAACACATATCAAAAGGATAGGGATCTCACCAACACAATAAATATTCTCTTAGAACAAATATCACAATTGGTAGAGGAAAGGGAGATTAATAAACCCTGCAATAGTAGCCATCCATACAAATTAAGTGGAACGTTCATCTATGCAACTACAAATCAAGCTTTGCCAAGCATAGGTAAGACAAAGATAGATATGTATTCCCAAAACTCTTTGCCGTCACCAAGTATATCAAGGCATAACGAAAGAAAAAGAAACCAACCACTAACAAAACAACCCATTACCAAGTACATCAAGGCACAACCAAAGCAAAAGAATCCATCATTAACAAGTAAGATAACTAGGGAGTATATCAAACATACTCACATACAATACAAATGGGTGACCAAGGAAACGCTATGTACTCAAGGTTACTGTAAGGGGGCATCCAAGATTTGGCTACTAAAACAATCTTGAGGATCAAAAAAGTTTCCCATGACTACACAACTTAGCGATCAAGCAAGTTCAAAACCTTTGCACCAAAGAGGGCACTCAAAAGTAATAGTCAATCCAAAATAGAGCGTGAAGAGCCCATAACAAAAGAGAACAAAGTCACCAAACCCATAATAGAAAACCCAAACAACCCAAGTTGAAGAAATGGAGACGTATGATTCAATTCATACAATAAATACACCATCCCGTATCACACCGTATGGTATGTACACCGTACCATATTTCAATGAAACTTTTGTTGGTCACATAATACATTTGTCATTGCAATTTGCAAATAAGAATGAAGGTGAAGTCTTAAACAATTTTAAGTAGTTTCTAAAAACAAACTATATTTACCGTACCATACGATATGAATTTTGAAATGCAGTAAGTACATCATATCGTATCGTATCATACCATATCGTATCATACCCTATCCTATGCATAATTATGGCTTGAGGCTCAAACTTGGGTTTGAGCCTTGTTTGTTTCACAAAAGTCAAGCCCAAGTTTGAGGCTCAAACTTGGGCTTGAGCCTTGTGTGTTTCACTCAAGCCCAAGTTTGAGGCTCAAACTTGGGTTTGAGCCTACACGTCAAAAAAGAAAAAAGTGGGAAGGATGAGAAGAGGGAGAGGGCTCTTTGAATAATCCCATAAGCTTTATTGGGCTTATGGGATGAGGGCTATATATACTAAAGTGGTGCATAGCTACTATCAAAAGACCGGGACTGGGCTCAGGCTCGGGCTAAGGAACCGGAACCAACATTTTGTACAGCCATTGCTCCATCTCCGCCGCTTGCTTCTTCTACGTTTCTGCTTCTCAGCCGAGCCCGTGACCTTGTGCAGCAAGAGGAGGAGATTGCGCATAGCAGAGAGAGGAGCATTTTGTACAGCCATTGCTCCATCTCCGTCGCTTGCTTCTTCTACGTTTCTGCTTCTCAGCCGAGCCCGTGACCTTGTGCAGCAAGAGGAGGAGATTGCGCATAGCACAGAGAGGAGAAATATGATGCGTGGCTGTGCACAGAGAGGAGAAAGATCATTTGCAGCAGCGCACAGCAGAGAGAGGAGAAATATGATGCGCACGGGTAGCCGAACAGCTCTGAAAATTACGGCGCAGATTGCGGTCTGTGGAAGAGGAGAGCGAGAACTTGCCTGCGTGTTTGCTCCAGCCATGGCTGCTCTTCTTCTTCCCCCCCAATTTCAAAATTTGAAATTCAAATACATGTCCACGTTCACAGTACCCGACCGTTTAATTATATTTTGTGAATATGGCCGACTTGAACATAAAGTGTCCTTTTCGTACTAGTTATCTGAGTTAATATCACAAAACCCTATCGTGTTCATTATTGTACACGCCCACGCAGAGAAAGTGCACGCCGCCCTCGTTGCTCTCTGTGCAGGTGCATATCGCCGTCGTTCCTCTCCGCGCAGGTGCATACCGCCCACAGTATCTTGCGCGCAGACGCAGAGAAAGCACACACCATCCTCAGTGCTCCAAGTGCAAACGCACATCGTCCTTGGTGCTCTAAATGCAAACATAGACCGTCCTCGTTGGTTCTGTATGCATAGACACAGACTGTCTTTGTTAGTGCCTTCCACACACAGAGCCTTCGCGGGCGGGCTACCCTTGCAGGCAAAGCATACAGGTGTGCTTGATGTTGACTTCTTTCATGTGTCCCTCTCTTAATTTGTCTGTTTCTCATTTTGTTTTAATGATGGGACTCCTATGCAACTTTCCATTGCCTCCTATGCAACTTGAGGCTCAAGAATAAGTTTGAGCCTCTTATGCAACTTGAGACTCAAACGTGAGTTTGAGCCTCTTTTGTTACATGAGGCTCAAACTCAAGTTTGAGCCAAAGTGAGCCTCAAACTCATGTTTGAGCCTCATGTAACACAAAAGGCTCAAACTCACATTTGAGATATATCCAAAGTGAAACTAATACAACCAAACAATTTATGTGCAGACACAAAAGTGGTAGTTCCCAGTCCCACCAATTGGACTGCTAAGCATGGAATAAACACAGTGAAAGTTCTCCAGAATGCCAAAGCCACCCCTCGGCGCACCACTCTCTTCTACAAACTTGCAAGCAGCCCGAAGAACTACACGACAACACCAACACGAATCTTACACTCAATGTTTAATTGTTTTGCCCACACAGCTGCAAAAAAGATTCCGGATGGTGACCCAACCCCAAAAGTCATTGCTATGCTTGAATCAATATGAAGAGCAAAAACGTGGACGGCGACGATTCTTGGTGGCATACCTTAAAACAATAGCTCTGATGATGAGATGCGCGGCTTAAGATTTTGTCGCACCATGCATGCACAAGAAGTTTGTTTAAACTGAACCAACCCATTCTGAAACCCAAGAAACAAGAGAGAATAAGTGACATGTGAGAGGTGCTTGCTGCCTTCGCTTATACTCTCACAAGGTCCGTTAACCCATATGTGTCCAAAAGGATTCCTAGGCATGGTAAGGGCACTCCGCACGCTGATCAAGAGAGTGATGACTGTCTGGCAAGATGCCCTTTGCACGCTGATCAAGAGAGTGATGAAGGTCTGGCAAGATGCCCTTTCAAGAGGATCACCTCTATGGTTAAGAGCATAGAGGTTGCGAATACCAACGCGTGTAGTACCTTGCATAAGAAGGATCCACTGCACTCTCGCAGTACCATGTCTCAACGCAAGCCTTGGTTATCATCCTTCTGATGTTGGTGGGTCGAACACAATGACTATCTCGCACAACGACTCGGATTTAGTTTATGCTTTTGCAAGAGCAATACATACATAAGCCCACCTGTGTGACTGACTGCACCATGAAGCTGAGTTTTGACAATTCCCCAAGACCCCTGAATGTTCCATGAGACAAACCAGACCCCCTAGAGACAGTGAAACACTCTCACATAGGTAAGGGAGGGAAAATCTGACCATGAAAACCCTACCTCTAGTTCCCACTCCAGGGAAAAGCCAGGGCTAGTCCTCAAATCTGGAGAGGTACCATAATAGTCATCCTGTCCGTCAGGGATCTAAATCCTATGCTTGCAAAGCCTCTTCCTCGGACAGAAGAATCAACATCCTGTCAGGCAAGTGCTGCAGCACAAGGATTGGGGTGGTCCTATGGGGTGAGGGTGAAGGGGCGAGTACAGGGACCGAACCCATAAAGCTGCACCGAGAGATATCGCCAGTGCTAGAATTATAACCCTTAATGCCACCCAAGTTCGGACGTATGATGAACAGAGAGATAAAGTCACCCCAAGACGTTTCATAAAGCTAGAACTGACTCATAAAAGAAAAACAAAACACATAGCAGCATGAATGGAAAATTGCAATCTGTGCCTTAGGTATACCAGTTTATACAATGTTACAAAGCATGGACCACATTATATACAATGCTTGAAGATGATGGGTCATAGCAAACCCTTTGAAGTCTATGCATGGCAAATTGCAATTTACGCCTTATACCAAATCATGACAAAGCATGGACCACATTATATACAATGCTTGAAGATGAAGAACCCCTTGAAGTGTCAAAGTGTCATGCTGCCCAGCAAACTGTCCATTGTCCTGTTGGTAGAGCAGAATCTTCAGCTGCAACTCTCCAATGCAGCAGCATCAAAAGCTTCGCTACTGCTACCTGTCTGTCTGTCCATTGTCCTGTTGGTACAACAGAATCTTCAGCTGCAACTCTCCAATGTAGCAGCATCAAAAGCTTCGCTATTGCTACTTGTCTGGCATAATTGCATCACCGGTGAGGAGCTGAGATGGGAAAACATCTCCCAAGCCACATAAACACCCTTTATGAAGAGCGCAGCTAGTCTTGTGGGATGACCATCTTCTTCATCATCCTCTATTGATTCGAGAAATGTTTCCCTATTGACAAACATGAAGTGTCCACCCTGAAGCTCCGGCTTGTTGAGGGAGTGAAAGTAGAGGACATTTGGGCCAAATGGGGTCACTGGAGCCAACAGATATGCAGCAAGAAGGCGGCCCACCCTCCCATTCCCATCATGGAAAGGGTGAATCCCTTCAAACTCGAGAAAGAAACTGGAAACTAAGTGAAACAACTTGGGGACAAGATTTGTCCGGTTCTGCTCACTAAATATCTCAGCAATTATGGTGTTTACCTTCCTGACCAGGCCATTCAAGGCCTTGGCGATCTTCCCGTGACTCAAATACGTATGCACTTCACCATTCATTCGCCTTGTCCAGGCACTTGTAGATCTGTAGGTACAGGCAGAATGCCAGTCACCTGTGCCTTCGAACAGAACGGAATGCAGCTGCTTGATCTTGAAAACATCTAGTAGAGGATAGGGTTCTGTTTCCCAACCTTCCACAAGCTTCAGAGCTTCATAGAGCGCGAGCGTGGCATGAAGCTTATCTGCATTGAGAGAGCTCCTGCTGACTCCACCCCACAGACACGTCTCCGTATCCAATAAAGAGTCGAAACCTGTTGGACCAATTTTCGATAGCAAAGTAGGTAAAAAATGGTGCAAGGGAAGCCAAACCATATAGGAGAAGGGTGTGAACAAACCTGCGTCAAGCAAAGACATGGTCAGCATCTTCTTCTCTGGCGATTGAATTGAGAAAGGACGTGCTACTTCGCAGCAGCTACCAAGCTTTCGTGTGCCCTCCTTACATTTTCATCTTCCTCCAATACGCTCTTTACAGCACCTCCAAAGCTCGATTGCCTGCAAAGTATCCTCCACAGAATGGAGAGACTCACCCTCGATTGAACATACAGAGTGGACAAAGTGAACCTCCGTAGTTTTTCTGAATTCAGCAGCAGCGGCGGCAGCCAGGTTGTCCTCCTTCGCCTTGAAGCTCCCAACATGTCGTTGTCTTTTGTTGAGCATGTCGGCAATACTCATAGCCGGCGGCGAGGGTATGGAGCGGGCAGAAATTCCATAGGTAGCGAAAATCAAGAGGAGGAAGGAGCAGGAGGAGAAAGGAAAACAAGCTTCTCGGCAGGATCAATGGAGAAGACACAAAGACTGCGATGCACAGGGGGCGATCGATCATGCACAGTTTGGTGAAAAGCACGATCAATGCTTTGCTGAAGAAGATACTCACATATATAGGGCAGAGGTGTGGGTGAGCGGGAAGCAAAGCGCTCTTATATTTTGGAAACTTGAAAGGAGGTCCTCTTTGCTTTTTGCTTGCTCCCGTATCAAAGAGGGTGACTTTTGGCTAACAATTCGTGCCAATTTCTACCATGATATCCGGCCTAAGGGCTGTATTTTGGACATCTTTCTCTTGTATGGCACATATTCTCATTCGTTTGGTGAGGTTGGTGATCTCTTGTAGATCTCCTCGACCCCGTCATAGTTTGTTTCGTCGCTCTTGTGCTTCAGCCTGTGCCTGCGCTTTTGTTGCTTCCTTTTGTTTATTGCGTTGTTTTGTGGCATGCAAACGATTCAAGGTTTCTTGCGTTAGGGGCTCATGATACTTCCTGAGTCTACACCCACTAATCCAACTGGTCATGGGCTCTCCATAAAGTGTTGCAAGATGCACTGCCCCACTCGATGATAGATTGTGAATTACGTATGGTCCCATTAATTCATTTTTTTAGTTTTGATGTGTGTTATTTCAATGTGTAGGCTAGCACCAGATCCCCTTTCTTGAACTCTTTGTTTATGACATGGGCATCATGAAACTTCTTTAGACGTCTTTTCTGAGCATACATCCCAGCCACCACTGCTTGTAGGCAGAATTCATCTAGTTGCTCCAGTTTTGTGAGTCTATTTGAGAGTTCATGCCCTGTCCACTCTAGCTCTTTGGCCACCCTAAGTGTAGGAATTAGGAATTATATGGGTAGAATTGCGTCTAATCCATATACCATGTTGAAAGGTGTGCTTCCAATGGCTGTCTTGTAAGCAACTCGATAAGCCCATAAGGTTGAATTGAGCTTTAATTCCCAATCTGTCCTTGGGTTACTGACAATCTTTGTAAGAATGTTGCAGAGGATCTTATTTGAGCTTTCAGCTTGCCCATTAGCTTGCGGGTGATATGGGGCTGAACTCTTGTGTATCACCATGAACTCTTCGAGTAGATAGTGAATAACGTCATTGATAAAATGAGTCTCCCTATCACTTACTATTTCTATCGACAAGCCATAGCGTGTAAAGATGTGTTCGTAAAGAAAACATGCCATTGTTCGTGCATCATTTTTGGGCATGGCCTTCGCTTCTACCCACTTAGTCAAATAATCCGTGGCAACAATAATATATTGCGCCCTTGTTCTATGCGCTGGTGGGTTAATGGGACTGACAAAGTCAATACCCCATTTTGCAAAAGCCCTAGCTCCCATCATTGGTCTTAATGGCATGTTATCTTTGCAGATTGGTACCTTTACCCTTTGGCACTCATCACATCTTTTAACAAACTCAGCTGCATCACTGAATAGCGTGGGCCACCACAATTCTGTCATCATGATAGCTTTAGCAGTCGTGTCCGCAGAAAAGTGCCCGCCTGATAGTCCAGCGTGAGCCTGTTCTAGCACTCGTATGTACTCCGATTCTGTGACACACAACCGTAGTTGTTTGTCCTTTCCTCTCTTGTAGAGTTGATTGGCAATGAGCTCATAATCTTTGGATTCTAATTCAATAGCCTTGCTTCTGACCTTGTTGACTTTCTCTGGCAATCTACAATGTTCCAAGTAGTCAACAATGTATCTACTCCAATTGGGTGTAATGGCTATCTCAAATAGAGTTTCATGCGGTCTTGGTGGTCTTGACTGACATTCCATGCATGTCCGCACGAAGTAATGGACTTCGGCTCGTATCATGGGCCACCAGACTCCTGCCCAAAGGATTCTCTTGATTGTTTGGTTTGCTGCCATATGTATCCCTCTAATCGTGATGTGGGCAACTACCAGATAATGTTCCTTTTCTTGGTGCTCAATGCATAGGCGCAATATTCCATCCCTTCCTACATGATACATCCGTCCTGCGAGCATGAAAATGATGCTGCATTTTGTACTAGAGCTTGTTTTTCTCTAATGGGAAGTGGGATATTCAACTGTCCTATGGTCATGAGTGGAACAAGCTTTTTGCTCCATTTGGGGATCATTTCTATGTTGAAGAGATAAGCGTCTGGCAAATCATCTTCAATTCTCTTAGGTGCTTCCCCACTTGTTAGGCGCAACAGATGGTCGGCCGGCCCTATGGTGTGTGGTACCTTTCTTTACTACAGCCGTGAAATCAAACTCAAGTAAGATGATGAACCATCTTACTATTCGCCCTGTATTGCAAGGTTTGTTCACTAGATAAAGTAGGGCTTGGTGATCAGTGAAGAAGACGAACTGGTTGGCTAGTAGATAGTGACGGAACTTCTTTATAGCATATATCATGCCTAGCCCCTCCCTCTCGGTGGTTGTATAATTTTGTTCGGCTCAATTTAGCTGTCTGCTCGCATAGGAGATTGGAAAATCCATATTCTTTTCTCCTGCCTGCAGAAATGTCAGGCATACCAAGGGGCTCAACCACTTTCTCACCTTGTGTGTTCTCTATTAGGGTTTTGTGAGTGTGTGTGTGTGCTTGCAAGAGCTCAAGCTCTCTCCCCCTACATCTTTCCATGGTATCAGGGCCTGGTTCGTGCTAAGGGCTGAGCTGCAAGCAAGAGAACCACAAGAAGTGGTACGAGGGTAAGAGCTTCAATTACTCTTCCCTATTTGTGTTGGTGACTACACCCTTGTCAGGAGCTCTACGGGAGGCACCGGCAACAATCTCTGATTGAGGAGCTTTCTTCGCGGGAGTAAAGCTATTGGGCAACTATGCAGTCCTATGGACTGCATCCTACGGACTGCCATTTTCGGGCCAAAAACGCGTTTCGAACACGTCTGGACCTCCGTTTTTCAGAAAGCAGGCGATTTCGAGCACTGCGGGTAAGTCATCGATTCTTTGCAGAACTCTGTTTTAAGAACTGCAGGAAGACAGATTGACTGTGCAGACACTGTGGGTGCTGCAAAGAGGTCTACAGTTGCCATTGGGTGTATGTATGCACATTGAAGTCACTGGTTGTGACATTTGAGAGTACTATAGTACCGCTGTGCAGAAAATACAGCAGTTTGTGCAGAAAAACCAGAGTGCAGTTTCTGGTAAAATTGTGTGTTTGGCAAGATGTCAAATGATGGGATAACTCAGATTGTGGCTGAGAAGCTTTGTAAGATTCCTCTCCCAACCCCTTTTTGATGTCTAGTATCTTCCCCTGTAATCAACCCCTCTTCAGAAATATAAAGACCTTGTTTCTAACTATTTTAGCCTAGAGAGAGAAAATATTCTAGAGAGAGAATATTCAGATTTTGAATATTTTTGGATAGAAAAATATCTCTTATAATTCAGATGAGTTCCCCTGAAACAGAAATTCAAAAAGAATTTTCCAATGTGCAATTGGAATTAATTGGAAATAGGTATAAAGAACCTTAGTCTAAGGTCTAGATTTTCAGAAATCTTTAGACTATGGTCCAATTAAGGTTCCTATGGGCCAATAGCATCAATCCATGTGTAGGGAGTAGATAAATCCAATTTGTAAAAAAGAAGATACCCAAAAATGAGTAAATGCTCACATAAGGTGAAGAGTTGAAAATGTACAAGGTTTATTAGTAAAAAACTATGAGCAATATTAAAAATATGAGATATTTTGGGAATAATGATTTTATTATGACACATATGTAAGGAAGGGGAGTCCCTTAAATGCTCACATAAGATGAAGGGTTGAAAATGTACAAGGTTTATTAGTAAAAAACTATGAGCAATATTAAAATGATTCCATTATGACACATATGTAAGGAAGGGGAGTTCTTTAAAGGATGTGCATATTTCACATAAGATGAAGAGTTGAAAATGTACAAGGTTTATTAGTAAAAAACTATGAGCAATATTAAAATGATTCCATTATGACACATATGTAAGGAAAGAGAGTTCTTTAAAGGAGGTGCATATTTCACATGCTTGAATGAGTTTTAAACTCATAAAAATTGAGATATTTCATCTCTCCTCTCTCCTCATTTAAGTCTAGTTCCAAAAAGTTAGCTTAACTGACCTAAAAATGGTCAAATATTGACCAAACTGATTTAGAAAATTCTAGAATCAGTTTGTTTGGTTAGGAGCTCAATTTTTCCTATAAATAGAAGCCTCCTCCTTGTTGAAAAATATATAGTGTTTATGCATCGTTACTCTACTCCACCTAAGCCAAGAACTGTGAATTCATTTAATAATTCACTAGTTTTTGGAGCTTCCCTCTTTCTTCAATCCCCATTAGTGGCTCCATCAACATACTTAACCAATTGATTGGTTGGGGGCCTCTACCGTGAACAAAGAATCAAGCAAGTTGTAAGGTAATTAGTGAATATTGATCTTTCTATAATTTCTCAATGTTTCTCTCTTCTCAACCCCTCTCAAGCTTGAGAAGTTTAATTGGTATGGTTTTTTTTTTAAATGCTATTGAAGTTTGAATAGTAGTGAAGAGTTACATAATGCTATTGAAGTTAATTTTCATTTATGTTTAAATTCTAATGATTTTTATGTAAATTCTCTCTCTCACTCAAGAAATGGTCATACTCATGACCCATTCTCAATCCAAATCAAGCTTTTCATAAAGCCTTTCCTTAACCCAAGATTAAGCTATGCTTGAGGCCAAATTATTGGCTTTTTTCTATGCTTTTAGTTTATGTATATTAATGATTCAATCCATTATGGATTAATAATCCAATTAGAGATTATTTTAATTATTTCCTTAATGATAAGCATTATCCCTTAGAAAATTTGAGATTTATCAGTCATAGCAGCGGAGCTATGGCAAAATTTTTATAAAAATTATGCATAAAATAATCTCATTCAAAGCATAAAAAGAGGACTTCCTACCATATTCTAGGAATTATCATCCTAGATTAATTGAAAGAATTTCATTACAATCATGGAGAAATTGAATTTTAATATCATGCATAATGATAAATTTTTATATCAAAAGTGTTACTTTTATCATTTCTATTTTCATGCATAAGAGTATGCATAATGATAAATTTTTATATCAAAAGTGTTACTTTTATCATTTTTATTTTCATGCATAGGAATATGCATAATGATAAATTTTTATATCAAAAGTGTTACTTTTATCATTTCTATTTTCATGCATAAGAGTATGCATAATGATAAATTTTTATATCAAAAGTGTTACTTTTATCATTTTTATTTTCATGCATAGGAATATGCATAATGATAAATTTTTATATCAAAAGTGTTACTTTTATCATTTTTATTTTCATGCATAAGAGTATGCATAATGATAAATTTTTATATCAAAAGTGTTACTTTTATCATTTTTATTTTCATACATAGGAATATGCATAATGATAAATTTTTATATCAAAAGTGTTACTTTTATCATTTTTATTTTCATGCATAGGAATATACATAATGATAAATTTTTATATCAAAAGTGTTACTTTTATCATTTCTATTTTCATGCATAAGAGTATGCATAATGATAAATTTTTATATCAAAAGTGTTACTTTTATCATTTTTAATTTTCATGCATAGAAGTATGCATAAGAGTTGATTATTTTATTATAAAAGTGTGACTTATATCATAATTGAATTTCATGCATAGAGGTATGCATAAAAGTTGATTATTTTATTGTAAGAGTGTTACTTTTATCATATTGGATTTCATGCATATAGGTATGCATAAAAGATATTCTTTTTATACTAAAAGTGTGATTTTTCTCATAAATGGATTTTATGCTTAACTTAGATGCATAAGAGAAATTCTTTTATTCTAAAAGTGTAATTTCCTACCAAACTGAATTTATGCATAAGAAGATGCATAAAAGATTGATTTTAATTTCGAAAGTGTTAGTCTCCTTAAATGGAATTTATGTATAAATAAATGTGTAGAGAAAACTTATATTAAATATAAGAATTCTCTTTTTTTAAAAAAAAGATATGAAATGTGATAAGATGTGATAAGAGGTGTATGAGATGTGATAAGAATTGATAAGATGCGTATGGAAAGTGATAGGATGTGATAAGATGTGTATGGGATGAGGTAAGAAGTGTATGTGATAGAATAGGATGTATATGGGTTGTGATAGGGCGAGAATGGATGTGATGTAAAAGATTAGATGTGAAGACATATGGGGTTACATGAATGGGAATGTGGATGTATGTATGTATGTGGATGTAGATGTGAATGTATAGATGTGAATGGGAATGTGGATGTGGATGTATATGAATGTGGATGTAGATGTGGATGTATAGATGTGAATGGGAATGTGGATGTGGATGTATGTATGTATGTGGATGTAGATGTGGATGTATAGATGTGAATGGGAATGTGGATGTGGATGTATGTATGTATGTGGATGTGGATGTATGTATGTATGTGGATGTGGATGTATGAATGAGGACGTGATAATGGATGTATGCATGTAGATGTGGATATATGGATGTGAATATGAATGTGGATGTGGATGTGGATGTATGGATGTGGATATGGATGTGTATGTATGAATGTAGATAAGGGATGTGGATGTATAAATGAGGATGTGAAAATGGAGGTATGCATGTAGATGTGGATGTATAAATGAGGATGTGAAAATGGAGGTATGCATGTAGATGTGGATGTATGGATGTGAATATGGATGTGGATGTGGATGTATAAATGAGGATGTGAATGTGGATGTGAATGTGAATGTGGATGTATGGATGTGGATATGGATGTGTATGTATGAATGTAGATAAGGGATGTGGATGTATAAATGAGGATGTGAAAATGGAGGTATGCATGTAGATGTGGATGTATAAATGAGGATGTGAAAATGGAGGTATGCATGTAGATGTGGATGTATGGATGTGAATATGGATGTGGATGTGGATGTATAAATGAGGATGTGAATGTGGATGTGAATGTGAATGTGGATGTATGGATGTGGATATGGATGTGTATGTATGAATGTGGATATGGGATGTGGATGTATAAATGAGGATGTGAAAATGGATGTATCCATGTAAATGTGGATGTATGAATGTGAATGTGAATTAATGTGTCGTCGATATGAGGAAATGGATGAGAATGAGTACACATTGAATGGAATGTGGAATAAGTAATGTGGACTAAGGAGGGATAATGTGGAAAGACGAGAGTTTGATTTAGAAACTGTATTTTGTGACTGTTGTAAATGACTGTTTTATGTCAAGAATGCTGGGGAAGCATTTTGACCATCTTGTGGATTAAGGTCATGAAGACCTAACTGTTAAAGTTGCAACTGCTGACGGAGAGTCAATGGAGGACGTCTCGCGTAGCAAGGTCGACCGAGGTCTTGACCAGCCTCGGTTCGATTTAAATAGTGAGCTTCCGGTACGGTGGATGAGGGACCAAGGAAGCGGCCTATGAGTGAAGCGCTAGGTCACCTGCGAAGGATCCTAGAGGGTGCTGACCATACGGTGCTCGGGCTCTGGGTCGCCCAGGATACCCACGCGTGCGTCGAGGAAGATATTGGAACAAGGAGTAAGAGTTGTTTTGTGAAACCGGGCATGGATCTGGTTGATTGACCTTGCTGGTCTTCAATGGATGAGTCCATGATTCTTTATATGGATCTGTTGGTTGATCTTGCTGATCTTCAACGAGAGTCCATCTTGATTTTTATAAGTGATTATATTGCCGAGTATTATGGGCTAGGAACTATTGAAAAGGCCCCTGTGTGGACAGGTGGTGAGCGTTCTAGTTGCCAATGATGCCATAGATACTCTGATGAAGGAATGATGGGAAATTATGAATCAACCGGATAAATTGGAAGATTATGATCAGTGGTACTATGGTTTCATTAAAGGATTGTTTTAAAGTTAGTTGATGCTAAGAAAAAGGCAATTTCATATTGGGTGTGTAAGTGGTGTGGCTAGTTCTATGTTTGCATGAACTTCCGGCTAGGGGGCCTTGGAACTCTTTTCCTTGGTACCCGGGACAAAACCTAACCAAATTCTAAAATTGGATCCCATCACTACAGTGGTTGGGCGGTTGGCTAACCCATGGGATCGGATGGGGTTAGGCTGGACTGATGGATCCGTAAATCGAGATTTAATTTCTATTATTACGATAGATGAAGTAAATCCCGGATAGAAATTGTTCTATGGATAGGAATCAACGGCTGTGCCTCTTGATGGGGAAAAAAGCGTTGATCCCAATGATCCAAGTGCAAGTTCTTCCTTGATTTGACCAAGTACCGTTAAAGGTGCAGTCAGATCAGTTTGATCAGTAATGATCTTGACTACGTTAGAGTAAAGAGTTATCCTGGTGGAATCGCCCGTGCTTTCCGGGTAAAGGAAGTTTTTCCGGTTTCGGTTTTGGACAAACCGACGGATTAGTCTCTTGTCCGGATATCCGTGGGCGAGGCCCCGAGTGTTGGACCCCTGTCCCGCGCGAGAAGTGCTACTTCCGCTGCTAGTACCCGAATCCGTTGCTCGGTGGGAATAGGGATCTCACAGTTGGTATCAGAGCATTTGGTTAATAAAGATCAACTGAGAAGACAAATATGTCAAAAATTTATCAAGAAACAAAAAAAAAGGTTGTAATTGTGTGATATAAGTCATACAATTTGATATTCAAACTAAAATTCGTAATTTGGTAATTAGGTCTTCAGATGGAAGTACCACAATTATATAGAATCCCTGACTTGCTTGAGGCCTAGACATGATGGTATTTACCTTATAATTCCAAGGGCCGTGACTACCCGTATATACCGAGAGTATACTGCAGCTCTTTACTGACAGTATATACGAGTAAATCTAAGACTTGAAATTATAAGCGTTAATGCTATCCAGAGGATGATTTCGAATGTGGTTGATATGATTTTTAATTCTATTTGAGAATTGATGAATTGAATTGGATTCTGATTGAAAAATGATGATCCTTGAAATTTGGTTGAAATGTAATAAGCTGAGCGAAACCTCAATGAGGATGAATGGGACGAGTCCCTGTGATGATATTCATAACTGGAATGATGATAATGATTTCAGCAAATCACTATGAGATTAGTGGATTGTGCTGTCAGATTGCTACTATTAATACTTGACCGTTAGATCAAGTTAAGGGATGACAAATTGAGAACTTACTTGACTAAAATTCCCGTGGAGGAATGTTCAGAAGGAAATTTTTCGGTCTAATGGACCATTATCATGTTAAAGATATGAATGATATGATCTGAATGAATTGTTGATAAGTTCTAAGGGATATTTATCCTAGTATTTTGTTGGGTTGACCAGAATATAAGGAACCCCAGAATAAAATTGGATCTTAAGAAAAAGAGTTGTTCTCTTCCTACGAGATGAGAACATCTCGCGCTTTTTTTTAAGTGGGGTAGAATGTAAGAATTCTCCCCAGTTTTTGAGGTATTCAAAAATAAGAATCTCCTCTCTAATCTTATAACTATTCTCTCTCTAATACATAAATTTTTGACAGAATCATGAGACGAGGAAATCGTAGCCGTCATCAGCCAGACCCTCTCACTGAAGATAACGAACTTGATCCTGATGTTCGCAAGGCTCTTCATAGGACTCAACCAGGACCCTTCAAAGGAGAAGGGGAGAACCTAGGTGAGACTGTGGAGAAATGGGTGGAAGCCATGGAAGAGTATTTTGACGTCACAGGTTATAATGAACTGAGCAAAATAGCTCTTGGCCGGTTGAAAATAGTGGAAACAGCCAGGGTAGCATGGAGGAACCACTGTGACACCAACCGTCTAAATAGAAATACCCAATCTTGGAATGACCTAAAAACCTATTTGAGAAAGAGATTCTGTCCCCCTGGATTTTTGGAAACCAAAATGAATGAATTTTTAGAACTAAAGCAGGAGAACAAAACCATTGAAGAATATCACCAAGCCTTTGCTCTTCTACTCAAATACTCACCACCTCTAGATGAAGAACAGCTCATGGCCAGGTTCATTCGGGCAATGAACGAACCTTTGGACACACTGGTCAAAAATGCCAAACCAGTGTCCATGGCTGAAGCAGTAAAAATGGCAAAGGATTTTGCCAAAGCCTTTGTAGTAAAGGTCCCGCCAAAACCTGCACCCTCTAACTTTAAAAGATTCCAAGCCCAGGAAGGTACTTCAAACTTTCCACCTCCAAAGAGGCAGCAAGGACCGTTTCAGAATCAAGATGCAGGAAGATTCCAAAGTGAAGGAAGATCCTTCCCCCAAAATACTTTCTCAGGAGGACCATCTATTTTAAGGATGCAGAACAATGAACCCAGAAGTGAGAACCGGTGTTTTGGATGCCAAGGTTTTGGTCATCAGTTAAAAGACTGCCCAACTCCTGCCATGTCAAGGGGACAGGGAAGTCTAGGACCCCGAATTCAGAGACCAATTCCTTCATACCAGTCTAATCAGGGTCCGTCTCACCCAAGCCAGGGTAACCCCAGAAGAACTCCAAATCAACCATCTGCCTCTACCCAGAATAACCTTAGAACTCCTTTCCAGAACAGGGGCAACCAAAGAGAAAGAATTCCACCTCAGACTGCAGCAGCCAGAGCAGTCACAATTTCAGAAGAAGTAGAAGAGGAAAGAAGGGCAGATCTTTACTGCAATTGAAAAACCAAGGACTTAACAGACAGTTCTCAAGTCATCCATACTCCACCAGAATACCAGGGAAAAATCGACCGTCCACTTCCAAGGCGTAAAGTTGAATGTGATTGAAGAAGAAGAAGATGTGATAAAAGAAATCATACTCCACCTGCGAGATGAGGACATCTCGCGTTTTTTAAGTGGGGTAGAATGTAAGATTCCTCTCCCAACCCCTTTTTGATGTCTAGTATCTTCCCCTGTAATCAACCCCTCTTCAGAAATATAAAGACCTTGTTTCTAACTATTTTAGCCTAGAGAGAGAAAATATTCTAGAGAGAGAATATTCAGATTTTGAATATTTTTGGATAGAAAAATATCTCTTATAATTCAGATGAGTTCCCCTGAAACAGAAATTCAAAAAGAATTTTCCAATGTGCAATTGGAATTAATTGGAAATAGGTATAAAGAACCTTAGTCTAAGGTCTAGATTTTCAGAAATCTTTAGACTATGGTCCAATTAAGGTTCCTATGGGCCAATAGCATCAATCCATGTGTAGGGAGTAGATAAATCCAATTTGTAAAAAAGAAGATACCCAAAAATGAGTAAATGCTCACATAAGGTGAAGAGTTGAAAATGTACAAGGTTTATTAGTAAAAAACTATGAGCAATATTAAAAATATGAGATATTTTGGGAATAATGATTTTATTATGACACATATGTAAGGAAGGGGAGTCCCTTAAATGCTCACATAAGATGAAGGGTTGAAAATGTACAAGGTTTATTAGTAAAAAACTATGAGCAATATTAAAATGATTCCATTATGACACATATGTAAGGAAGGGGAGTTCTTTAAAGGATGTGCATATTTCACATAAGATGAAGAGTTGAAAATGTACAAGGTTTATTAGTAAAAAACTATGAGCAATATTAAAATGATTCCATTATGACACATATGTAAGGAAAGAGAGTTCTTTAAAGGAGGTGCATATTTCACATGCTTGAATGAGTTTTAAACTCATAAAAATTGAGATATTTCATCTCTCCTCTCTCCTCATTTAAGTCTAGTTCCAAAAAGTTAGCTTAACTGACCTAAAAATGGTCAAATATTGACCAAACTGATTTAGAAAATTCTAGAATCAGTTTGTTTGGTTAGGAGCTCAATTTTTCCTATAAATAGAAGCCTCCTCCTTGTTGAAAAATATATAGTGTTTATGCATCGTTACTCTACTCCACCTAAGCCAAGAACTGTGAATTCATTTAATAATTCACTAGTTTTTGGAGCTTCCCTCTTTCTTCAATCCCCATTAGTGGCTCCATCAACATACTTAACCAATTGATTGGTTGGGGGCCTCTACCGTGAACAAAGAATCAAGCAAGTTGTAAGGTAATTAGTGAATATTGATCTTTCTATAATTTCTCAATGTTTCTCTCTTCTCAACCCCTCTCAAGCTTGAGAAGTTTAATTGGTATGGTTTTTTTTTTAAATGCTATTGAAGTTTGAATAGTAGTGAAGAGTTACATAATGCTATTGAAGTTAATTTTCATTTATGTTTAAATTCTAATGATTTTTATGTAAATTCTCTCTCTCACTCAAGAAATGGTCATACTCATGACCCATTCTCAATCCAAATCAAGCTTTTCATAAAGCCTTTCCTTAACCCAAGATTAAGCTATGCTTGAGGCCAAATTATTGGCTTTTTTCTATGCTTTTAGTTTATGTATATTAATGATTCAATCCATTATGGATTAATAATCCAATTAGAGATTATTTTAATTATTTCCTTAATGATAAGCATTATCCCTTAGAAAATTTGAGATTTATCAGTCATAGCAGCAGAGCTATGGCAAAATTTTTATAAAAATTATGCATAAAATAATCTCATTCAAAGCATAAAAAGAGGACTTCCTACCATATTCTAGGAATTATCATCCTAGATTAATTGAAAGAATTTCATTACAATCATGGAGAAATTGAATTTTAATATCATGCATAATGATAAATTTTTATATCAAAAGTGTTACTTTTATCATTTCTATTTTCATGCATAAGAGTATGCATAATGATAAATTTTTATATCAAAAGTGTTACTTTTATCATTTTTATTTTCATGCATAGGAATATGCATAATGATAAATTTTTATATCAAAAGTGTTACTTTTATCATTTCTATTTTCATGCATAAGAGTATGCATAATGATAAATTTTTATATCAAAAGTGTTACTTTTATCATTTTTATTTTCATGCATAGGAATATGCATAATGATAAATTTTTATATCAAAAGTGTTACTTTTATCATTTTTATTTTCATGCATAAGAGTATGCATAATGATAAATTTTTATATCAAAAGTGTTACTTTTATCATTTTTATTTTCATACATAGGAATATGCATAATGATAAATTTTTATATCAAAAGTGTTACTTTTATCATTTTTATTTTCATGCATAGGAATATACATAATGATAAATTTTTATATCAAAAGTGTTACTTTTATCATTTCTATTTTCATGCATAAGAGTATGCATAATGATAAATTTTTATATCAAAAGTGTTACTTTTATCATTTTTAATTTTCATGCATAGAAGTATGCATAAGAGTTGATTATTTTATTATAAAAGTGTGACTTATATCATAATTGAATTTCATGCATAGAGGTATGCATAAAAGTTGATTATTTTATTGTAAGAGTGTTACTTTTATCATATTGGATTTCATGCATATAGGTATGCATAAAAGATATTCTTTTTATACTAAAAGTGTGATTTTTCTCATAAATGGATTTTATGCTTAACTTAGATGCATAAGAGAAATTCTTTTATTCTAAAAGTGTAATTTCCTACCAAACTGAATTTATGCATAAGAAGATGCATAAAAGATTGATTTTAATTTCGAAAGTGTTAGTCTCCTTAAATGGAATTTATGTATAAATAAATGTGTAGAGAAAACTTATATTAAATATAAGAATTCTCTTTTTTTAAAAAAAAGATATGAAATGTGATAAGATGTGATAAGAGGTGTATGAGATGTGATAAGAATTGATAAGATGCGTATGGAAAGTGATAGGATGTGATAAGATGTGTATGGGATGAGGTAAGAAGTGTATGTGATAGAATAGGATGTATATGGGTTGTGATAGGGCGAGAATGGATGTGATGTAAAAGATTAGATGTGAAGACATATGGGGTTACATGAATGGGAATGTGGATGTATGTATGTATGTGGATGTAGATGTGAATGTATAGATGTGAATGGGAATGTGGATGTGGATGTATATGAATGTGGATGTAGATGTGGATGTATAGATGTGAATGGGAATGTGGATGTGGATGTATGTATGTATGTGGATGTAGATGTGGATGTATAGATGTGAATGGGAATGTGGATGTGGATGTATGTATGTATGTGGATGTGGATGTATGTATGTATGTGGATGTGGATGTATGAATGAGGACGTGATAATGGATGTATGCATGTAGATGTGGATATATGGATGTGAATATGAATGTGGATGTGGATGTGGATGTATGGATGTGGATATGGATGTGTATGTATGAATGTAGATAAGGGATGTGGATGTATAAATGAGGATGTGAAAATGGAGGTATGCATGTAGATGTGGATGTATAAATGAGGATGTGAAAATGGAGGTATGCATGTAGATGTGGATGTATGGATGTGAATATGGATGTGGATGTGGATGTATAAATGAGGATGTGAATGTGGATGTGAATGTGAATGTGGATGTATGGATGTGGATATGGATGTGTATGTATGAATGTAGATAAGGGATGTGGATGTATAAATGAGGATGTGAAAATGGAGGTATGCATGTAGATGTGGATGTATAAATGAGGATGTGAAAATGGAGGTATGCATGTAGATGTGGATGTATGGATGTGAATATGGATGTGGATGTGGATGTATAAATGAGGATGTGAATGTGGATGTGAATGTGAATGTGGATGTATGGATGTGGATATGGATGTGTATGTATGAATGTGGATATGGGATGTGGATGTATAAATGAGGATGTGAAAATGGATGTATCCATGTAAATGTGGATGTATGAATGTGAATGTGAATTAATGTGTCGTCGATATGAGGAAATGGATGAGAATGAGTACACATTGAATGGAATGTGGAATAAGTAATGTGGACTAAGGAGGGATAATGTGGAAAGACGAGAGTTTGATTTAGAAACTGTATTTTGTGACTGTTGTAAATGACTGTTTTATGTCAAGAATGCTGGGGAAGCATTTTGACCATCTTGTGGATTAAGGTCATGAAGACCTAACTGTTAAAGTTGCAACTGCTGACGGAGAGTCAATGGAGGACGTCTCGCGTAGCAAGGTCGACCGAGGTCTTGACCAGCCTCGGTTCGATTTAAATGGTGAGCTTCCGGTACGGTGGATGAGGGACCAAGGAAGCGGCCTATGAGTGAAGCGCTAGGTCACCTGCGAAGGATCCTAGAGGGTGCTGACCATACGGTGCTCGGGCTCTGGGTCGCCCAGGATACCCACGCGTGCGTCGAGGAAGATATTGGAACAAGGAGTAAGAGTTGTTTTGTGAAACCGGGCATGGATCTGGTTGATTGACCTTGCTGGTCTTCAATGGATGAGTCCATGGCTCTTTATATGGATCTGTTGGTTGATCTTGCTGATCTTCAACGAGAGTCCATCTTGATTTTTATAAGTGATTATATTGCCGAGTATTATGGGCTAGGAACTATTGAAAAGGCCCCTGTGTGGACAGGTGGTGAGCGTTCTAGTTGCCAATGATGCCATAGATACTCTGATGAAGGAATGATGGGAAATTATGAATCAACCGGATAAATTGGAAGATTATGATCAGTGGTACTATGGTTTCATTAAAGGATTGTTTTAAAGTTAGTTGATGCTAAGAAAAAGGCAATTTCATATTGGGTGTGTAAGTGGTGTGGCTAGTTCTATGTTTGCATGAACTTCCGGCTAGGGGGCCTTGGAACTCTTTTCCTTGGTACCCGGGACAAAACCTAACCAAATTCTAAAATTGGATCCCATCACTACAGTGGTTGGGCGGTTGGCTAACCCATGGGATCGGATGGGGTTAGGCTGGACTGATGGATCCGTAAATCGAGATTTAATTTCTATTATTACGATAGATGAAGTAAATCCCGGATAGAAATTGTTCTATGGATAGGAATCAACGGCTGTGCCTCTTGATGGGGAAAAAAGCGTTGATCCCAATGATCCAAGTGCAAGTTCTTCCTTGATTTGACCAAGTACCGTTAAAGGTGCAGTCAGATCAGTTTGATCAGTAATGATCTTGACTACGTTAGAGTAAAGAGTTATCCTGGTGGAATCGCCCGTGCTTTCCGGGTAAAGGAAGTTTTTCCGGTTTCGGTTTTGGACAAACCGACGGATTAGTCTCTTGTCCGGATATCCGTGGGCGAGGCCCCGAGTGTTGGACCCCTGTCCCGCGCGAGAAGTGCTACTTCCGCTGCTAGTACCCGAATCCGTTGCTCGGTGGGAATAGGGATCTCACAAGCTTGACAAGAATAACTTCCATGCTTGGAGGTTCAGGTTGACAAATTTCCTAATTGGAAAAGACTATTGGGACTACATAGAAGGTGAGCATGAAGAGGCACCATGTAAGATCCCTGTTTCCACCGAGCAACGGATTCACGATACTGGCAACGGAAGTAGCACTTCTCGCGCGGGACAGGGGTCCCACATTCAGGGCCTCGCCCACGGATATCCGGACAAGAGACTAATCCGTCGGTTTGTCCAAAACCGAAACCGGAAAAAACTTCCTTTACCCGGAAAGCATGGGCGATTCCACCAGGATAACTCTTTACTCTAACGTAGTCAAGATCATTACGAATCAACTGATCTGACTGCACCATTAATGGTACTTGGTCAAATCAAGGAAGAAACTTGCACTTGGATCATTGGGATCAACGCTTTTTTCCCCATCAAGAGGCACAGCCGTTGATTCCTATCCATAGAACAATTTCTATCCGGGATTTACTTCATCTATCGTAATAATAGAAATTAAATCTCGATTTATGGATCCATCAGTCCAGCCTAACCCCATCCGAGCCGATCCCATGGGTTAGCCAACCACCCAACCACTGTAGTGATGGGATCCAATTTGGAATTTGGTTAGGTTTTGTCCCGGGTACCAAGGAAAAGAGTTCCAAGGCCCCCTAGCCGGAAGTTCATGCAAACATAAAACTAGCCACACCACTTACACACCCAATATGAAAATTGCCTTTTCTTAGCATCAGCTAACTTTAAAACAATCCTTTAATGAAACCATAGTACCACTGATCACAATCTTCCAATTTATCCAGTTGATTCATAATTTCCCATCATTCCTTCATCAGAGTATCTATGGCATCATTGGCAACTAGAACGCTCACCACCTGTCCACACAGGGGCCTTTTCAATAGTTCCTAGCCCATAATACTCAGCAATATAATCACTTATAAAAATCAAGATGGACTCTCGTTGAAGATCAGCAAGATCAACCAACAGATCCATATAAAGAGCCATGGACTCATCCATTAAAGACCAGCAAGGTCAATCAACCAGATCCATGCCCGGTTTCACAAAACAACTCTTACTCCTTGTTCCAATATCTTCCTCGACGCACGCGTGGGTATCCTAGGCGACCCAGAGCCCGAGCACCGTATGGTCAGCACCCTCTAGGATCCTTCGCAGGTGACCTAGCGCTTCACTCATAGGCCGCTTCCTTGGTCCCTCATCCACCGTACCGGAAGCTCACCATTTTAATCGAACCGAGGCTGGTCAAGACCTCGGCCGACCTTGCTACGTGAGACGTCCTCCATTGACTCTCCGTCAGCAGTTGCAACTTTATCAGTTAGGTCTCCACGACCTTAATCACAAGACGGTCAAAATGCTTTCCCAGCATTCTTGACATAAAACAGCCATTTACAGACAGCATTTACAAACAGTTTACAAATACAATTTCTATGTTAACTCTCATTTTTCCACATTATCCCTCATACAATCCACATTACTTATTCCACATTTCATTTATATGTGTACTCATCCAATCACATCATTTATATGTGTACTCATCCAATCACATCATTTTCCATCTCTTCACTTCAGATTCCTTCACATCACATATCATATATTCACATCCATATCCACATCCATACATCCACATCCACATCCACATTCACATCCATACATCCACATCTACATGCTTATCTCCATTTTCACATCCTCATTTATACATCCACATCCCATATCCACATTCATACATACACATCCATATCCACATCCATATCCGCATTCATACATACACATCTATATCCACATCCACATGCATACATTCATTATCACGTCCTCATTCATACATCCACATCCACATACATACATACATCCACATCCACATTTCCATTCACATCTATACATCCATATCTACATGCACATTCACATCCATACATCCACATCTATATCCTCATTCACATCCATACATCCACATTCATGTATCCACATCTACATGCATACATCCATACATACACATCCACATTTACATCCATGCATCCACATCCACATCCTCATTCACATCCATACATCCACATTCATACATCCACATCCACATCCACATTCACATCCATACATCCACATCTACATGCTTATCTCCATTTTCACATCCTCATTTATACATCCACATCCCATATCCACATTCATACATACACATCCATATCCACATCCACATGCATACATACATCCACATCCACATTCCCATTCACATATATACATCCATATCTACATGCACATTCATATCCATACATCCACATCTATATGCTCATTCACATCCATACATCCACATTCATGCATCCACATCTACATGCATACATCCATACATCCACATCCACATTTACATCCATGCATTCACATCTACATCCTCATTCACATCCATACATCCACATTCATACATCCATACATCCACATTCATACATCCACATCCACATCCACATTCACATCCATACATCCACATCTACATGCTTATCTCCATTTTCACATCCTCATTTATACATCCATATCCCATATCCACATTCATACATACACATCCATATCCACATCCACATGCATCTTATCATATCTTATCACTTCCCATATCTTTTATGCATACCTCTATGCATGAAATTCAATTATGCTAAAAGTAACACTTTTATAATAAAATATTCAACTTTTATGCATACCTCTATGCATGAAATCCAATATGATAAAAGTAACACTTTTGATATAAAAAAATTATCCTTTATGCATACTTCTATGCATGAAAATTAAAAATGATAAAAGTAACACTTTTGATATAAAAATTTTCCTTTATGCATACTTCTATGCATGAAAATTAAAAATGATAAAAGTAACACTTTTAATATAAAAAAATTTATCCTTTATGCATACTTCTATGCATGAAAATTAAAAATGATAAAAGTAACACTTTTGATATAAAAATTTTTCTTTTATGCATACTTCTATGCATGAAAATTAAAAATGATAAAAGTAACACTTTTGATATAAAAAAATTATCCTTTATGCATACTTCTATGCATGAAAATTAAAAATGATAAAAGTAACACTTTTGATATAATTTTTTTTTTTCCTTTATGCATACTTCTATGCATGAAAATTAAAAATGATAAAAGTAACACTTTTGATATATAAAAAATTATCCTTTATGCATGATATTAAAATTCAATTTCTCCATGATTATAATGAAATTCTTTCAATTAATCTAGGATGATAATTCCTAGAATATGGTAGGAAGTCCTCTTTTTATGCTTGAATGAAATTATTTTATGCATATTTTTTATAAAAATTTTGCCATAGCTCCGCTGCTATGACTGATAAATCTCAATTTTTTATAAGGGATAAAGCTTATCATTAAGAAAATAATTAAAATGATTTCTAATTGGATCATTAATCTATAATGGATTGAATCATCAATATGCATAAACTAAAAGCATATGAAAAAGCCATTAATTTGGCCTCAAGCATAGCTTAATCTTGGATTAAGGAAAAGCTTTATGAAAAGCTTCATGTGGATTGAGAATGGGTCATGAGTATGACCATTTCTTGAGTGAGAGAGAGAAATTACATAAAAACCATTAGAGTTTAAACATAAATAAAAATTAACTTCAATAGCATTTATTAAATTATGTAACTCTTCACTACTATTCACCAATTAACTTTAATAGCATTTAAAAAACCATACCAATTAAGCTTCTCAAGCTTGAGAGGGGTTGAGAAGAGAGAAACATTGAGAAATTATAGAAAAGAGCAATATTCACTAATTACCTTACAAATTGCTTGATTCTTTGTTCACGGTAGAGGCCCCCAACCAATCAATTGGTTAAGTATGTTGATGGAGCCACTAATGGGGATTGAAGAAAGAGGGAAGTTCCAAAAACTAGTGAATTATTAAATGAATTCACAGTTCTTGGCTTAGGTGGAGTAGAGTAACGATGCATAATCACTATATATTTTTCAACAAGGGGGAGGCTTCTATTTATAGGAAAATTTGAGCTCCTAACCAGACAACTGATTCTAGAATTTTCCAAATCAGTTTGGTCAATTTTTGACCATTTTTAGGTCAGTTAAGCTAATTTTTTGGAACTAGACTTGAATGAGGAGAGAGGAGAGATGAAATATCTCAATTTTTATGAGTTTAAAACTCATTCAAGCATGTGAAATATGCACCTCCTTTAAAGAACTCCCCTTCCTTACATATATCATATTTTTAATATTGCTCATAGTTTTTTTACTAATAAACCTTGTACATTTTCAACTCTTCATCTTATGTGAAATATGCACCTCCTTTAAAGAACTCCCCTTCCTTACATATGTCATACTTTTAATATTGCTCATAATTTTTTACTAATAAACCTTGTACATTTTCAACTCTTCATCTTATGTGAAATATGCACCTCCTTTAAAGAACTCCCCTTCCTTACATATGTCATACTTTTAATATTGCTCATAATTTTTTACTAATAAATCTTGTACATTTTCAACTCTTCATCTTATGTGAAATATGCACCTCCTTTAAAGAACTCCCCTTCCTTACATATGTCATACTTTTAATATTGCTCATAATTTTTTTCTAATAAACCTTGTACATTTTCAACTCTTCATCTTATGTGAGCATTTACTCATTTTTGGGTATCTTCTTTTACAAATAGGATTTATCTCCTCCCTACACATGGATTGATGCTATTGGCCCATAGGAACCTTAATTGGACCATAATCCAAAAATTTCTGAAAATCTAGACCCTTAGGCTAAGGTCCTTTATACACATTTCTAATTAATTCCAATTGCACATTGGAAAGTTCTTTTTGAATTTTTGTTTCAGGGGAACTTATTTTTAATAAGATGAGATAATTTTCTATCCAAAAATATTTAAAATCTGAATATTCTCTCTCTAAAATATTTTCTCTCTCTAGGTTAAAACAGTTAGAAACAAGTCTTTTATATTTCTGAAGAGGGATTGATTATAGGAGAAGATGCTGGACATTTTGAGAGGCTGGGGAGGAATCTTACATTCTCTCCCACTTGAAAAATGCGAGATGCCCTCATCTCGCAAACTGGGGGTAATTTCGCAAGATGCACAAGTATGAGACTGAGAGAAATTTTTTTAATTAAGATTAACCACCAATTAAAAAAAAAGTCTCAAAAGAGCAAGATTCAAGATAAGAACAAGATTTAAACTTTATTCATTCTCGAAACTTATACATAAAGATAGAAGAACTCTTTACACTTCCATAAGTCCGTCCATCATATGGTCACAAAAGCAGTCCTCACAAGCTGCACAAGTATAGGGTAACTCATCTATGGGAATGATTCTGCTGGTTATTGCCGCACCTATCTCAGTGGTATGAGGCGATCTAACAAAAGGACCTCTGAGAGGCAAGCCAAAAAACGGGATAAAGACATATCTTCTCATGAGGAAGAAAACACGCCAGTAAGAAGACCCGCTCAGAAAACCCAAGATGCCTTGATCTCATGACGCAGTGTATCGGGGACCCAATCCCAAAGCTTCAATAGCCATGGCCAAGCGGACATTATTACGAAAATGTTGCTGACCCCAGGGTGTTACCCTAGTTATGTCTTGATAGGTCCGCCATTTGGTTTGCGCTACAGAAGTTCCCAAGTGAGGGAAAAGTGAGCGCTCATACTGCTCTATAAAATCCTTCTTCACAGACTCACTTGCGTCTTGAAGGTGAGGAATCATTATGGATAAAACTAGTTCTTGTTGCCAAGCCATGCAGGAAATTAAGAAAGAAAGGAGATCGATGGAAGTAAGATTACTGTGAGCGACAAGTAAAAGTTACGACTTATATAAAGGAAGGAGCTAGCGTAACTTAGAAGCCAACGGTAACTTGCCACTGAAGTTTTACCGTCTTTCCCTGATTTGGGTTTGGCACATATTTCTATAGAAAGCATTAAGAACCTTGAGATGAGAAGATAAAAGAGGTTCGTAGGCTAAGTTACCTACCTTCTTTGGTCCACAATATCTGGGAATAACTTCTTATACTTCCTAAGAGATAAAGAACTTCTTTTGGGCCATACTCGAATGAAGTCCAAAACCTTGATATCCAAAACATCGATTCTCACTTCTGAACTCATTGTTCTGAATCCTTAAAACAGGTGGGACTCTTGAGAAGTATTCAGGGAAAAGGTTCTTCCTTTTTTTTAAACAAAATCTTTCTTTTATTTTAGAGAGAGAATAATTATAAGATCAGAAAGGGAGATTCTTACTCCTGTATACCTCGAAGGCTGGGGGAGAATCTTACATTCTACCCCACTTGAAAAGAGCGAGATGTCCTCATCTCGCAAGGTAGAGGACAACTCTTTTTCTTAAGATCCAATTTTATTCTGGGTTCCTTATATTCTGGTCAACCCAACAGAATACTGGGATAATTATCCCTTAAATAGAACTCATCAATAAATAACAATTCATTTAAATCATATCATTCATAACTTTAACACGATAATGGTCCATTAGACCGAAAAAAATTCCTTCTGAACATTCCTCTACGGGAATTTCAGTTAAGCTAGATCTCAATTTGTCATCCCTTAACTTGATCTACCGGTCAAGTGTTAACAGTAGCAATCTGACAGCACAATCCACTAATCTCATAGTGATTTGTTGAAATCATTATCATCATTCCAGTTATGAATATCATCACTGGGAGTCGTCCCATTAATCCTCATTGTGGTTTTGTTCGGATTTTTATATTTCAACTAATTTCAGAAATCATCATTTTTCAATCAGAATCCAATTCAATTCATCAATTCTCAAACAGAATTAAAAATCATATCAACCACATTCGAATTCATCATCTGGATAGCATTAACGCTTATAATTTCAAGTCTTAGATTTGTTGGCTATATATAGAGACATTCTATGGCAACTAACAAGAAATTCAATCTATGGCAACTAACAAGAAATTCCGTCCAGCATATTTTTCGAGAGGTTTGATTTCTCGTTCCGTCAGCTTATGAGGTTTATGTTCACGTCATGTCATCTTGACTACATGATAGAGGTTTGATTTCTTGTCCCGTCATCTTACGAGGTTGGTTTACGTTCATGTCATGTCATCCCCTGACTACATGTCAGAGGTTTGATTTCTCTTCCTGTCAGAGGTTTGATTTCTCGTCCTATCAGCTTATGAGCTTTATGTTCACATCATGTCATCCTGGCTACATGCTGCTTGTGGATGTCAAAGGTTTGATTTCTTGTTCCGTCATCTTATGAGGTTTACTATCCTGATTGTGAATGTCACACGTTTGATTTCTCGGCCTATCATCTTATGAGGTTTACTTTCAAGTACGTCATGTCAGAGGTTTGCTTTTTCATCCTGTCAGAGGTGTCTACATCCTAATTATTGTTTCATGTCAGAGGTTTGCTTTTTCATCATGTCTGGTTATCCTACCTATGGATGTAAGAGGTTTGATTTCTCGTCTTGTCATCTTATGAGGTTTACTTTCATATCATGTCATCTTGGAGGTTTGATCCAAGTTATAGTTGTCTCATTATCTTGACTCATAATATTGGAGGTTTGATCTTATGTCATAGATTTTTCCCATGGCAAAGATATGATTCTAGCTTTCCATGATATCCTTACTAACTAGAATGAGTGTCATTTTCTATTTTAGTGACAGGTCAATCTTCCAAGTGAACTTCTCCAAGTAACCAGATTTCCTTACCAAATCTAGTTCATTTGCCATTGATTGGATGATCTTCCACAAGTTGACATTGCCATGCATATCCTTGCGGATTGACTATATTCCTAAGCAACCATATAATAGATACCTTTATGTCTATTTCTTTATGTACATCTTTTCGTGTACATCTCATATTTCTATAACAAAATTATGGTTTTCCATTTGTTATGGAGACTTCTTCCATATTACAGGGTTTATGGATCAGGATTGTATTTGGATATTGCTGAGCTTCAATATAGAGAAGAGACTACAAAAATATTATTTGGCATCGTCACCCCACGAAGATAGACTCGCACCCAACCTACATGAATGGATCAAGACAACATGAAAATGGATGACCTTCAAAGCCTTCGTTTGGCTATTGTACACATAAGAGTGATGAAGTATATATGGGAGTGATGTAGCTCCTTCATGGCTATTGTATATATGGGAGTAATGTAGCTCCTTCATGGATATTGTATATATGGGAGTGATGTAGCTCCTTCGCAGCCTTCATGGCTATTGTATATATGGGAGTGATGTAGCTCCTTTGAATAATACTTTGTAACTATAAAATAATTTAATATAGCGGTAGGTGTATATAGAGCTGTGGGTTTTTCCCTTGAGCCCCCAAGGGTTTTTTCATCCACAGTTAGAGACCCTTCTTTGAGCGGGGGTGTTGGCTATATATAGAATGTCTCTATATATATAATATATACTCATCTATTGTGTGTATTCCACACACTTTTGGGGATCTTCATCGTGTGCATCTCTCGTCTCCTTCGTCACTTCCAACACGTCTCCTTCGTCACTTCCAACAAGATTTACTCGTATATACTGTCAGTAAAGAGTTGCAGTATACTCTCGGTATATACGGGTAGTCACGGCCCTTGGAATTATAAGGTAAATACCATCATGTCTAGGCCTCAAGCAAGTCACGAATTCTATATAATTGCGGTACTTCCATCTGCTGAAGACCCAATTACCAAATTACGAATTTCAGTTTGAATATCAAATTGTATGAATTATATCACACAATTACAACCTTTTTGATTCTTGAAATTTTTTTGATATATTTGGCTTCTCGGTTGATCCTTATTTAACCAACCTGGCTCTGATACCAACTGTAAGATCCCTGTTTCCACCGAGCAACGGATTCACGATACTGGCAGCGGAAGTAGCACTTCTCACGCGGGACAGGGGTCCCACATTCGGGGCCTCGCCCACGGATATCCGGACAAGAGACTAATCCGTCGGTTTGTCCAAAACCGAAACCGGAAAAAACTTCCTTTACCCGGAAAGCATGGGCGATTCCACCAGGATAACTCTTTACTCTAACGTAGTCAAGATCATTACGAATCAACTGATCTGACTGCACCATTAATGGTACTTGGTCAAATCAAGGAAGAAACTTGCACTTGGATCATTGGGATCAACGCTTTTTTCCCCATCAAGAGGCACAGCCGTTGATTCCTATCCATAGAACAATTTCTATCCGGGATTTACTTCATCTATCGTAATAATAGAAATTAAATCTCGATTTATGGATCCATCAGTCCAGTCTAACCCCATCCGATCCCATGGGTTAGCCAACCACCCAACCACTGTAGTGATGGGATCCAATTTGGAATTTGGTTAGGTTTTGTCCCGGGTACCAAGGAAAAGAGTTCCAAGGCCCCCTAGCCGGAAGTTCATGCAAACATAAAACTAGCCACACCACTTACACACCCAATATGAAAATTGCCTTTTCTTAGCATCAGCTAACTTTAAAACAATCCTTTAATGAAACCATAGTACCACTGATCACAATCTTCCAATTTATCCAGTTGATTCATAATTTCCCATCATTCCTTCATCAGAGTATCTATGGCATCATTGGCAACTAGAACGCTCACCACCTGTCCACACAGGGGCCTTTTCAATAGTTCCTAGCCCATAATACTCGGCAATATAATCACTTATAAAAATCAAGATGGACTCTCGTTGAAGATCAGCAAGATCAACCAACAGATCCATATAAAGAGCCATGGACTCATCCATTGAAGACCAGCAAGGTCAATCAACCAGATCCATGCCCGGTTTCACAAAACAACTCTTACTCCTTGTTCCAATATCTTCCTCGACGCACGCGTGGGTATCCTAGGCGACCCAGAGCCCGAGCACCGTATGGTCAGCACCCTCTAGGATCCTTCGCAGGTGACCTAGCGCTTCACTCATAGGCCGCTTCCTTGGTCCCTCATCCACCGTACCGGAAGCTCACCATTTTAATCGAACCGAGGCTGGTCAAGACCTCGGCCGACCTTGCTACGTGAGACGTCCTCCATTGACTCTCCGTCAGCAGTTGCAACTTTATCAGTTAGGTCTCCACGACCTTAATCACAAGACGGTCAAAATGCTTTCCTAGCATTCTTGACATAAAACAGCCATTTACAGACAGCATTTACAAACAGTTTACAAATACAATTTCTATGTTAACTCTCATTTTTCCACATTATCCCTCATACAATCCACATTACTTATTCCACATTTCATTTATATGTGTACTCATCCAATCACATCATTTATATGTGTACTCATCCAATCACATCATTTTCCATCTCTTCACTTCAGATTCCTTCACATCACATATCATATATTCACATCCATATCCACATCCATACATCCACATCCACATCCACATTCACATCCATACATCCACATCTACATGCTTATCTCCATTTTCACATCCTCATTTATACATCCACATCCCATATCCACATTCATACATACACATCCATATCCACATCCATATCCGCATTCATACATACACATCTATATCCACATCCACATGCATACATTCATTATCACGTCCTCATTCATACATCCACATCCACATACATACATACATCCACATCCACATTTCCATTCACATCTATACATCCATATCTACATGCACATTCACATCCATACATCCACATCTATATCCTCATTCACATCCATACATCCACATTCATGTATCCACATCTACATGCATACATCCATACATACACATCCACATTTACATCCATGCATCCACATCCACATCCTCATTCACATCCATACATCCACATTCATACATCCACATCCACATCCACATTCACATCCATACATCCACATCTACATGCTTATCTCCATTTTCACATCCTCATTTATACATCCACATCCCATATCCACATTCATACATACACATCCATATCCACATCCACATGCATACATACATCCACATCCACATTCCCATTCACATATATACATCCATATCTACATGCACATTCATATCCATACATCCACATCTATATGCTCATTCACATCCATACATCCACATTCATGCATCCACATCTACATGCATACATCCATACATCCACATCCACATTTACATCCATGCATTCACATCTACATCCTCATTCACATCCATACATCCACATTCATACATCCATACATCCACATTCATACATCCACATCCACATCCACATTCACATCCATACATCCACATCTACATGCTTATCTCCATTTTCACATCCTCATTTATACATCCACATCCCATATCCACATTCATACATACACATCCATATCCACATCCACATGCATCTTATCATATCTTATCACTTCCCATATCTTTTATGCATACCTCTATGCATGAAATTCAATTATGCTAAAAGTAACACTTTTATAATAAAATATTCAACTTTTATGCATACCTCTATGCATGAAATCCAATATGATAAAAGTAACACTTTTGATATAAAAAAATTATCCTTTATGCATACTTCTATGCATGAAAATTAAAAATGATAAAAGTAACACTTTTGATATAAAAATTTTCCTTTATGCATACTTCTATGCATGAAAATTAAAAATGATAAAAGTAACACTTTTAATATAAAAAAATTTATCCTTTATGCATACTTCTATGCATGAAAATTAAAAATGATAAAAGTAACACTTTTGATATAAAAATTTTTCTTTTATGCATACTTCTATGCATGAAAATTAAAAATGATAAAAGTAACACTTTTGATATAAAAAAATTATCCTTTATGCATACTTCTATGCATGAAAATTAAAAATGATAAAAGTAACACTTTTGATATAATTTTTTTTTTCCCTTTATGCATACTTCTATGCATGAAAATTAAAAATGATAAAAGTAACACTTTTGATATATAAAAAATTATCCTTTATGCATGATATTAAAATTCAATTTCTCCATGATTATAATGAAATTCTTTCAATTAATCTAGGATGATAATTCTTAGAATATGGTAGGAAGTCCTCTTTTTATGCTTGAATGAAATTATTTTATGCATATTTTTTATAAAAATTTTGCCATAGCTCCGCTGCTATGACTGATAAATCTCAATTTTTTATAAGGGATAAAGCTTATCATTAAGAAAATAATTAAAATGATCTCTAATTGGATCATTAATCTATAATGGATTGAATCATCAATATGCATAAACTAAAAGCATATGAAAAAGCCATTAATTTGGCCTCAAGCATAGCTTAATCTTGGATTAAGGAAAAGCTTTATGAAAAGCTTCATGTGGATTGAGAATGGGTCATGAGTATGACCATTTCTTGAGTGAGAGAGAGAAATTACATAAAAACCATTAGAGTTTAAACATAAATAAAAATTAACTTCAATAGCATTTATTAAATTATGTAACTCTTCACTACTATTCACCAATTAACTTTAATAGCATTTAAAAAACCATACCAATTAAGCTTCTCAAGCTTGAGAGGGGTTGAGAAGAGAGAAACATTGAGAAATTATAGAAAAGAGCAATATTCACTAATTACCTTACAAATTGCTTGATTCTTTGTTCACGGTAGAGGCCCCCAACCAATCAATTGGTTAAGTATGTTGATGGAGCCACTAATGGGGATTGAAGAAAGAGGGAAGTTCCAAAAACTAGTGAATTATTAAATGAATTCACAGTTCTTGGCTTAGGTGGAGTAGAGTAACGATGCATAATCACTATATATTTTTCAACAAGGGGGAGGCTTCTATTTATAGGAAAATTTGAGCTCCTAACCAGACAACTGATTCTAGAATTTTCCAAATCAGTTTGGTCAATTTTTGACCATTTTTAGGTCAGTTAAGCTAATTTTTTGGAACTAGACTTGAATGAGGAGAGAGGAGAGATGAAATATCTCAATTTTTATGAGTTTAAAACTCATTCAAGCATGTGAAATATGCACCTCCTTTAAAGAACTCCCCTTCCTTACATATGTCATATTTTTAATATTGCTCATAGTTTTTTTACTAATAAACCTTGTACATTTTCAACTCTTCATCTTATGTGAAATATGCACCTCCTTTAAAGAACTCCCCTTCCTTACATATGTCATACTTTTAATATTGCTCATAATTTTTTACTAATAAACCTTGTACATTTTCAACTCTTCATCTTATGTGAAATATGCACCTCCTTTAAAGAACTCCCCTTCCTTACATATGTCATACTTTTAATATTGCTCATAATTTTTTACTAATAAATCTTGTACATTTTCAACTCTTCATCTTATGTGAAATATGCACCTCCTTTAAAGAACTCCCCTTCCTTACATATGTCATACTTTTAATATTGCTCATAATTTTTTTCTAATAAACCTTGTACATTTTCAACTCTTCATCTTATGTGAGCATTTACTCATTTTTGGGTATCTTCTTTTACAAATAGGATTTATCTCCTCCCTACACATGGATTGATGCTATTGGCCCATAGGAACCTTAATTGGACCATAATCCAAAAATTTCTGAAAATCTAGACCCTTAGGCTAAGGTCCTTTATACCCATTTCTAATTAATTCCAATTGCACATTGGAAAGTTCTTTTTGAATTTTTGTTTCAGGGGAACTTATTTTTAATAAGATGAGATAATTTTCTATCCAAAAATATTTAAAATCTGAATATTCTCTCTCTAAAATATTTTCTCTCTCTAGGTTAAAACAGTTAGAAACAAGTCTTTTATATTTCTGAAGAGGGATTGATTATAGGAGAAGATGCTGGACATTTTGAGAGGCTGGGGAGGAATCTTACACACCAGAGATACCGGACATAAATCCGACTGCTCTGCAGATGTGAGGAGTTTAAAGACTGGAACCAAGGAGCCAGGAAAGTTATGTATTGGCTTTCCATTAGTATACAGGACACCATGATTGGGCACATTCAAGATCCCAAGTCCCCCAAAGAGGCGTGGGACACTTTGGTAAAGCTCTATGAAACAAATACCAAGGCACGCAAGATACAGTTGAAGAATGAACTTCATACTGTGGAGAAAAAGAGCATGTCTGTGAATGACTATGCGTTGAAGATAAAGGGTATTGTGGAATCCCTTGCATCTATTGGTGTGTCAGTAGATGATGATGACAAGGTGGAAGTCTGTCTACATGGTCTCGGGCCACAATACAAGGCATTCAAGATGTCCATTCAGACTCGGGAAAACATTCCCAACTTTACAGATTTGGTGTCTATGCTGATTATCGAAGAGAAGAGCTTGGGTGAAGACCAACAATCTTCACAAAGCAAAAACAGTTCAGAGCAACAGGCCTTCTACACGAGTTCAGGAAGAGGACGAGGTAGAGGAGGCCGTGGACGTGGTCAAGGAGGTGGTCGAGCAGGTAATCAGAATTATGGTCAGCAGCAGCAGCAACAACAACAGTCCCAGAATCAACAACAACAACAACAACACGCAGGTGGAAGAGGCAAATTCAGAGGTAGGGGGAGTCAAAGAGGCCGTGGAAATTGGCAAAGGCAATATAATGATGCACGTGAATGCTATTATTGTGGTAAACCTGGACATGTGCAGGCAGAATGTTATAAGAAGCAGGCTGACATGCAAAATGGGAAAGTGCAGCAAAACAACTATGCATCCTCAAGCAGAAATAATGAGGATAATGAAAGGTTATGCAGCATGTCGTGAATGCCATGTCTGAAAATGTTGATGCAGCACAAAAAGATAATGTATGGTATGTGGATTCAGGTGCTTCAAACCACATGACAAGTCATGGAGAGTGGTTCAAGGAGATGAAAAACTCGGAAAGACCAGGTTTTGTGGAAACAGGGGATGAAAATGCTCATCCAATTGCCCACGTTGGAGATGTGCCATTGTCTATGCAGGATGGCAAAGTGAAGTACCTTGCAGATGTACTTCATGTACCAAACATAACAAAGAATCTGGTTTCAATTGGCCAGATGATTGAGCAGGGTTTGCAGGTTTGGTTTAACCCTGATGGATGTTATGATTTCAAAGACAAGTGCAGGTTGGTTGCAAAAGGCAACAGAGTGGGCAGAATGTTCAAAGACAAGTGCAGGTTGGTTGTAAAAGGCAACAGAGTGGGCAGAATGTTTACGTTGAATGTAGACATGCCTGAAATGAGTGCTGCGATGTTTGCAAATGGTTCAGGAATTGTTGCAGACACGGACATTTGGCATAAAAGGATTGGACATGTAAATGTGCTGAGATTGAAGTCTATGCAGACAAAAGGAATTGTGACAGGGCTGCCAAAATTTAAAGTGGAAGGTATGCAAAAAATATGTGAAGCATGCCAATTTGGAAAGCAAACAAAGCATGTGTTTCCACGTAACAGATATGTGAGCAGAAATGCACTAGATGTTGTGCATTCAGATGTATGGGGTCCTACGAAGACCGTGTCTATGGGAGGCTGCAGGTACTATGTCACTTTCATTGATGACCACACAAGGAAAGTGTGGGTATATTTCATGAAGGAGAAGAGTGAGGTGTTCACTCACTTTCAAAATTTCAGAGTTCTGGTTGAAAAGCAAACAGGGAAATATGTAAAGTGCCTAAGGTCAGATGGAGGGGGAGAGTACTTCTCCAATGAGTTCTCTGAATTTCTGAAGAAGAATGGTATTCGGAGACAGTTTACATGCAGATACACTCCGCAGCAAAACGGAGTTGCTGAGCGAAAAACAGGCACATTGCTGAGATTGCGCGAGCATTGATGGAAGAGAAGAGTATGCCGCATTGCTATTGGGCTGAGGCTGTTTCTACAGCAGTATACATCATGAACAGGACTCTAACTACAGCCATACATGATGTAACTCCAGAGGAGAGGTTTAATGGCAGAAAACCAGATTTGTCTCATCTGAAAGTCTTTGGATGCATTGCATATGTGCATGTGCCAGATGAACTGAGAACTAAGCTAGATCCAAAAGCTGAAAAATGTGCCAGATGAGCTGAGAACTAAGCTGGATCCAAAAGCTGAAAAATGTGTGTTTATTGGATACTCCCTTGAGCAAAAGGGATACAGGTGTTATAACCCTGCTACACGTGAGTTGAGGGTAAGCAAGGATGTTGTCTTTGATGAGATGAGCAGCTGGTATGTTGCTGAAAAAGAAGCTGTTGGGGCTGATGTGAGTGGAAGTGTGGTTGCACAGAATGCAGGTCAGCAATCATAGTCTTTGAGTGGACCAGGAGAGTCCTCTTCTAGTGGGTCTGTTGTTGATAGACCATGGAGCGGCAGGCTGCGTCATAATACCAGTCCTACAAATGTGATTAGTACATCACGAAAAGGAAAAGAGAAAGTGGTTGAGCCCCTTGGTATGCCTGACATTTCTGCAGGTCATTCTGCCAGGAGAAACGAATATGGATTTTCCAATCTCCTATGCGAGCAGACAGCTAAATTGAGCCGAACAAAATTATACAACCACCGAGAGGGAGGGGCTAGGCATGATATATGCTATAAAGAAGTTCCGTCACTATCTACTAGCCAACCAGTTCGTCTTCTTCACTGATCACCAAGCCCTACTTTATCTAGTGAACAAACCTTGCAATACAGGGTGAATAGTAAGATGGTTCATCATCTTACTTGAGTTTGATTTCACGGATGTAGTAAAGAAATGTACCACACACCATAGGGCCGACCATCTGTTGCGCCTAACAAGTGGGGAAGCACCTAAGAGAATTGAAGATGATTTGCCAGACGCTTATCTCTTCAACATAGAAATGATCCCCAAATGGAGCGAAAAGCTTGTTCCACTCATGACCATAGGACAGTTGAATATCCCACTTCCCATTAGAGAAAAACAAGCTCTAGTACAAAATGCAGCATCATTTTCATGCTCGCAGGACGGATGTATCATGTAGGAAGGGATGGAATATTGCGCCTATGCATTGAGCACCAAGAAAAGGAACATTATCTGGTAGCTGCCCACATCACGATTGGAGGGATACATATGGCAGCAAACCAAACAATCAAGAGAATCCTTTGGGCAGGAGTCTGGTGGCCCATGATACGAGCCGAAGTCCATTACTTCGTGCGGACATGCATGGAATGTCAGTCAAGACCACCAAGACTGCATGCAACTCTATTTGAGATAGCCATTGCACCCAATTGGAGTAGATACATTGTTGACTACTTGGAACATTGTAGATTGCCAGAGAAAGTCAACAAGGTCAGAAGCAAGGCTATTGAATTAGAATCCAAAGATTATGAGCTCATTGCCAATCAACTCTACAAGAGAGGAAAGGACAAACAACTACGGTTGTGTGTCACAGAATCGGAGTACGTACGAGTGCTAGAACAAGCTCATGCTGGACTATCAGGCGGGCACTTTTCTACAGACATGACTGCTAAAGCTATCATGATGACAGGATTGTGGTGGCCCACGCTATTCAGTGATGCAGCTGAGTTTGTTAAAAGATGTGATGAGTGCCAAAGGGTAAAGGTACCAATCTGCAAAGATAACATGCCATTAAGACCAATGATGGGAGCTAGGGCTTTTGCAAAATGGGGTATTGACTTTGTCAGTCCCATTAACCCACCAGCGCATAGAACAAGGGCGCAATATATTATTGTTGCCACGGATTATTTGACTAAGTGGGTAGAAGTGAAGGCCATGCCCAAAAATGATGCACGAACAATGGCATGTTTTCTTTACGAACACATCTTTACACGCTATGGCTTGTCGATAGAAATAGTAAGTGATAGGGGGACTCATTTTATCAACGATGTTATTCACTATCTACTCGAAGAGTTCATGGTGATACACAAGAGTTCAGCCCCATATCACCCGCAAGCTAATGGGCAAGCTGAAAGCTCAAATAAGATCCTCTGCAACATTCTTACAAAGATTGTCAGTAACTCAAGGACAAATTGGGAATTAAAGCTCAATTCAACCTTATGGGCTTATCGAGTTGCTTACAAGACAGCCATTGGAACCACACCTTTTAACATGGTATATGGATTAGACGCAATTCTACCCATATAATTCCTAATTCCTACACTTAGGGTGGCCAAAGAGCTAGAGTGGACAGGGCATGAACTCTCAAATAGACTCACAAAACTGGAGCAACTAGATGAATTCTGCCTACAAGCAGTGGCTGGGATGTATGCTCAGAAAAGACGTCTAAAGAAGTTTCATGATGCCCATGTCATAAACAAAGAGTTCAAGAAAGGGGATCTGGTGCTAGCCTACACATTGAAATAACACACATCAAAACTAAAAAAATGAGGCATGGGACCATACGTAATTCACAATCTATCATCGAGTGGGGCAGTGCATCTTGCAACACTTTATGGAGAACCCATGACCAGTTGGATTAGTGGGTGTAGACTCAGGAAGTATCATGAGCCCCTAACGCAAGAAACCTTGAATCGTTTGCATGCCACAAAACAACGCAATAAACAAAAGGAAGCAACAAAAGCGCAGGCACAGGCTGAAGCACAAGAGCGACGAAACAAACTATGACGGGGGCGAGGAGATCTACAAGAGATCACCAACCTCACCAAACGAATGAGAATATGTGCCATACAAGAGAAAGATGTCCAAAATACAGCCCTTAGGCTGCATATCATGGTAGAAATTGGCACGAATTGTTAGCCAGAAGTCACCCTCTTTGATACGGGAGCAAGCAAAAAGCAAAGAGGACCTCCTTTCAAGTTTCCAGAATATAAGAGCGCTTTGCTTCTCGCTCACCCACACCTCTGCCCTATATATGTGAGTATCTTCTTCAGCAAAGCATTGATCGTGCTTTTCACCAAACTGTGCATGATCGATCGCCCCCTGTGCATCGCAGTCTTTGTGTCTTCTCCATTGATCCTGCCGAGAAGCTTGTTTTCCTTTCTCCTCCTGCTCCTTCCTCCTCTTGATTTTCGCTACCTATGGAATTTCTGCCCGCTCCATACCCTCGCTGTAGATCCACACCGCCGGCTATGAGTATTGCCGACATGCTCAACAAAATACGACATGTTGGGAGCTTCAAGGCGAAGGAGGACAACCTGGCTGCCGCCGCTGCTGAATTCAGAAAAACTACGGAGGTTCACTTTGTCCACTCTGTATGTTCAATCGAGGGTGAGTCTCTCCATTCTGTGGAGGATACTTTGCAGGCAATCGAGCTTTGGAGGTGCTGTAAAGAGCGTATTGGAGGAAGATGCAAATGTAAGGAGGGCACACGAAAGCTTGGTAGCTGCTGCGAAGTAGCACGTCCTTTCTCAATTCAATCGCCAGAGAAGAAGATGCTGACCATGTCTTTGCTTGACGCAGGTTTGTTCACACCCTTCTCCTATATGGTTTGGCTTCCCTTGCACCATTTTTTACCTACTTTGTTGTCGAAAATTGGTCCAACAGGTTTCGACTCTTTATTGGATACGGAGACGTGTCTGTGGGGTGGAGTCAGCAGGAGCTCTCTCAATGCAGATAAGCTTCATGCCATGCTCGCGCTCTATGAAGCTCTGAAGCTTGTGGAAGGTTGGGAAACAGAACCCTATCCTCTACTGGATGTTTTCAAGATCAAGTAGCTGCATTCCGTTTTGTTCGAAGGCACAGGTGACTGGCATTCTGCCTGTACCTACAGATCTACAAGTGCCTGGACAAGGCGAATGAATGGTGAAGTGCATACGTATTTGAGTCACGGGAAGATCGCCAAGGCCTTGAATGGCCTGGTCAGGAAGGTAAACACCACAATTGCTGAGATATTTAGTGAGCAGAACCGGACAAATCTTGTCCCCAAGTTGTTTCACTTAGTTTCCAGTTTCTTTCTCGAGTTTGAAGGGATTCACCCTTTCCATGATGGGAATGGGAGGGTGGGCCGCCTTCTTGCTGCATATCTGTTGGCTCCAGTGACCCCATTTGGCCCAAATGTCCTCTACTTTCACTCCCTCAACAAGCCGAGCTTCATGGTGGACACTTCATGTTTGTCAACAGGGAAACATTTCTCGAATCAATAGAGGATGATGAAGAAGATGGCCATCCCACAAGACTAGCTGCGCTCTTCATAGAGGGTGTTTATGTGGCTTGGGAGATGTTTTCCCATCTCAGCTTCTCACCGGTGATGCAATTATGCCAGACAAGTAGCAATTGATGCTGCTGCATTGGAGAGTTGCAGCTGAAGATTCTGTTGTATCAACAGGACAATGGACAGACAGACAGGTAGCAGTAGCGAAGCTTTTGATGCTGCTGCATTGGAGAGTTGCAGCTGAATATTCTGCTCTACCAACAGGACAATGGACAGTTTGCTGGGCAGCATGACACTTTGACACTTCAAGGGGTTCTTCATCTTCAAGCATTGTATATAATGTGGTCCATGCTTTGTCATGATTTGGTATAATGCGTAAATTGCAATTTGCCATGCATAGACTTCAAAGGGTTTGCTATGACCCATCATCTTCAAGCATTGTATATAATGCGGTCCATGCTTTGTAACATTGTATAAACTGGTATACCTAAGGCACAGATTGCAATTTTCCATTCATGCTGCTATGTGTTTTGTTTTTCTTTTATGAGTCAGTTCTAGCTTTATGAAACGTCTTGGGGTGACTTTATCTCTCTGTTCATCATACGTCCGAACTTGGGTGGCATTAAGGGTTATAATTCTAGCACTGGCGATATCTCTCAGTGCAGCTTTATGGGTTCGGTCCCTGTACTCGCCCCTTCACCCTCACCCCATAGGACCACCCCAATCTTTGTGCTGCAGCACTTGCCTGACAGGATGTTGATTCTTCTGGCCGAGGAAGAGGCTTTGCAAGCATAGGATTTAGATCCCTCACAGACAGGATGACTATTATGGTACCTCTCCAGATTTGAGGACCAGCCCTGGCTTTTCCCTGCAGTGGGAACTAGAGGTAGGGTTTTCATGGTCAGATTTTCCCTCCCTTACCTATGTGAGAGTGTTTCACTGTCTCTAGGGGGTCTGGTTTGTCTCATGGAACATTCAAGGGTCTTGGGGAATTGTCAAAACTCAGCTTCATGGTGCAGTCAGTCACACAGGTGGGCTTATGTATGTATTGCTCTTGCAAAAGCATAAACTAAATCCTAGTCGTTGTGCGAGATAGTCATTGTGTTCGACCCACCAACATCGGAAGGAGGATAACCAAGGCTTGCGTTGAGACATGGTACTACGAGAGCGCAGTGGATCTGTAAGATTCCTCCCCCAACCCCTTTTTGATGTCTAGTATCTTCCCCTGTAATCAATCCCTCTTCAGAAATATAAAGACCTTGTTTCTAATTGTTTTAGCCTAGAGAGAGAAAATTATTCTAGAGAGAGAATATTCAGATTATGAATATTTTTGGATAAAAAAATAACTCATCTTATTAAAATAAGTTCCTCTGAAACAAAAATTCAAAAAGAACTTTCCAATGTGCAATCGGAGTTAATTGGAAATAGGTATAAAGAACCTTAGTCTAAAGGGTTTAGATTTTCAGAAATTTTTTTGATTATGGTCCAATTAAGGTTCCTATGGGCCAATAGCATCAATCCATGTGTAGGGAGGAGATAAATCCAAATTGTAAAAGAAGATACCCAAAATTGAGTAAATGTCCACATAAGATGAAGAGTTGAAAATGTACAAGGTTTATTAGTAAATAAACACATATGTAAGGAAGGGGAATTCTTTAAAGGAGGTGCATATTTCACATAAGATGAAGAGTTGAAAATGTACAAGGTTTATTAGTAAATAAACACATATGTAAGGAAGGGAAGTTCTTTAAAGAAGGTGCATATTTCACATAAGATGAAGAGTTGAAAATGTACAAGGTTTATTAGTAAAAAACTATGAGCAATATTAAAAATATGAGATATTTTGGGAATAATGATTTTATTATGACACATATGTAAGGAAGGGGAGTCCCTTAAATGTTCACATAAGATGAAGAGTTGAAAATGTACAAGGTTTATTAGTAAAAAACTATGAGCAATATTAAAATGATTCCATTATGACACATATGTAAGGAAGGGGAGTTTTTTTTAAAGGAGGTGCATATTTCACATAAGATGAAGAGTTGAAAATGTACAAGGTTTATTAATAAAAAACTATGAGCAATATTAAAATGATTCCATTATGACACATATGTAAGGAAGGGGAGTTCTTTAAAGGAGGTGCATATTTCACATGCTTGAATGAGTTTTAAACTCATAAAAATTGAGATATTTTATCTCTCCTCTCTCCTAATCCAAGTCTAGTTCCAAAAAGTTAGCTTAACTGACCTAAAAATGGTAAAAAAGTGACCAAACTGACTTGGAAAATTCTAGAATCAGTTTGTTTGGTTAGGAGCTCAAATTTTCCTATAAATAGAAGCCTTCCCTTGTTGAAAAAAATATAGTGTCTTATGCTTTGTTACTCTACTCCTCCTAAGCCAAAATAGATAGTGTCTTATGCTTTGTTACTCTACTCCTCCTAAGCCAAAATAGATAGTGTCTTATGCTTTGTTACTCTACTCCTCCTAAGCCAAAATATAGAGTGTCTTAGGCATTGTTACTCTACTCTACTTAAGCCAAGAACTGTGAATTCTTTAATAATTCACTAGTTTTTGATACTTCTCTCCTTCTTCAATCCCCATTGGTGGCTCCATCAACATACTAAACCAATTGATTGGTTGGGGGCCTCTACCGTGAATAAAGAATCAAGCAAATCATAAGGTAAGTATATTGAATTTTGATATTTTCTATAACTTCTCAATGATTCTCTCTTCTCAACCCCTCTCAAGCTTGAGAAGTTTAATTAGTATGGTTTTTTAAATGCTATTGAAGTTAATTGGTGAATAGTAGTGAAGAGTTACATAATTTAATAAATACTATAGAAGTTAATTTCCATTTATGTTTAAATTCTAATGGTTTTTATGTAATTTCTCTCTCTCACTCAAGAAATGGTCATACTCGTGACCCATTCTCAATCCAAATGAAGCTTTTCATAAAGCTTTTCCTTAATCCAAGATTAAGCTATGCTTGAGGCCAAATTAATGGCTTTTTGCTATGCTTTTAGTTTATGCACATTGATGATTCAATCCATTATGGATTGATGACCCAATTAGAGACCATTCTAATTGTTTTCTTAATGATCCAATTAGAGACCATTATGGATTGATGATCCAATTAGAGACCATTCTAATTGTTTTCTTAATGATCCAATTAGAGACCATTATGGATTGATGATCCAATTAGAGACCATTCTAATTGTTTTCTTAATGATCCAATTAGAGACCATTATGGATTGATGATCCAATTAGAGACCATTCTAATTGTTTTCTTAATGATCCAATTAGAGACCATTATGGATTGATGATCCAATTAGAGACCATTCTAATTGTTTTCTTAATGATCCAATTAGAGACCATTATGGATTGATGATCCAATTAGAGACCATTCTAATTATTTCTTTAATAATGAGCTTTATCCCTTAGAAAAAATTTGAGATTTATCAGTCATAGTAGCGGAGCTATGGCAAAATTTTTATAGAAATTACGCATAAAATAAATTCATTCAAAGCATAAAAAGAGGACTTCCCACCATATTCTAGGAACTATCATCCTAGATTAATTAAAAGAATTTTATTATGCATGGAGATGTGGATGTTTGCATGTAGATGTAGATGTATAGATGTAGATGTGGATGTGGAGGTGGATGGATGCATGTAGATGTAGATGTATAGATGTAGATGTGAATGGAGATGTGGATGTATGCATGTAGATGTAGACGTATAGATGTGGATGTGGATGTATACATGTAGATGTAGATATATAGATACGGATGTGGATGTGGAGGTGGATGTATACATGTAGATGTAGATGTATAGATGTAGATGTTGGATGTGGAGGTAGATGAATTGTAGATGTATGCATGTAGATGTGAATGTACGCATATAGTTGTGGATGTATGGATGTGAATATACGATTGTGATGTGAGGGAATCTGAAGTGATGGGATGGAAATGATGTGATGGGATGAGTATACATATAAATGGAATATGGAATAAGTAATGTAGATTGAGGAGGGATAATGTGGAAAAATGAAAGTTAAAATAGAAATTGTATTGTAAACTGTTTGTAAATGCTGTTTGTAAATGCTGTCTGTAAATGATTGATTTATGTCAAGAATGCTGGGGGGAGCATTTTGACCGTCTTGTGATTAAGGTCGTGATGAGAAAGTTGCAACTGCTGATGGGGAGTCAATGAAGGACGTCTCGCGTAGCAAGGTCGGCCGAGGTCTTGACCAGCCTCGGTGCGATTAAAATGGTGAGCTTCCGGTACGGTGGATGAGGGGCCAAGGAAGCGGCCTATGCGTGAAGCGCTAGGTTACCTACGAAGGATCCTAGAGGGTGCTGACCATACGGTGCTCGGGCTCTGGGTCGCCTAGGATACCCACGCGTGCGTCGAGGAAGATATTGGAACAGAGTTGGAGTTGTTTTCTGAAATCGAGCATGGATCTGGTTGATTGACCTTGCTGGTCTTCAATGGATGAGTCCATGGCTCCTTATATGGATCTGTTGGTTGATCTTGCTGATCTTCAACGAGAGTCCATCTTGTTAAGTGATTATATTGCCAAGTATTATGGGCTAGGAACTATCGAAACGGCTCCTGAGCGTTCTAGTTGCCAATGATGCCATAGATACTCTGATGAAGGAATGATGGGAAATTAAGAATCAATTGGATAAATTGGAAGATGGTGATCAATGATACTATGGCTTTATTAAAGGATTGTTTTAAATTGGTTGAATCTGGTTGAAAAAGGCAATTTCATATTGGGTGTGTGAGTGGTGTGACTAGTTTTATTTTGCATGAACATCCGGCTAGGGGGCCTTGGAACTCTTTTCCTTGGTACCCGGGACAAAACCTAACCAAATTTTTAATTGGATCCCATCACTACAGTGGTTGGGCGGTTGGCTAACCCATGGGATCGGATGGGGTTAGGCTGGACTGATGGATCCGCAAATCGAGACTCAAACTTTTATTTTTACGATAGAAAAAAAAATAAATCCCGGACAGTAACTGTTCTATGGATAGGAATCAACGGCTGTGCCTCTTGAATGGGGAAAAAAGCGTTGATCCCAATGATCCAAGTGCAAGTTTCTTCCTTGAACTGACTAAGTATCTTATAGATGTAATCGGATCATCTCGATCAGAAATGATCTTGACTACGTTAGAGTAAAAAGTTATCCTGGTGGAATCGCCCGTGCTTTCCGGTTAAGGAAGTTTTTTCGGGTTCGGTTTTGGAACAACCGACGGATTAGTCTCTTATCCGGATATCCGTGGGCGAGGCCCCGAGTGTGGGACCCCTGTCCCGCGCGAGAAGCGCTACTTCCGCTGTCAGTACCCCGAATCCATTGCTCGGTGGGAACAGGGATCTTACAGTTGGTATCAGAGCCTTTGGTTAATAAAGATCGACTGAGAAGATAAATATATCAAAAATTTATCAAGAAACACAAAAAGGTTATAATTGTGTGAGATAATTCATACAATTTGATATTCAAACTGAAATTCGTAATTTGGTAGTTGGGTTATTCAGATGGAAGTACCGCAATTATAGAGAATCCTTGACTTGCTTGAGGCCTAGACATGATAGTAGTTACCTTATAATCCCAAGGGCCGTGACTACCCGTATATACCGAGAGTATACTGCAGCTCTTTACTGACAGTATATACGAGTAAATCTAAGACTTGAAATTATAAGCGTTAATGCTATCCAGATGATGATTTTGCATGTGATTGATATGATTTTTAATTCTGTTTGAGAATGGATGAATTGATTTGGATTCTGATTGAAAATGCTGATTGAAAATGCTGATTGAAAAATGTTGATTTTTAAAAAAATTAGTTGAAATATAATGAAACCACAATGAGGGGGAATGGGACGAATCCCTGTAACGATATTCATAACTAGAATGATGATAATGATTTCAGCAAATCACTATGAGGTTAATGGGTGTGCTGTTAGATTGCTACTGTTAATATTTGACCGGTAGATCAAGTTAAGGGATGTCAAATTGAGAACTTGCTTGATTGAAATTTCCGTGTGGAGGAATGTTCCGAAAGAAACTTTTCGGTCTAATGGACCATTATCATGTTAAAGATATGAATGATATAATCTGAATGAATTGTTATTTAATGATGAGTTCTATATAAGGGATATTTATCCCAGTGTTCTGTTGGGTTGACCAGAATATAAGCAACCCCAGAATAAAAATTGGATCTTAAGAATAAGAGCTGTCCTCTGCCTTGCGAGATGAGGACATCTCGCACTTTTTAAGTGGGGTAGGATGTAAGATTCCTCCCCATCCTTCGAGGTATACAGGAGTAAGAATCTCCCTTTCTGATCTTATAATTATTTCCTCTCTAAAATAAAAGAAAGTTTCTGTTTAAAAAAGGAAGACCCTTTTTCCTAGAATACTTCTCAGGAGTCTCACCTGTTTTAAGGATTTAGAACAATTTCTTCAGAAGTGAGAATCGGTGTTTTGGATACCAAGGTTTTGGTTTTCATTCGAGTACGGCCCAAAAGAAGTTCTTTATCTCTTGGGGAGTATAAGAAGTTATCCCCCGGATATTGTGACCGTATATCTGAATTCAATGAAAGTAGGTGACTTAGCCTACAAGTTTCTTTTATCTCCTCATCTCAAAATTTATAATGCCTTCTATAGAAAAATGTGTCAAACTCAAATCATGGAAAGACGAAAAAACTTCAGTGGCAAGTTACCGTTGGCTTCTAGGTTACGCTAGCTCCTTCCTTTATATAAGTCGTAACTTTTACTTGTCGCTCACAGTAATCTTACTCCCATCAATCTCCTTTCTTTCTTAATCTCCTTCATGGCTTGGCAACAGGAATTAGTTTTATCCCTGATGATTTCTCACCTTCAAGACGCAAGAGAGTCTGTGAAGAAAGACTTTATAGAACAGTATGAGCGCTCACTTTTTCCTCACCTAGGAACTTCTGTAGCGCAGACCAAATGGCGGACCTATCAAAACATAACTAGGGTAACACCCTGGGGTCAGCAGCACTTTCGTAACAATGTCCGCTTGGCCATGGTTATTGAAGCTTTAGGTTTGGGTCCCCGATACTACTGTGTCATGAGATCAAGGCATCTTGGGTTTTCTGAGCGGGTCTTCTTACTGGCATGTTTTCTTCCTCATGAGAAGATATGCCTTTACCCCATTTTTGGCTTGCCTCTCAGAGGTCCTTTTGTTAGATCACCTCATACCACTGAGATAGGTGCGGCAATAACCAGCAGAATCATTCCCATAGATGAGTTACCCTATACTTGTGCAGCTTGTGAGGACTGCTTTTGTGACCATATGATGGACGGGCTTATGGAAGTGTAAAGAGTTCTTCTATCTTTACTGTATAAGTCCCGTGAATGAATAAAGTTTAAATCTTGTTCTTATTTTGAATCTTGCTCTCTTTAAGACTTTTCTTGGTGGTTAATCGTGATTAAAATTTTTCTCTAAGTCTCATATTCGTGCATCTTGCGAAATTATTCCAAGTTGCGAGATGAGGACATCTCGCATTTTTTAAGTGGGGTAGAATGTAAGATTCCTCCCCCAACCCCTTTTTGATGTCTAGTATCTTCCCCTGTAATCAATCCCTCTTCAGAAATATAAAGACCTTGTTTCTAATTGTTTTAGCCTAGAGAGAGAAAATTATTCTAGAGAGAGAATATTCAGATTATGAATATTTTTGGATAAAAAAATAACTCATCTTATTAAAATAAGTTCCTCTGAAACAAAAATTCAAAAAGAACTTTCCAATGTGCAATCGGAGTTAATTGGAAATAGGTATAAAGGACCTTAGTCTAAAGGGTTTAGATTTTCAGAAATTTTTTTGATTATGGTCCAATTAAGGTTCCTATGGGCCAATAGCATCAATCCATGTGTAGGGAGGAGATAAATCCAAATTGTAAAAGAAGATACCCAAAATTGAGTAAATGTCCACATAAGATGAAGAGTTGAAAATGTACAAGGTTTATTAGTAAATAAACACATATGTAAGGAAGGGGAATTCTTTAAAGGAGGTGCATATTTCACATAAGATGAAGAGTTGAAAATGTACAAGGTTTATTAGTAAATAAACACATATGTAAGGAAGGGAAGTTCTTTAAAGAAGGTGCATATTTCACATAAGATGAAGAGTTGAAAATGTACAAGGTTTATTAGTAAAAAACTATGAGCAATATTAAAAATATGAGATATTTTGGGAATAATGATTTTATTATGACACATATGTAAGGAAGGGGAGTCCCTTAAATGTTCACATAAGATGAAGAGTTGAAAATGTACAAGGTTTATTAGTAAAAAACTATGAGCAATATTAAAATGATTCCATTATGACACATATGTAAGGAAGGGGAGTTTTTTTTAAAGGAGGTGCATATTTCACATAAGATGAAGAGTTGAAAATGTACAAGGTTTATTAATAAAAAACTATGAGCAATATTAAAATGATTCCATTATGACACATATGTAAGGAAGGGGAGTTCTTTAAAGGAGGTGCATATTTCACATGCTTGAATGAGTTTTAAACTCATAAAAATTGAGATATTTTATCTCTCCTCTCTCCTAATCCAAGTCTAGTTCCAAAAAGTTAGCTTAACTGACCTAAAAATGGTAAAAAAGTGACCAAACTGACTTGGAAAATTCTAGAATCAGTTTGTTTGGTTAGGAGCTCAAATTTTCCTATAAATAGAAGCCTTCCCTTGTTGAAAAAAATATAGTGTCTTATGCTTTGTTACTCTACTCCTCCTAAGCCAAAATAGATAGTGTCTTATGCTTTGTTACTCTACTCCTCCTAAGCCAAAATAGATAGTGTCTTATGCTTTGTTACTCTACTCCTCCTAAGCCAAAATATAGAGTGTCTTAGGCATTGTTACTCTACTCTACTTAAGCCAAGAACTGTGAATTCTTTAATAATTCACTAGTTTTTGATACTTCTCTCCTTCTTCAATCCCCATTGGTGGCTCCATCAACATACTAAACCAATTGATTGGTTGGGGGCCTCTACCGTGAATAAAGAATCAAGCAAATCATAAGGTAAGTATATTGAATTTTGATATTTTCTATAACTTCTCAATGATTCTCTCTTCTCAACCCCTCTCAAGCTTGAGAAGTTTAATTAGTATGGTTTTTTAAATGCTATTGAAGTTAATTGGTGAATAGTAGTGAAGAGTTACATAATTTAATAAATACTATAGAAGTTAATTTCCATTTATGTTTAAATTCTAATGGTTTTTATGTAATTTCTCTCTCTCACTCAAGAAATGGTCATACTCGTGACCCATTCTCAATCCAAATGAAGCTTTTCATAAAGCTTTTCCTTAATCCAAGATTAAGCTATGCTTGAGGCCAAATTAATGGCTTTTTGCTATGCTTTTAGTTTATGCACATTGATGATTCAATCCATTATGGATTGATGACCCAATTAGAGACCATTCTAATTGTTTTCTTAATGATCCAATTAGAGACCATTATGGATTGATGATCCAATTAGAGACCATTCTAATTGTTTTCTTAATGATCCAATTAGAGACCATTATGGATTGATGATCCAATTAGAGACCATTCTAATTGTTTTCTTAATGATCCAATTAGAGACCATTATGGATTGATGATCCAATTAGAGACCATTCTAATTGTTTTCTTAATGATCCAATTAGAGACCATTATGGATTGATGATCCAATTAGAGACCATTCTAATTATTTCTTTAATAATGAGCTTTATCCCTTAGAAAAAATTTGAGATTTATCAGTCATAGTAGCGGAGCTATGGCAAAATTTTTATAGAAATTACGCATAAAATAAATTCATTCAAAGCATAAAAAGAGGACTTCCTACCATATTCTAGGAACTATCATCCTAGATTAATTAAAAGAATTTTATTATGCATGGAGATGTGGATGTTTGCATGTAGATGTAGATGTATAGATGTAGATGTGGATGTGGAGGTGGATGGATGCATGTAGATGTAGATGTATAGATGTAGATGTGAATGGAGATGTGGATGTATGCATGTAGATGTAGATGTATAGATGTGGATGTGGATGTATACATGTAGATGTAGATATATAGATACGGATGTGGATGTGGAGGTGGATGTATACATGTGGATGTAGATGTATAGATGTAGATGTTGGATGTGGAGGTAGATGAATTGTAGATGTATGCATGTAGATGTGAATGTACGCATATAGTTGTGGATGTATGGATGTGAATATACGATTGTGATGTGAGGGAATCTGAAGTGATGGGATGGAAATGATGTGATGGGATGAGTATACATATAAATGGAATATGGAATAAGTAATGTAGATTGAGGAGGGATAATGTGGAAAAATGAAAGTTAAAATAGAAATTGTATTGTAAACTGTTTGTAAATGCTGTTTGTAAATGCTGTCTGTAAATGATTGATTTATGTCAAGAATGCTGGGGGGAGCATTTTGACCGTCTTGTGATTAAGGTCGTGATGAGAAAGTTGCAACTGCTGACGGGGAGTCAATGAAGGACGTCTCGCGTAGCAAGGTCGGCTGAGGTCTTGACCAGCCTCGGTGCGATTAAAATGGTGAGCTTCCGGTACGGTGGATGAGGGGCCAAGGAAGCGGCCTATGCGTGAAGCGCTAGGTTACCTGCGAAGGATCCTAGAGGGTGCTGACCATACGGTGCTCGGGCTCTGGGTCGCCTAGGATACCCACGCGTGCGTCGAGGAAGATATTGGAACAGAGTTGGAGTTGTTTTCTGAAATCGAGCATGGATCTGGTTGATTGACCTTGCTGGTCTTCAATGGATGAGTCCATGGCTCCTTATATGGATCTGTTGGTTGATCTTGCTGATCTTCAACGAGAGTCCATCTTGTTAAGTGATTATATTGCCAAGTATTATGGGCTAGGAACTATCGAAACGGCTCCTGAGCGTTCTAGTTGCCAATGATGCCATAGATACTCTGATGAAGGAATGATGGGAAATTAAGAATCAATTGGATAAATTGGAAGATGGTGATCAATGATACTATGGTTTTATTAAAGGATTGTTTTAAATTGGTTGAATCTGGTTGAAAAAGGCAATTTCATATTGGGTGTGTGAGTGGTGTGACTAGTTTTATTTTGCATGAACATCCGGCTAGGGGGCCTTGGAACTCTTTTCCTTGGTACCCGGGACAAAACCTAACCAAATTTTTAATTGGATCCCATCACTACAGTGGTTGGGCGGTTGGCTAACCCATGGGATTGGATGGGGTTAGGCTGGACTGATGGATCCGCAAATCGAGACTCAAACTTTTATTTTTACGATAGAAAAAAAAATAAATCCCGGACAGTAACTGTTCTATGGATAGGAATCAACGGCTGTGCCTCTTGAATGGGGAAAAAAGCGTTGATCCCAATGATCCAAGTGCAAGTTTCTTCCTTGAACTGACTAAGTATCTTATAGATGTAATCGGATCATCTCGATCAGAAATGATCTTGACTACGTTAGAGTAAAAAGTTATCCTGGTGGAATCGCCCGTGCTTTCCGGTTAAGGAAGTTTTTTCGGGTTCGGTTTTGGAACAACCGACGGATTAGTCTCTTATCCGGATATCCGTGGGCGAGGCCCCGAGTGTGGGACCCCTGTCCCGCGCGAGAAGCGCTACTTCCGCTGTCAGTACCCCGAATCCATTGCTCGGTGGGAACAGGGATCTTACAGGATCCTTCTTATGCAAGGTACTACACGCGTTGGTATTCGCAACCTCTATGCTCTTAACCATAGAGGTGATCCTCTTGAAAGGGCATCTTGCCAGACCTTCATCACTCTCTTGATCAGCGTGCAAAGGGCATCTTGCCAGACCTTCATCACTCTCTTGATCAGCGTGCGGAGTGCCCTTACCATGCCTAGGAATCCTTTTGGACACATATGGGTTAACGGACCTTGTGAGAGTATAAGTGAAGGCAGCAAGCACCTCTCACATGTCACTTATTCTCTCTTGTTTCTTGGGTTTCAGAATGGGTTGGTTCAGTTTAAACAAACTTCTTGTGCATGCATGGTGTGACAAAATCTTAAGCCGCGCATCTCATTATCAGAGCTATTGTTTTAAGGTATGCTACCAAGCATCGTCGCCGTCCACTTTTTTTCTCTTCATATTGATTCAAGCATAGCAATGAATTTTGGGGTTGGGTCACCATCCGGAATCTTTTTTGCAGCTGTGTGTGGGCAAAACAATTAAACATTGAGTGTAAGATTCGTGTTGGTGTTGTCGTGTAGTTCTTCGGGCTACTTGCAAGTTTGTAGAAGAGAGTGGTGCGCCGACGGGTGGCTTTGGCATTCTAGAGAACTTTCAGTGTGTTTATTCCATGCTCAGCAGTCCAATTGGTGGGACAGGGAACTACCACTTTTGTGTCTGCACATAAATTGTTTGGTTGTATTAGTTTCACTTTGGATATATCTCAAACGTGAGTTTGAGCCTTTTGTGTTACATGAGGCTCAAACATGAGTTTGAGGCTCACTTTGGCTCAAACTTGAGTTTGAGCCTCATGTAACAAAAGAGGCTCAAACTCACGTTTGAGTCTCAAGTTGCATAAGAGGCTCAAACTTATTCTTGAGCCTCAAGTTGCATAGGAGGCAATGGAAAGTTGCATAGGAGTCCCATCATTAAAACAAAATGAGAAACAGAGAAATTAAGAGAGGGACACATGAAAGAAGTCAACATCAAGCACACTTGTATGCTTTGCCTGCAAGGGTAGCCCGCCCGCGAAGGCTCTGTGTGTGGAAGGCACTAACAAAGACAGTCTGTGTCTATGCGTACAGAACCAATGAGGACGGTCTATGTCTGCATTTAGAGCACCAAGGACGATGTGCGTTTGCACGTGGAGCACTGAGGATGGTGTGTGCTTTCTCTGCGTCTGCGCGCAAGATACTGTGGGCGGTATGCACTTGCGCGGAGAGGAACGACGGCGATATGCACCTGCACAGAGAGCAACGAGGGCGGCGTGCACTTTCTCTGCGTGGGCGTGTACAATAATGAACACGATAGGGTTTTGTGATATTAACTCAGATAACTAGTATGAAAAGGACACTTTATGTTCAAGTCGGCCATATTCACAAAATATAATTAAACGGTCGGGTAGTGTGAACGTGGACATGTATTTGAATTTCAAATTTTGAAATTGGTGGGGGGGAAGAAGAAGAGCAGCCATGGCTGGAGAAAACACGCAGGCAAGTTCTCGCTCTCCTCTTCCACAGACCGCAATCTGCGCCGCAATTTTCGGAGCTGTTCGGCTACCCGTACGCATCATATTTCTCCTCTCTCTGCTGTGCGCAGCTGCAAATGATCTTTCTCCTCTCTGTGCACAGCCACGCATCATATTTCTCCTCTCTCTGCTGTGCGCAATCTCCTCCTCTTGCTGCACAAGGTCACGGGCTCGGCTGAGAAGCAGAAACGTAGAAGAAGCAAGCGGCGGAGATGGAGCAATGGCTGTACAAAATGCTCCTCTCTCTGCTATGCGCAATCTCCTCCTCTTGCTGCACAAGGTCACGGGCTCGGCTGAGAAGCAGAAACGTAGAAGACGCAAGCGGCGGAGATGGAGCAATGGCTGTACAAAATGTTGGTTCCGGTTCCCGAGCCCGAGCCCGATCCCGGTCCCGGTCTTTTGATAGTAGCTATGCACCACTTTAGTATATATAGCCCTCATCCCATAAGCCCAATAAAGCTTATGGGATTATTCAAAGAGCCCTCTCCCTCTTCTCATCCTTCCCACTTTTTTCTTTTTTGACGTGTAGGCTCAAACCCAAGTTTGAGCCTCAAACTTGGGCTTGAGTGAAACACACAAGGCTCAAGCCCAAGTTTGAGCCTCAAACTTGGGCTTGACTTTTGTGAAACAAACAAGGCTCAAACCCAAGTTTGAGCCTCAAACTTGGGCTTGACTTTTGTGAAACAAACCGAAGTTTGAGCCTCAAGCCATAATTATGCATAGGATAGGGTATGATACGATATGGTATGATACGATACGATATGATGTACTTACTGCATTTCAAAATTCATATCGTATGGTACGGTAAATATAGTTTGTTTTTAGAAACTACTTAAAATTGTTTAAGACTTCACCTTCATTCTTATTTGCAAATTGCAATGACAAATGTATTATGTGACCAACAAAAGTTTCATTGAAATATGGTACGGTGTACATACCATACGGTGTGATACGGGATGGTGTATTTATTGTATGAATTGAATCATACGTCTCCATTTCTTCAACTTGGGTTGTTTGGGTTTTCTATTATGGGTTTGGTGGCTTTGTTCTCTTTTGTTATGGGCTCTTCACGCTCTATTTTTGGTTTGACTATTACTTTTGAGTGCCCTCTTTGGTGCAAAGGTTTTGAACTTGCTTGATCGCTAAGTTGTGTAGTCATGGGAAACTTTTTTGATCCTCAAGATTGTTTTGGTAGCCAAATCTTGGATGCCCCCTTACAGTAACCTTGAGTACATAGCGTTTCCTTGGTCACCCATTTGTATTGTATGTGAGTATGTTTGATATACTCCCTAGTTATCTTACTTGTTAATGATGGATTCTTTTGCTTTGGTTGTGCCTTGATGTACTTGGTAATGGGTTGTTTTGTTAGTGGTTGGTTTCTTTTTCTTTCGTTATGCCTTGATATACTTGGTGACGGCAAAGAGTTTTGGGAATACATATCTATCTTTGTCTTACCTATGCTTGGCAAAGCTTGCTTGGTAGTTGCATAGATGTTCCACTTAATTTGTATGGATGGCTACTATTGCAGGGTTTATTAATCTCCCTTTCCTCTACCAATTGTGATATTTGTTCTAAGAGAATATTTATTGTGTTGGTGAGATCCCTATCCTTTTGATATGTGTTGGACTCCCCATCTTAAGGCTTAGAGTCAGAGATGGAATATTCCTCACTGATATCATCTTCCAAGTTGATGCTCTCATTTCAGTAGTTGGGAATTCCATTGTGGGTACCCTTCAACATCATTAGTTGCACCCACAAATGAGGCTCAAACAAAAGTTTGAGCCTTATGTAGCCTATGTTTGAGCCTCAAATTTAGATACACCCTAATTTAGGAGAAAAAGAATTTACTTGACATTTAATCTCATGTACAAGAAGAGGCTCAAACAATAGTTTGAGCCTCAAACTACTTTGTCTTTATGATATAGGTTGAATTCACTAATACTTTACCATATACATTGCTACATTGAATAATCTCTTTTCATTACCCACACTTAAAGAAACTTAGTCACTTCCAAATGTTTATTATATCTACTAATTGTGTGCACCCCCCTTGCATGCATGCATGCTATAAGAAGAGGTTGTGTTGTATTCTTCTTTGTGATCCCTAGTTTTAAGAGGCATGCACTTGAGTGAGAAAACCAACTAAAAAAACACCTATTTATTGAAGTATTTTTTATTTGATTGCAGACACAATGGCGAAATGGAGACAAGGTGTTTCTCTCTCAAGGAAATTCAAGAAAGGGATGTGGTGTTATTCATTGTGTTGATCCTTCGAGAAAGTGTGGCTGTGACTATATTGGTATCGGATGTGTCTCAGTTCATGTAACTCAAAGTTTTGAAAATACATGGCCACTTACTTTTCCAACAATAGAAGCAAAGACAATGGAAACAACGATTGGAAGCACCATTAGATGGCCAATCAATCTACTTGTGCTAGATACTGAAAAGTTTCATAATAACAACTTTGAAACTGATTTAGAATTGCAGGATGCATCCTTGATTCGAGATTCATGGCGAAAAAAAAACAAACACACACCAACCTACCTTAACCTCACTCCGATCCGCAAATAAGTGTTGAAAGGGTTCACACCATTACTCCAACTTTACATTGATGACACTATATGACCTATGTATTCAATCTCTTTTTGAAAGAAAGAACTCTTTTTAGGATTGACATATAATTCATTTTCTCTCAAAAGGTTGAACACTTGCTCCCAGTGTTGCTCATGCTCTTGACGATTTTTGCTGAAAACTAGAATGTCATCAAAGAACACAGCAACAAAACTTTGAAACTTTAAGAATATGTGATTCATCATACGACTGAATGTAGTTGGAGCATTGGTCAAACCAAATGGCATAACCAAAAACTCATAATGTCCAGTCTGGGTTCTAAATGCAATCTTAAATATGTTTGACACATCATGCGTACTTGATGATAACCAAACTTTAAGTCAATCTTGCTAAAGACCTTTGATCCTCTAAGCTTATCAAGAAGGTCATCTACCCTAGGGATAGGATATATGTTCTTGATAGAGATTTTGTTCAATGCTCGGTAGTCAACACACATTTGAAAATTTCTGTTCTTCTTTTTAACAAGAAGGACTAGAGCTCCAAAGGGTGAACTACTAGGTCTAATAAAGCCTCTCTCTAACAAATCCTCGATTTATTTTTGGATTTCTTTTTGCTCTAAATTGTTGACTCTATAAGGAGCTTTACAAGGTGGAGAGTTGCCTGGCAATAAGTCAATACTGTGGTCTTCAAGCCTAGACTTTGGTAATCTTGGAGGTAAATCTTCCATTAAACAATCCCTGAATTTGGAGATATAAGGATCAAGTTTTAGACTTTTGGATGTGTCAAACTCAGTGTTGAGGCGGTTAACCAATAAAGGGCTCGCTTTGCTTGAGTATGACTCAATAAAGGGTTTGTCTCTCCTTTGACTAGACATGGAGGAAAATATTTTCATTGTCCTTCCTTACACAAATGCTATGTGTATCATAGTCTATAATAGGGTTGTACATATGTCTCCAAGGCATACCCAATATTACATCTACGCCTTGTAAAGATGCAACTAAGAAATCCCTTTTTTTTGTTAAGGAATTGATTCTTAAAGTTAAACCTTTCACCTCTTCCATGCAATTATACTTGGTTCCACTAAATGCAGCTTTAACTCTATAATGTGTAGGTGAAGGTTGAATGTTTAAAGCTCTAATTGCCTTTTCAGAATTAAAGTCATGAGTGCTACCATCGTCATGAAAAACAATAACTTTATGCTCATTAATTTTTCCTTTTATTTTGAGTAGCGAATGAGCTTGAGGCTTACATTCTGCTTCTGAATAGTCAGGGTCGGAGTTACCCTCTTGCTTGAGCGATTTATCTTCATTGTCGTCCCCTTCAAGCATATTGACTTATGACGCAGGTGTCGGATTCTTTGTACGTTCTGGGCAGTTTGGTGCTATATGTCCTTCTTTATGACATCAAAAACATTTGATATGAGGACCTTTGGGCTTGCCATTGTTGACTTTCTTGAAATTCGGTTCGCCTTTGACCACCTCCTTGCTTTTGTCAAACCCTGGCTTATGAAAATTTCTTGAAGCATGAAAAGGTTTAGCAAAAGGTTTAGAATGGTTACTCTCAAATGACTTGGCCTCTGCTGTGCGCAATCTCCTCCTCTTGCTGCACAAGGTCACGGGCTCGGTTGAGAAGCAGAAACGTAGAAGAAGCAAGCGGCGGAGATGGAGCAATGGCTGTACAAAATGCTCCTCTCTCTACTATGCGCAATCTCCTCCTCTTGCTGCACAAGGTCACGGGCTCGGCTGAGAAGCAGAAACGTAGAAGAAGCAAGCGGCGGAGATGGAGCAATGGCTGTACAAAATGTTGGTTCCGGTTCCCGAGCCCGAGCCCGAGCCCGATCCCGGTCCCGGTCTTTTGATAGTAGCTATGCACCACTTTAGTATATATAGCCCTCATCCCATAAGCCCAATAAAGCTTATGGGATTATTCAAAGAGCCCTCTCCCTCTTCTCATCCTTCCCGAGCCCGAGCCCGAGCCCGAGCCCGATCCCGGTCCCGGTCTTTTGATAGTAGCTATGCACCACTTTAGTATATATAGCCCTCATCCCATAAGCCCATTCATTCGCCTTGTCCAGGAACTTGTAGATCTGTAGGTACAGGCAGAATGCCAGTCACTTGTGCCTTCGAACAGAACGGAATGCAGCTGCTTGATCTTGAAAACATCCAGTAGAGGATAGGGTTCTGTTTCCCAACCTCTTGCTGCACAATCTCCTCCTCTTGCTGCACAAGGTCACGGGCTCGACTGAGAAGCAGAAACGTAGAAGAAGCAAGCGGCGGAGATGGAGCAATGGCTGTACAAAATGCACCTCTCTCTGCTATGCGCAATCTCCTCCTCTTGCTGCACAAGGTCACGGGCTCGGCTGAGAAGCAGAAATGTAGAAGAAGCAAGCGGCGGAGATGGAGCAATGGCTGTACAAAATGTTGGTTCCGGTTCCCGAGCCCGAGCCCGAGCCCGGTCCCGGTCCCGGTCCCGGTCCCGGTCTTTTGATAGTAGCTATGCACCACTTAAGTATATATAGCCCTCATCCCATAAGCCCAATAAAGCTTATGGGATTATTCAAAGAGCCTTCTCCCTCTTCTCATCCTTCCCACTTTTTTCTTTTTTGACGTGTAGGCTCAAACCCAAGTTTGAGCCTCAAACTTGGGCTTGAGTGAAACACACAAGGCTCAAGCCCAAGTTTGAGCCTCAAACTTGGGCTTGACTTTTGTGAAACAAACAAGGCTCAAACCCAAGTTTGAGCCTCAAACTTGGGCTTGACTTTTGTGAAACAAACAAGGCTCAAACCCAAGTTTGAGCCTCAAGCCATAATTATGCATAGGATAGGGTATGATACGATATGGTATGATACGATACGATATGATGTACTTACTGCATTTTAAAATTCATATCGTATGGTACGGTAAATATAGTTTGTTTTTAGAAACTACTTAAAATTGTTTAAGACTTCACCTTCATTCTTATTTGCAAACTGCAATGACAAATGTATTATGTGACCAACAAAAGTTTCATTGAAATACGGTGTACATACCATACGGTGTGATACGGGATGGTGTATTTATTGTATGAATTGAATCATACGTCTCCATTTCTTCAACTTGGGTTGTTTGGGTTTTCTATTATGGGTTTGGCGGCTTTGTTCTCTTTTGTTATGGGCTCTTCACGCTCTATTTTTGGATTGACTATTACTTTTGAGTGCCCTCTTTGGTGCAAAGGTTTTGAACTTGCTTGATCGCTAAGTTGTGTAGTCATGGGAAACTTTTTTGATCCTCAAGATTGTTTTGGTAGCCAAATCTTGGATGCCCCCTTACAGTAACCTTGAGTACATAGCGTTTCCTTGGTCACCCATTTGTATTGTATATGAGTATGTTTGATATACTCCCTAGTTATCTTACTTGTTAATGATGGATTCTTTTGCTTTGGTTGTGCCTTGATGTACTTGGTAATGGGTTGTTTTGTTAGTGGTTGGTTTCTTTTTCTTTCGTTATGCCTTGATATACTTGGTGACGGCAAAGAGTTTTGGGAATACATATCTATCTTTGTCTTACCTATGCTTGGCAAAGCTTGCTTGGTAGTTGCATAGATGTTCCACTTAATTTGTATGGATGGCTACTATTGCAGGGTTTATTAATCTCCCTTTCCTCTACCAATTGTGATATTTGTTCTAAGAGAATATTTATTGTGTTGGTGAGATCCTATCCTTTTGATATGTGTTGGACTCCCCATCTTAAGGCTTAGAGTCAGAGATGGAATATTCCTCACTGATATCATCTTCCAAGTTGATGCTCTCATTTCAGTAGTTGGGAATTCCATTGTGGGTACCCTTCAACATCATTAGTTGCACCCACAAATGAGGCTCAAACAAAAGTTTGAGCCTTATGTAGCCTATGTTTGAGCCTCAAATTTAGATACACCCTAATTTAGGAGAAAAAGAATTTACTTGAGATTTAATCTCATGTACAAGAAGAGGCTCAAACAAAAGTTTGAGCCTCAAACTACTTTGTCTTTATGATATAGGTTGAATTCACTAATACTTTACCATATACATTGCTACATTGAATAATTTCTTTTCATTACCCACACTTAAAGAAACTTAGTCACTTCCAAATGTTTATTATATCTACTAATTGTGTGCACCCCCCTTGCATGCATGCATGCTATAAGCAGAGGTTGTGTTGTATTCTTCTTTGTGATCCCTAGTTTTAAGAGGCATATACTTGACTGAGAAAACCAACTAAAAAAACACCTATTTATTAAAGTATTTTTTATTTGATTGCAGACACAATGGCGAAATGGAGACAAGGTGTTTCTCTCTCAAGGAAATTCAAGAAAGGGATGTGGTGTTATTCATTGTGTTGATCCTTCGGGAAAGTGTGGCTATGACTATATTGGTATCCAGTTCATGTAACTCAAAGTTTTGAAAACACATGGCCACTTCCTTTTCCAACAATAGAAGCAAAGACAATGGAAACAACGATTGGAAGCACCATTAGATGGCCAATGTGCTAGATAATGAAAAGTTTCATAATAACAACTTTGAAACTGATTTAGAATTGCAGGATGCATCCTTGATTCGAGATTCATGGCGAAAAAAAAACAAACACACACCAACCTACCTTAACCTCACTCCGATCCGCAAATAAGTGTTGAAAGGGTTCACACCATTACTCCAACTTTACATTGATGACACTATATGACCTACGTATTCAATCTCTTTTTGAAAGAAAGAACTCTTTTTAGCAAGAGGGTAACTCCGACCCTGACTATTCAGAAGCAGAATGTAAGCCTCAAGCTCATTCGCTACTCAAAATAAAAGGAAAAATTAATGAGCATAAAGTTATTGTTTTTCATGACGATGGTAGCACTCATGACTTTAATTCTGAAAAGGCAATTAGAGCTTTAAACATTCAACCTTCACCTACACATTATAGAGTTAAAGCTGCATTTAGTGGAACCAAGTATAATTGCATGGAAGAGGTGAAAGGTTTAACTTTCTTTCAAAAAGAGATTGAATATGTAGGTCATATAGTGTCATCAATGTAAAGTTGGAGTAATGGTGTGAACCCTTTCAACACTTATTTGCGGATCGGAGTGAGGTTAAGGTAGGTTGGTGTGTGTTTGTTTTTTTTTCGCCATGAATCTCGAATCAAGGATGCATCCTGCAATTCTAAATCAGTTTCAAAGTTGTTATTATGAAACTTTTCATTATCTAGCACATTGGCCATCTAATGGTGCTTCCAATCGTTGTTTCCATTGTCTTTGCTTCTATTGTTGGAAAAGGAAGTGGCCATGTGTTTTCAAAACTTTGAGTTACATGAACTGGATACCAATATAGTCACAGCCACACTTTCCCGAAGGATCAACACAATGAATAACACCACATCCCTTTCCTGAATTTCCTTGAGAGAGAAACACCTTGTCTCCATTTCGCCATTGTGTCTGCAATCAAATAAAAAATACTTCAATAAATAGGTGTTTTTTTAGTTGGTTTTCTCACTCAAGTGCATGCCTCTTAAAACTAGGGATCACAAAGAAGAATACAACACAACCTCTGCTTATAGCATGCATGCATGCAAGGGGGGTGCACACAATTAGTAGATATGATAAACATTTGGAAGTGACTAAGTTTCTTTAAGTGTGGGTAATGAAAAGAGATTATTCAATGTAGCAATGTATATGGTAAAGTATTAGTGAATTCAACCTATATCATAAAGACAAAGTAGTTTGAGGCTCAAACTTTTGTTTGAGCCTCTTCTTGTACATGAGATTAAATCTCAAGTAAATTCTTTTTCTCCTAAATTAGGGTGTATCTAAATTTGAGGCTCAAACATAGGCTACATAAGGCTCAAACTTTTGTTTGAGCCTCATTTGTGGGTGCAACTAATGATGTTGAAGGGTACCCACAATGGAATTCCCAACTACTGAAATGAGAGCATCAACTTGGAAGATGATATCAGTGAGGAATATTCCATCTCTGACTCTAAGACTTAAGATGGGGAGTCCAACACATATCAAAAGGATAGGGATCTCACCAACACAATAAATATTCTCTTAGAACAAATATCACAATTGGTAGAGGAAAGGGAGATTAATAAACCCTGCAATAGTAGCCATCCATACAAATTAAGTGGAACATCTATGCAACTACCAAGCAAGCTTTGCCAAGCATAGGTAAGACAAAGATAGATATGTATTCCCAAAACTCTTTGCCGTCACCAAGTATATCAAGGCATAACGAAAGAAAAAGAAACCAACCACTAACAAAACAACCCATTACCAAGTACATCAAGGCACAACCAAAGCAAAAGAATCCATCATTGACAAGTAAGATAACTAGGGAGTATATCAAACATACTCACATACAATACAAATGGGTGACCAAGGAAACGCTATGTACTCAAGGTTACTGTAAGGGGGCATCCAAGATTTGGCTACCAAAACAATCTTGAGGATCAAAAAAGTTTCCCATGACTACACAACTTAGCGATCAAGCAAGTTCAAAACCTTTACACCAAAGAGGGCACTCAAAAGTAATAGTCAATCCAAAAATAGAGCGTGAAGAGCCCATAACAAAAGAGAACAAAGCCACCAAACCCATAATAGAAAACCCAAACAACCCAAGTTGAAGAAATGGAGACGTATGATTCAATTCATACAATAAATACACCATCCCGTATCACACCGTATGGTATGTACACCGTACCATATTTCAATGAAACTTTTGTTGGTCACATAATACATTTGTCATTGCAATTTGCAAATAAGAATGAAGGTGAAGTCTTAAACAATTTTAAGTAGTTTCTAAAAACAAACTATATTTACCGTACCATACGATATGAATTTTGAAATGCAGTAAGTACACCATATCGTATCGTATCATACCATATCGTATCATACCCTATCCTATGCATAATTATGGCTTGAGGCTCAAACTTGGGTTTGTTTCACAAAAGTCAAGCCCAAGTTTGAGGCTCAAACTTGGGTTTGAGCCTTGTGTGTTTCACTCAAGCCCAAGTTTGAGGCTCAAACTTGGGCTTGAGCCTTGTGTGTTTCACTCAAGCCCAAGTTTGAGGCTCAAACTTGGGTTTGAGCCTACACGTCAAAAAAGAAAAAAGTGGGAAGGATGAGAAGAGGGAGAGGGCTCTTTGAATAATCCCATAAGCTTTATTGGGCTTATGGGATGAGGGCTATATATACTAAAGTGGTGCATAGCTACTATCAAAAGACCGGGACCGGGATCGGGCTCGGGCTAAGGAACCAACATTTTGTACAGCCATTGCTCCATCTCCGCCGCTTGCTTCTTCTACGTTTCTGCTTCTCAGCCGAGCCCGTGACCTTGTGCAGCAAGAGGAGGAGATTGCGCATAGCAGAGAGAGGAGCATTTTGTACAGCCATTGCTCCATCTCCGCCGCTTGCTTCTTCTACGTTTCTGCTTCTCAGCCGAGCCCGTGACCTTGTGCAGCAAGAGGAGGAGATTGCACACAGCAGAGAGAGGAGAACTATGATGCGCACGGGTAGCCGAACAGCTCCGAAAATTGCGGCGCAGATTGCGGTCTGTGGAAGAGGAGAGCGAGAACTTGCCTGCGTGTTTACTCCAGCCATGGCTGCTCTTCTTCTTCCCCCCCAATTTCAAAATTTGAAATTCAAATACATGTCCACGTTCACACTACCCGACCGTTTAATTATATTTTGTGAATATGGCCGACTTGAACATAAAGTGTCCTTTTCATACTAGTTATCTGAGTTAATATCACAAAACCCTATCGTGTTCATTATTGTACACGCCCACGCAGAGAAAGTGCACGCCGCCCTCGTTGCTCTCTGTGCAGGTGCATATCGCCGTCGTTCCTCTCCGCGCAGGTGCATACCGCCCACAGTATCTTGCGCACAGACGCAGAGAAAGCACACACCATCCTCAGTGCTCCACGTGCAAACGCACATCGTCCTTGGTGCTCTAAATGCAGACATAGACCGTCCTCGTTGGTTCTGTACGCATAGACACAGACTGTCTTTGTTAGTGCCTTCCACACACAGAGCCTCGCGGCGGGCGGGCTACCCTTGCAGGCAAAGCATACAGGTGTGCTTGATGTTGACTTCTTTCATGTGTCCCTCTCTTAATTTCTCTGTTTCTCATTTTGTTTTAATGATGGGACTCCTATGCAACTTTCCATTACCTCCTATGCAACTTGAGGCTCAAGAATAAGTTTGAGCCTCTTATGCAACTTGAGACTCAAACGTGAGTTTGAGCCTCTTTTGTTACATGAGGCTCAAACTCAAGTTTGAGCCAAAGTGAGCCTCAAACTCATGTTTGAGCCTCATGTAACACAAAAGGCTCAAACTCACGTTTGAGATATATCCAAAGTGAAACTAATACAACCAAACAATTTATGTGCAGACATAAAAGTGGTAGTTCCCAGTCCCACCAATTGGACTGCTGAGCATGGAATAAACATAGTGAAAGTTCTCCAGAATGCCAAAGCCACCCATCGGCGCACCACTCTCTTCTACAAACTTGCAAGCAGCCTGAAGAACTACACGACAACACCAACACGAGTCTTACACTCAATGTTTTATTGTTTTGCCCACACACAGCTGCAAAAAAGATTCCGGATGGTGACCCAACCCCAAAAGTCATTGCTATGCTTGAATCAATATGAAGAGCAAAAAAGTGGACGGCGACGATGCTTGGTGGCATACCTTAAAACAATAGCTCTGATGATGAGATGCGCGGCTTAAGATTTTGTCGCACCATGCATGCACAAGAAGTTTGTTTAAACTGAACCAACCCATTCTGAAACCCAAGAAACAAGAGAGAATAAGTGACATGTGAGAGGTGCTTGCTGCCTTCGCTTATACTCTCACAAGGTCCGTTAACCCATATGTGTCCAAAAGGATTCCTAGGCATGGTAAGGGCACTCCGCATGCTGATCAAGAGAGTGATGAAGGTCTGGCAAGATGCCCTTTGCACGCTGATCAAGAGAGTGATGAAGGTCTGGCAAGATGCCCTTTCAAGAGGATCACCTCTATGGTTAAGAGCATAGAGGTTGCGAATACCAACACGTGTAGTACCTTGCATAAGAAGGATCCACTGCGCTCTCGCAGTACCATGTCTCAACGCAAGCCTTGGTTCCTTTTACTACCTACCAGAAAATCATCTGGCTAGGTTTCGCCCGGTATCACCTATGGCTCTCATCCCAGATGTCTCCGAATGCAGTAAATTGGGATGTCGTTCAGCCTCTTGTCCCCCCAAGAGTTATTCCTCTGCCATAGTTCCTGCTAGATTCAGCCGCTTCGGCGGTAGGTGGCATGGTGGTCTCGAAGCCTGTGGCACCGTCATGTCGACGAAACCAATACGGATGATATCGCCTCACAAGTCGAGGAGCGCACACTCGTGCAAGCGTTACGGTAGGTTGCAATGCTTGCACACTCGTGCAAGCGTTACGGTAGGTTGTAGTATATCGTTGGGAATTGGTAAACCTAAGGCTATCCCTATGACTTCCACAGGGAATTCCCTAGCTATTTCTATTGCTTCCATGTCCATTTTGGGATAAACTAAACCCTCTTCCATAGAAAGAAATTCTAATAGGCGCCTGGCGTAGCAGCACGCCATCAAACTCACATAGTACGAGATTTTACTAGCATACACACTGCCTAAGAAGGAAGGAAGCAGTCGTCCAAAGTCAGTCACACTCCCTTTCTTGTCCACTCCTACTCCCCTTGCCTTTTCTAATGCTTCGTGCACGTCTAGCTCTAGGGGATCCAAGACTTCTGGTCTAAATGCCATGAAGGTGCATTTGACCTCTTGTAGAATAGCCCTTACCTCCCTGTCTCCAGGTAGCAATTCGGCCTCCACCGCGGATAGGACAGATTCCTGGGCTGATGGCTTCAAACTTTCCACAAACTCGTAGAAATTTGTTCCATTTGGCAGAACACCCCCGAACTCTGTTTAGCCATTTTGTTGAAATCGGCGGAACACCCCGAACTCTGTTTAGCCATTTTGTTGAAATCGACGGAACACCCCCAAACTTTGTTAAGCCATTTTGTTGAAATCGACCCAATCCTCCCGCAAAATGGATTGGGCATCATTGGGGTCGACCTCCCCCAACCTTTTGATTGTAGAAAGTCTCTCTGTTCTCTGACTTTTCAGAATGGAAGGACATAATGGCTTTCCAGTAAGTTCTCTATCTAACAACAGAGCGGATGAATGAATGTTGTTTTCATTCCGCGAACTTGTTTTTAAAAAAAAATTAGGGACAATGATACCACTAGGTGCTTTTTCTGTGCAAGAAAATAGAGTAGAATGACACAAAGAACCACGAGTATTTGAACCATGACAAAGCCTAATCCTTTCATGATGACGAACAGGGGTGAAATGACAAGCTCGAAAAGGAGTGAAATGATGCACTGAAGAGTAGGGAATGAAATCATGTAGAATTCTAGCCTCAACAGAATTCATATCCAACTTGTGTTTCAACTCAATCCTACGAAGGGAGGGAATGCAGATTCTCTAAAAAAATTGTGCTTCTGTATCTTTCAATTTTTTAAAAAATAATCTAAATTCCCCTTTTTCTCTTAGTCTATAGATCTCCTTCTCTAGAATAAGAATGGAGTCGTGTGATACCTGGAGTGCTTACTTTCAATGTTTATCATATCATACACATGGCCATAGACTTTCTCTTTTTTCAATCTAAATTCTTCCATGTCCCTAATTAAGAAAAATACTTTCTGGTTGAAATACTCAAATTTGTCATAAATCCAAACCACCCAAACAACATTCCCTTTTAACCGCATCACAGTCTGCATGAACGAGAAAACAAAAATAAAAAAAGCACAGATTTCTTTAAGAAAAGAAAGAGACTAACAAACACAGCATCCTTAAGCTCTTGAGCTCTCTGAATTTTTTGCAGCAGTGTGTGTAGAGGAAGAGAGAGAGACTCCATTGGCCGCCAATGTGAATGAAAAGGAGAAGCAATACACTTGTCTTTGTTTTTTCCTTTTACCCCAACTTTAGGGTTGGCCACTTCACATTACCATTATTTGGCCAAGCATTTACACTTGGTCCATTCACTGTCTCTCGCACCTACATGGTCCATTCACAATCTCTCACACCTACATGGTTTATTCACATTTTCTCACCCCTACACTCTGCATGTTTGGGGAGGTCTATATTGATTGTGCAACTTGTTTACACATAGTGGTGTCTTGTGAGGTGTTTCACACCCATTAGCACTTGTTCATAAGCCCTTATGCATTGTGGGTCTTTTTCACATGATTTACACTTTGATAGGTTTGTTCACCCACTTTAACGCACTATTTGGGTTTATTCACATTCTGTGAGTGTACTTGGTGTTTTTTTACACGTGTGAGGTGTGACACACATGTTGATGCATTATTTGGATGATGTGTCACTTGTGCATTGATAGCCTTGATTCACACACACTTTGGCATTATTAGCATTTGTTCACACTATTTGTGCTTTTATTACCTTGATCATGGGCATTAGCGCATTGTGGGCTTGTGTCACATATTTGGGGATTTTGTGAGTTCATGTACACACTTTAGGGCTTATTGGTGTTTGTTCACACATGCCTCATGCTTTGGGCATTTTGGATGTTCATATGGCATTGAGGTGCAACATTGTGTATGTATGCCATGCAGGCAAGCTATATGCATATCACGATTATTAGATGTTTAGTTCGGACGAGCAAGTACCATTATCATGCTATTCTGATGAGCATAGGACTATGTACATGTGTGCATCTTTACATCCCTTTGTATAGGATTAGATGAGGAGCTATGGTGCCTACTTGGATTTGGGACCCTTTGCACATACTAGCACTTTTGGGAGAAGTGGTGCACTTGCAAGTATGGATTTGATCTGTATCATTCCGTTGATGATCATGATGATGTTCATGATCCTACTATGGATGATTAAATGGGTGTGATGATAATCGTGATGGTCATTCATGGGGATCATTCATGGAGTCTTGTCATGATAGTATCAGATCCTTGGAGGACACATATCAGGAATGCTTACTCTTTCGCTGCTATCATAGTGGTGTTCACATGGGTCTTGATATCTTCAACGACCCACCCACAACATCAACTAACCATCATTTCATTGATTCTCATTTACTTAGACCAATTCATTCATTGTATTACAATGGGGGGGATGATGATGATGATGTATTATACACACACACACACACACACATGATGATATTGATGTATTGCACACACATGCACATGATCATCGTGATATACGTGCACATGATGCCATAGACACATATGCACATGATGATGATGTATGTGATAGTGATATGTGTGAGTTAGATCAAGTGGGCATGATCTCAAGGGTAGAGATGGTAGTAGTGAGCATACCAAGCATCCACAATTCTATGTATTGCACAAACATGCACATGATGATGATGTATGTAATAGTGATATATGTGAGTCAGATCATGTGGGCATATCGAGCATCAACACTTCTATGCTATACGGATCATGAGGATACTCTAGTTGATCATGGTGACATTCTAAAGGATAGTGTGCATTTTATTAGTGATGTATCCATTAGCACACTTGAGGATAGTGCATCCACTAGCACACTTGAGGATAGTGATACTCCGCATACAAGTGACAGACACACCTATGAGCATAAACCTGAGTTCCTAGTGTTAGATGCATCAGGCTATTCTTCTAGGATTTCTATTTATGGAGATATCATCGACCACTACTCCAAGTTTCATAGCATTCCTCGATGTGTTCATGTGGATAGAGTTCAGATATTTTAGAAGCCAAGGATAGTGCATGAGAGTAGTGATGATTTTTCTTAGGTTAGACCTCATAGGAACGGTAGGATTGTGCATATGGATCTAGAGAGCTTTGTATTTTATTTGGACATTTTTCTAAATCCAATCTATAAGTGCCATTTGTAAATGATCCATACTCTTATTCATTTCTAAGCTTTCATTTGATTCTTGCATAAGTAGAAAGCTACATATGTGGTGAGAGTGCCCTTGGCATTTGGTGGAGAGACCACGGGTAGAGTGTGCCTTGAATCCACCTTACCATGAGAGTACTTTGGTAAATTCGTAAGGTGGAGGATTAGGTACATTGGTCATGAAGGCGGTCCTTACCATTGGATTGTAAACTTTGGTAATGAGGCGCGAAGACTTGGCCGAGAGATGGGCAAGTGTAACACTACATCGACATCCATGATTTGGTATTGCCATGGGATTTGATTTAGAAATGAATTGGCAAAGCAACACAACTCGATTTTTCATTGTTCTACACGGAGATTTTTTTTTAAATGAGACTATGATAAAATTTTCTCAAAATCTCATGGGTACACATGATATGCAAGGTTTAATGCATTGTTGAGCAATAGCGGATTATTGCCTTATCAATCAAAGAAAGCTTATGCATAAGTGCCCAAGGTCAATGGATGCTTGGATGCATGGCATTGGGGCTTCTACTAGTTTGCACAATTTTTTAGTAGTATGCAAAACCCTAATTCAATAAAAAAGGTTTGGACTGAAGTGAAATCGGACTTAGTGTTGTGTTTCCCAGTCCCTAAGATCTCTATCTGGCCCCTAACCTTGCCATTCAGCCAACCAAGTGTTAACCCATTTTGGGGTTAACAACAGCTACCTTCCATCATCTTACATCAAAGAGTCAAGATGGACACACCAAAAGGTTAAAAAATTCAAGATATGAAGCAACGGTGTCCAAATCTACAACTTGGATGGGCGACCGTAATGGTCTGACATTTTTAAAGTTGATACATTGCATCAACTTTGCATACACAAACAGAGTCAACTTAATGTTGTGTGTATCAACTTGATGCATAGAAGAAAGATTCCATGCCACAGTTGATGCAATGCATCAACTTTGTGTACACAAACAATTTATAAAAATTGTGTGCTACTCTCCTAATATATAAAAAACACTAAAACTGTGTCCATTCTTTGTGAGAACTTTCTTTTAAGAAAAATACTTTAGAAACTTTATTTATCTTTTAAGGTTTATTTCAAACTAGTTGTTGTTATTGAAATATGTTCATCAGTAGATATAAGTACATTCTATAGTAGTTTTTCTAACATCTAAGTTAAAACATCCTATAGATTCAAACAAATATTAATAATGTTATGTTACCACAAATAAAGCTTTTAAGTAATAAGAAGAAAAGAGAATCTTTATAGAATCTTTCTAAGGATCGAGATTTTGTGTACCTTGCCGTGGTTGGACTTGAAAGTGCGATTTGCTCTCCTTGTTGCTTTGTGTGCCCAAATAGTACTCTCTCTCTTTCTTTATATCTCTCTCTCTCACACAATGCGAGGTGACCAAATGAGTCTCTCAACTTCTTATGTAGCCTCATAGTTCCAAAAATAGTAGTTATTTAGTGTTTTAATTCTAGGGTTTCTTAATCAAGTTCCACCTTAATTATGTATGAACTTTAATGACTTTCTATATGATGGACACATGGGCTATTAGGTTCTCATTTCTCATTTGTTAGACAAGGAGAAAGACATGAGGAGAGACATTCCGTTAGTCATTTCCCCTACACAAGTGGGTAGAAGCTCATTCCCTACCACCGCATCACATTCAAAGCGTCAATGCTTATTGTGTCAGAGAGTCAAGGCAGAGAGAGTCAAGATGCCAGGGAGACTGCAGCCTCTAGACATTCCATAAATGAAGTGGGAATGTATCAGTATGGACTTTGTCACTGGATTACCTTCAGTGTAATCAGGTTACAACTCCAATTTTTTGGTAGTTGATAGACTAACCAAAGTTGCCCATCTGATTCTAATGAAAGAAACATACACTACAGTGGATGTTGTTAGAGTTTTCCTTAAAGAGATCTTCAGATTGAATGGCTTACCCAGGAGGATAGTAAGTGTCAGAGATCCCAAGTTCACATCGAAATTCTGGACTGCATTCTTCGAAGTAGTAGGAACTTTCTTGGATCTCAGTAAAGCCTATCACCCCGAAGCAGATGGCCAGACTGAAAGAGTGAATCAGGTGATAGAAGATATCCTTCGGTCATGCTGTGGCGGCAGGGAACCCAAGAAGTGGTTAAGCCATTTGTATCTGGTTGAATTTGCTTACAATTCTTCTTATCATCAAAGCATTGGGAAGATAAGCCCTTTCAAAGCTTTGTATGGACAAGATTGCCTTACACCATTGACTTGGTCTGACCCATTGATCATAGTCGAGATGTCGAGACAAATGCTTGATGACATGGACTAGCAAATGCAATCAATCCGTAAAGGATATTAAGGCAGCCCAAGATAGGCAAAAGCAGTATGCAAATAAAAAAGAGATTAGAGAGAGAGTTTGAAGAATCAGATATGGTCTTCATTCGAGTACGACCAAAAAGAAAAAGGTTTCAAGAGCAAATACCATCAGTTCATTTTGACACACAAACTCTAAGTTACGTACCTGAGTCTTTCCCATTGATTCCTTTTTCTAGATAAACATAATTCAAATAGCGTTCCGTGATTATCAAATTCTCATGGCATCCATGACTTCACCGTCATGATCTGATGGTTCCACCATCGAAACCGGCTAGTCTCCCTCTGACTAGACCAAGGGCAGTCCCTCCTTATCTTTAGAGAAGTACAAGAAGCTCTCTCCCAGATACTGTGAACCGTATGCTATTATAAATAAAGTGGGTGATCTAGCTTCTAAACTTCTTCTGCCTCCCCATCTCAAGGTACATAATGTATTCCACATCAGTTTGCTTAAGAAATATGTACCTAGCCCGAGTCACGTGCTTAATGATGAATAATTGATTTCTTTGACTCAAGGCTAGATGGTACTCCAACCTGAAGAAATCCTTGACATTCGGGAGAAGGTTCTCAGGAGCAGAGTCCTCAGAGAGTTTTTAATGAAGTGGAAGTTCTTCCCTCTAGAAGACGCCACCTGGGAGAAAGAAGAAGAGTTGGCAAAAGATTAGCCCCACTTTGCGAGATGAGGACATCTCACGTTTTTCAAGTGGGAGAGGATGTAAGATTCCTCCTCAACCTGAATAATGAATAAGCTTTTACCTCAATCCCCTGTAATCATTCCCTAATTCTGAACACAAGAAAATATTATTTTTCCTTGTTTTTGTCTAGAGAGAAGAAAAATTCTAGAGAAAGGTAATTCAATATTGAGATAGTTTTAGATATAAAAACTCTCCTAATATCTAAAATATATTTTCCTAAAACAGAAGTTCAAAATAAATTCTCCAAGGTGCATTAGGAATCAATTAAAAATGATATAAGGGACCTTAGCCTAGGGGTCTAGATTTTCAAAAATTTCTAGATTATGGTCCAATTAAGGTTCCCATGGGCCAATAGGATTAATCCAAGTGTTGGGATGAGATAAATCCAATGAATAAAAGAAAATATCCAAAAATGAGTAAATGCTCACAAAAGATGAAGAGTTGACTGAGTACAAGGTTTATTAGTTAAAAATTAAGAGATATTACTAAAAAAATGAGATATTTTGGAGGAATGATGAATTTTTGACACCTTGGTAAGGAGAGGGGGACCTCTGAGGTAGGCGCCTCTTTCACATGTGTGGGAGGGTTTTTAATTCAAAAAAATTGTGATATTTTTATCTCTCCTGTCTCCTGGATCAAAATGGGACCTAAACTGGTCCAAATCTTATCCAAATCTTATCCAAATTCAGTCAAACTGAAGCTGGAAAATTCTAGAACCTAGTTGGACTTAGTTAGTGGCCTCCCTCACCTATAAATAGACCCTCATTCTTTTGTATTCTCATATGTGAGCTATACCATGGCAGTATTACATTAAAATAATCATATTTTCTATTATCCCTTAAAAATCCTCTACTTTTGGAGAGCTTGGAGAGAGCTTGGAGCTTCTCTCTTTCTTCAATAACTCTTGGGAGATTTCTTCTCAACTTGATAAACCAATTGATTGGTTGGGGGCTTCACTTCTAGATAAAGAAGCAAGCTAAACCTTGAGAGAGGTAAGAAGGAATTTTATGATTTTTGTTAATATTCTCAAATGACTTGACTTCTCAACCCCTCTCAAGCTTGAGAAGTTTCTAATTAGTTGTTTTAAGTTCAAATCAAGCTTTCCCTAAGAATTTTAATGAATAATCAAGAAAAAGTTAATCTTTATGCTTAATTAGAATGTTTTCTTATATGTATATCTCTCTCTCCAAAAAGAATAGTCATTCCTATGGCTAATTCTTTAGCAAAAGAATGCTTCTCATTGATAAATTCTTATTTCAAAACCAAACTCTAACCTTGTTAAGCTAGAGGATAAGAAAATAGTATTTTTATGCTTTTATGTTAACAAAACAATGGTAAATTCTTTTAAATTAATTATAAGTAGTTAAAAAACTACTTTAATTGATTCTAAATGTGAAAGAGATAATCCTATCATTTTGGGAAAATAAGAATAATAGAAATAGCTTAATCTAGTAGAATAATCATAATTAAGTTTATGATTATGACTAAATTTATGATTTAATTTCATAATTTAGATTTAAGTTTAAGAATAGATCTTCTATCATAATTGTATTACAATGTCTTATTCTTTTTTAGAAAATTTAAAAATTATCAGTAATAGCAACAAAGCTATGGTAAAATTTTTAGAAAATAATACATATCTTATTTTTATGCATAATGCTAAAAGAGGACTTCCTACCATATTCTAGGATTAGACATCCATGCTAAAAGAATGATTTTCATCATATTCATGGGAAACAAAATTTTAGTGTTTATGCATAAATAATTTAATTAAAGAAAAGAGAAAATTTTGGTAATTTTATTTTTATGCAAAAAGAGGAATTCCCATGATAATGGGAGATCCATGTAATTAAATGGTAAAAGAGAAATTTATGGTATATTAAAATAATGGATATTTTTATTTAATTTAAAGAGGAATTTTAGACATTTATTTTATGCATAAGAAATTTTTAAATGATAAAAGAGGAATTCCCATGACATTTGGAATTCATTCATTTAAATACAAAAAGAGAAATTTTAAGCATATTAAAAAAATGGATATTTGTATTTAATTAAAAGAAGAAATTTTGTGGTATTTAAGTAGAGAAAGGTTTAAATTAAATGTTGGTGACAAAAGAGAAATTTTCACCATAATTCCACTTAGAGAATTAGGGATGATAAATTTAAATTGGTAGAAAGATTATTCTTAGATATTTTATGTAGATAAATCACCAAATTGATATTTACCGAAAATAAGATTAAATGAAAGAAGAGTATTTTTATAAAAATCCAATATTCTCATATAGAACCATTTCTTAATCTATTATGGTAAGGAAGGATGAAATTCATAAAGTTGAAATTTTCCTTATGGTTAGAAGTTCAGTAGATGTTTATCTGAAGAAAATCCTTGGAATCAAAGTTAGAAGTAAACCGAGTAATTTTGGTTAGATCACGACTGTGAGAGGGACAGCCAGTAAACTACTTGCCCATCTCTCCATCTAAATCAAGCAAAAACTTCGTGACCAATTCCAATCCTTAATACCAAGAATAGACTACCGTTGAATTAGCATAGCTTTTTCTTCACTGAAATCACCAAGAAAATAGTTGGAAATTCAGTCAAATGATGGGTAGATTACCTTGATGAGAGATAAATGACTCTCATTAAGAAAATATGGATTAAGGAAAAAGGGTTTTGTGGAACCAATCTCGAATCGAGAATTCTACTTGCATAGAACCTCTCTTTTCTTTTAAAGGACTGTTTTATGCTAGAATGCTGGAGGAAGCATTTGGTATGTGTTTAACTAAGAAGAGACTCATTGCAACAGTTGGCGGGGAGTCGTCAAGGGACGTCGCTCGCAGCAAAGCCTACCGAGGTCTTGACCAGCCTCGGTATGGTTAAAATGGTACGCTTTTGGTACGATGGGCGAGGATCGACGAAGCGGTCCCTGAGTGAAGTGCTAGGACACCTAAGTAGGAGCCTAGAGGTTTTTGACCAGGTGATGCATGGGCTCATGGTTGCTAGGGCACCCATGCGTATGTTGAGGAAGATTCGGATGAATTGAAAAAAATGACTTTTGTGAACTAAAGTTTGATATTGGATCTCATTGGTTGACCAGCTGGGTCTCCGGATGATATATTTTGTAATACAATGGACTCAATATTTTGGAGGATTATGATCAGTAATACTATGATTTTCATTGAAAGATTATTTTAAAGACAGCCAAATATGTTATAATGGCAATTTCATATTGGGTGTGTAAGTGGTATGCCTACCTTAAATTTTGCTTGAAGCGTTGGCTAGGGGCCTGGGAACTGTTTTCCTCGGTACCTGGGCAAAATATAACCAAAATTTTTGTAAAGGAATCCCACCAATACAGTGGTGGGATCTGTTGGCTAGGGGGCCTGGGAACTGTTTTCCTCGGTACCTGGGCAAAATATAACCAAAATTTTTGTAAAGCAATCCCACCAATACAGGGGGCCTGGGAACTGTTTTCCTCGGTACCTGGGCAAAATATAACCAAAATTTTTGTAAAGGAATCCCACCAATACAGTGGTGGTTGGTGGGCGGTTGGCTAACCCATGGGCCGACTGGATCGAGGGATTCTTGCGATACAAATAGTTACGATAAAATTACGTTAGTCAAATTAAGTCCTAGGAAGACCCTTGGTGTGGGAAGGAATCAGCGACGACGACTATGCCTCGCTAAATAAGGAAAAAAGCGGTGATTCTATGGACCAAGTGTAAGTCTCTTCCTTGATCTGACCATGTGACTTTCGGGTTCGATCAGATCGGTTTGGATAGTTAAGAATTTGACTCGTTAGATCAATTCTCTCGTTAGATGATTTTCCTGGTGGAATTGCCCGTGTCTTCCGGGTGAGAAAAGTTTTTTTTTGGGGCTTGGTTTTGGAGGAACCGTCGGGTTAGTCTCTTGTCCGGATATCCGTGGGGGCGAGGCCCTAAGTGTGGATCCCTGCTCTATGCGAGAGGCTGACACTGCTTCCATCGCTAGCACCCTCGGAGGGGGCATCGCGGAGGGGGCGAGGGTCTCACAATCTATGGACAGAAGGAAAAGAGCACCAAGAGGTACAAAGCTCAGTTATTTGGGGCAGTATGCACAAATGTACAAGGGCTCCATGATCAGCAAAGGATGTCCAAATAGTAAATGGTAAGATAGCCATACAGTACCATAGCCCAGAATGTCTACAGATTTTGGAGGATTCCGAAGTCAAGGAGAAGCTAGAGAACGGGCTGGGATGAATGTATGAGTGTCTCCCCTGCACAATCAACATAGAATTATGTGCGGAATACTTGTAATCATATGATAGGGCAACCAAGAGGGGAAAGGTAACAACGGCAGATGGCACAACTAAACAAGTCCTCCTCTCCAAAGAATTGATCTGTGAGGCTTTGCAGCTGTCACCGCCAATCAAGATACATTCTCACAACTTTAAAAAGATGCCCTTGGATGCAATGCTTAAAAGGATTTCATACAATTCAAATGGGGCAAAGTATAATAATATCAGAAATGAAGTGATAGAAAAAGCCTGCCGTACAATATCCTTGATCATGCAGGTCAAGCCAGTCTCTCGGTAGAGTGCCTCTAAATAGAATAGCCAAAGTGCATGAGGAGAAAGAAGATGACTAGGCTTGGTACACTCACAGAGAAATTGAGAACTACTTGAAGGTGCACCAATCCAAAGTATGCAATCCATACTTGCTTACCAAGGTGCTGTCATGTAACAAATCTTCCTACTCTAGAAAACATGCCAAAAGAATAGGTATAACAAGCAGCACAGGAAGAGCTACCAATGCTTACCTCTGGAGAGTTGCATGAAGGATAGGCATTATTAAAGGACACAAAGGAGATTATGAAGGAAAACTAAAGAAGAGAAGAAGAAAAAAGACAGATAAGAAGATGAGGGGTATCATTCCAAGAGTCACTGAGAAGTCTGAACGCCTGGAAGAGGAGCTGGCCCAAGACATTGCCTCTTTTCATAAAGTGGTGGAGCACCAAGATGCAAGGGGTATTTGCCTTTCGGAGATACCAGTGAGAACAGCTTCCGAAGTGCCTCAACAAACACCTCCTCCTAGCCTAGCTCATATGATTTTCAAAAACATATCACCGCTTCATAATTCTATTATATCATATCAGAATGCATCAATAGAAATTGGTGCAGATAAAGCTTCTGAGAGAGGTATAATACAAGAGGATATAAGCCAGAAGAATGAAGAGGCAACCTCTGCATGTCCGGAGGCCCCAGATGAAAGCCAGGAAATGGAAAAGAGAAAGAGAGATGAAGAAGCAATAAGCCCCAGCAAATGACAATGGCTGAATGATGAAGACCAAATCTCAGAGAATTCCTTCTTGCATAATTTGGATGTCGACCGCTTCCTAACAAAAACTATGGAGGGCCTAGACAGCTTGATACAATTGCCGCTACGTGGATTAGAAGGCCTAGCTTCCACAAGTGCTTCCATTTGGGAACATGAGCAAAGGGTATGGCGCTCCCACTTATTAACTACTCACATGCTTAATAATAGAAATGCTACCCTCTGGAGACAGGTCCAAGAAGCAAGTGACCAACTATAAATGCTCCAAGAACAAATGGCAGTAGCAGTGGACTACACATAAATATGTCATCCTCAAAGGCTTAAAGGCTACGGAAGAGAAAGAGGCAAGATACCAGGTCTTAGAAGGCAACAATCAAGTACTCATCTAGACCATTGTTGAGAGGATTAAGAAGATTATGGAGCTGAAAAGCACAAGTAGAACAAGCAAAGAATCATCTCTAAAAAGAAGTCCCACATACTCAAGAACAAGCAAGGCAACATGCTCAGCAATTCAAGATGCTCAAGAAAAGTTCCATGCCAAAGAAGAATAATACACAAGGACTATTGCTACCACCAATGAATCCCTTGCAGCAGCAGCTGCTGTGAACAGAAGGTACTTCATCTTCAGACTGAGAGGGAGCAAACAAACAAATCACATGTAGAGAAGGTTAAAGCCTTGAATGAAATGATCAAACAAACAAAACACATGTAGAGAAGGTTAAAGCCTTGAATGAAATGATCACTACCAAGTCGTGGAGATTGAACGGATGTCCACTAGCCACAAACAAAAAGTGGAATAGATCACTTAGCAACTCAAGGCCAGCCAAGTATTGGCAATAGAGAGGCTCAAATGATTAGAAGAAGCTCAAGCTTTGGAAGCATCAGGCACAAGAAGTCGCCACATGCAGATATGAGGAATTAGATGTGGCTCGAATGGTTCATGAGACGACCATATCAGATATTCTATTAGCCAAAGACTCAAGAATACAGGAATTGGAGCGCCAACTTGTTGTAAGAGAAAGAAGTGCAAGAAGACAGGAGCCGTTGGAGGAATTGAGACTACTGATTAAACAAGCCTCGGCGGAGATAGATTCGTTGCTAGTGACTCATCAGCCCCCTCAAACTCTAACTCTGTTTTTATCTACACTAACCCTCTCACTCCTTCAATACAAAATTAACTTATCTCAAGACCTCAGCTTAGGGAATTTAACACTAATTAAGCAAAATGCAGAACAAGATGCAAACCCAGCCATAATCATGGGTATTTTTTGGTGGGATTTAGTACTAATCGACCCCAGTGATATATTCTTCTATCCCCTGCATACCATCGGGTTAAACCTATATAGTTGGTGTTGGGTGTTGCAAAACTTAGACATCTTGGACAACATTGTCGACAAACTTGACCTGTTTGTCCTAGATGATCCCTAATACACCAGCCATCTACGAGGTTGTAGCACAGAGCTATCAATGGATAACTAATCATGGGTGGTTAGAGGTCTATAACACACATCAACACTTAAAATCTAACTGAATCAACACTTTATCACCCATATTTCATTCTTAAGCTTTATCGCTATATACATAAACATTTAGAAGCCATGATGACTATGATCATATATAACTTTGATAAAGTACATATTGAATATCCTGATATAACTCCTGATGAAATCATAGAACTCCAGGAGTTTATGAAAATTAACAAACCCACCCACTCACCTCCTAGTTCCAGAGAGGGTCAAGAGGAAACACAAAGTTCTTCCACTCCTAGCACTTATCCTATGTTTTCCTCTATAGTAAGTAAACTATTACATCCTTATCCTAGTGTTAATCCTACTAAAAAATTTGAGGCAGATTGTATCTTCTCTCATCTCCCTTCTATCCCTCTAGAATTTCCCACTAAGACACTCTCGCCCCTGAGGAGTTGCCGGCACCCCACCCGTCTTCACCAAGGCCAATTAAAGAGGTACATCCAATTCAACCTCAGGATGACATACGACCTTATACTGACCCTGTTCTTGAGTCTTTATCATGTGTAGAGTATGCAAGTTTAATTAGAGCTGGCAATCCATTATTGAAGCCGAAGCTGATGTTCAAGGTGTTGATGAAAATCACACCATTTGAACCCACTAGATGCAATTTCCAGAAGCTTACTTTGTAGTCACATCTACACGGCAACCTTATGTACCATATCCTCTCTGAGCACCAATGCCAGAATTGGAGGAGTTATTGCCAATGGCATGAGAAGGAACTTTATTGTCACAAAACACACAAATCTAGCTAACCCTCATTTAGTAGATTTGCTGGGAATCAAGATTGTGACATTCATGATCAGCCGATGGAGAAAAGCACATCATGTACATACAGGAGGAGGCTATACCAACATTATCACAGATGATGAAAATCCTAGAATTGAAGATTTTGGTATGTAGCCAGCATGAGTACTTGATCATACTAGAATTTAGTCATTAGTACCAGTGTGCACCGCCCACACAAAGAGTGGATGCACTATATATGCCAATCTAGTGAAGGATGACGCCACTCGAGTTCCATGATGCAAAGTAGCGGTATTCACATGTGTGCTACAACTTTTCATTATTTATCCCAGTAGCTTTTTCAGATATATCCCAACAAAGAAAGCAAATGCTGACGTGGATACGTGCGTGGTGCCGTATTCTAGATCCAGCAATCGTGGGGCCAGTGTTAAATTCTTGAAGCTGATCGTGGTTCTCATTGACCAACCAAAAGAAAGATATGATGACTTTGACGCAGATCAACTCCTCTTCGACATGAACCAAGGACCAAGTGAGTGAGGTATGATGTTGTACTACCATCACCTCAAGTGTCTACTAACTTATATGCATGTCATGTTTGAAGACATGGTAGACATCGGATTCTGGCCTTCTCACTCTACATTCCGAAGAACCCTATAAAAGTTTCAGTTTTGCCGAAACTTCTGTCAACATAAGTTTGGCGACCAAGTATTTAGACCTCGATAACAGGTTTTGAGAACAGAACCTACATCAAGTAGGGGGATGTTAATCCCATTTTGGATTAACAATTATGCTCCTCCCTCTTTGAGGACATTAATAAGTGTCATGCAAAGGAACTATAAAAGTGTCATGCAAAGGAACTATAAAAGTTGTACATTATAAGATACTGGCCACCCAAGGTCTTAGTTACTAAGTTTTGGGTGCCCAAGTGTGAATAAGGGCCAATTGTATATAAGGTATTTTCTCAAATGAATGGACACAATCCCCCTTTGTGCTATGAGAGCTCTTGCCTTGTCTTGTGTGTGAGAGAGAGTCAGAGTGTACTCTAGTGCATGTGCCTTTTCTATACATGTATGTGTAGAGAAGTGAGAGAGAGATTGTCTTGCGTGGTGGTGCGAGTGACTCTATGGTGACAACGTGGAGGTGGAGCTTGGAGGATTGGAGCTTTCAGAAGCGAGCTTGGAGACAGTGTGAAAAAGATTGTAAAAGTGGCCAATATGAGCACACTACAGTGAGTGTGAAAATGAAGAGTAAATCCCTAATTAGGACTAGCTTGTAAAAGCACTGTAACCAAATGAGTATACAAGCATAGGTGTGCACAAGCAAAACATAAGTAGCAACAAACATGAAGGCTACAAGAAAAGACGAAGAAAGAGAAGCGGCAAAAGCCTCGCATCAAACATTCATCTCACTACCCATTTCTTGAACAAAACTTTATTGTTAAAAAAATCATACTTTCTACAAAAAGTGCTTGTAACCAGCCTTTGAGACCGACGATGTCCCCAAGCTGAAAGTTTATCTCTCACCTAGAACCAAAGTAGCATTAAGGGGGGAAGTGCCAAAGTAGCACATGGGCCAAAGTTGCTCATAGCACACAAGAAAATGTAGAAAGTAAAATTCAAAATCATTTTGTAACCGCATCCATTTACCTTGAGTAGCCCAAAGATTTAGCACCAAGGGGGGTGTTGAGAAAGCGGTGCCAAAGTGCACAAAAGGGAGTGAGTAAACAAGGGAAGAGAAAGCTTAAAAATTGTACCCAATCTAGCATCAAGAGGGGGTGTTGAAATGAGTAATGCTAGAGTGCCAAGTCACCTAGTCAAAGTTATCCCACATGAGCAAGAAAAGCTAACATGTAATCTCCTCATATAAAAGGGGGCCATTTCAAGCAATTAAACATATCACTTGCACTTATCTCAAGTTTCTCTATTTGTCCAAATTAATCTATCTTGGAGTCTAATTAACTTGAGTGTAATTTAATTAGCATACACTCATCATCAAAATGAGTTCACTTAGGTATCACTTGCCTTAGATTAGTCATGTTAATTATATTATCATTAGTGTAGGACTAGTTTTTGATTAGGTAGATGTCTTATCATTAGGAGAGCTTGATCCATGATTCTCAATATATAGCTTCCTTTTCTTACTACTTAGATCCTTAGCCTGAGCTAGGCTCTTTGATACCATAAAAATATTGGGGGAGCAGAGAGAGCTTGAGCTCTTATAAGCGCGCGCGTGCACACACACACACACACACACTCACACAACAACAACAGAGAAGACACACATAGAGATGGAAGGCTAAAATCTTCTTCTACTTGTTGCTCTCGAAAAAGGTTTACAAAAGATTAGTGAAGACCAACATAAGTACTAGAGTACTATGTACAAGTGGTCTATAATGTGAACATGATAAGTAGGGGAACTGGCAAGATAAGTATGTCATAACTTGGCTGGACTAGGTAGGTGTAGTCTAACTATAGAATTATTGGTGGTGAGATCCATGAAATGTGCCAGTGATGTAAAGGTGGAACAGTCGTCCAGGCACATCATGAGTGTCAGCTCCTCATGTTGAGCTTGACATCTCAACACATGGCCTCTACTATAATTATCTCCATGATTGGCTATCCCATTGGCTCTCTGGGCTTAATTGGAAAAAAATCCTCTTAAAGAGAAATGTAGGGGATTCCTCCAAGAGATTCTAAATCTCAATGTTAATACTTTCTAACCTGAATGTGTTACCCAAGTTTTTCTTTTTCCATTTGTTCCCAAATACATTGATTGAGCCTAGCCCCATCCAATCACCCTAGGGTCTAGCCACCCACCCAACCACTTAAGCTATGGATCTATGAGGCCCTACCAGCTCCCCCCTCTTGGGACTCCCCTCATAGATACCTGGGTGCCTCCTCCCACTTGGGATCTAGATAGACACTCCTCCGAACCTAAGGGGGTTTTAACAAAGCATTATCTGGATTTTTAACCCATTTTTAAAACTTTTCTAAATAAGTAGTGGAATATTTATCATAATTTATAGTTTATTTCTTCCATTGGAAAAATAGGGGAAGAGAATTGTTAACCATACTGGTTAACATTATTTTAAAGCGTGGTTACGCTTCATGAACTCATTTTTATGTAAACTACGCTAAGCGCTTCATGTAAAAGATATATGGGATGATCGAGCTTACGACTTATGTAATCCTGGCCATGAGCATATGCGTGGGTGTACATAGAGCTAAAAGTGCCCCCAACTATTTAAATGGGCATTTGGAGATTCTAAAAAGAGAGCTCATGTATATAAGCGAATTAGGAAATATGAAAAGGGACAATCCCATTATCTCTCTCTCTCTCTCTCTCTCTCTCTTGTGGCTATGGTGGTAAGCTTGCGTGTATGCATGATTTCTTGCTTGATTGTGTGTGTGTGTGTGTGTGTGTGCGCATGTAGGTGATGATCTCTTTGCTTGCATCTTCTTCTTCTTCTTGCTCTCTCTTTCTCTTCTAATCTTGATGTTTACCAAAATGAACATGCTTCCTTACACGAGAGAGAGAGAGAGAGAGAGAGAGAGAGAGAGAGAGAGAGAAGAGAAAGGAGATAATGCAAGGGTCGGTTTGGGAGAACTAGCATTTAGCCAAACCTAATGAGGGTTAACTCCTCAATGTGAAGTTGCCAGGGGCTCACTCCAACACCACTTGTGTCACTCAAGTGGAGCTTTCCACAAGCTAGGTAAGGAGAAATGAGAGGAGGAGCTATGGAGAGCTCAACTCCTACTCAATACCTTCATGTGTGCAAGAGTGAAGATGTGTGTGTGTGTGTGTGTGTGTGTGAGAGAGAGAGAGAGAGAGAGAGAGAGAGAGAGAGAGAGAGAGTCGAAGAAGAAGAGACAAGCAATGAGAACCTCACCTACATGCACACACACACACATACACAATCAAGCAAGCATTCATGGATACACATAAGCTCACCACCCACTATAGCCACAAAAGAGAGAGAGAGAGAGAGAGAGAGAGAGAGAGAGAGAAACTCACTTGTGATAATGGGATTGTCCCTTTTCATATTTTATAAGTCACTTATATACATGAGCTCTCTTTTTACAATGGTCGGTTGCCTATTCTACAATTGGACACCCAAAATTGGTTCTTCTAGCTCTATGTACCCTAGGCTTATGCTCATGGCCGGCATTATGTTGGTAAAAGCATTATGAGTGATAATGCAAGCTTAATGTGAGCAAGGGATGATAAATGAGCTATGGTGGTTCAAGATAAGCCATGGTGGTCACATGAGCAAAAAGGTAATTAACTAGCACAATCAAGGATTAAGGGAACAAAATGGCAGCATAATGAGGAGCTTCACATAGCATAGAAATTCGTATTTTTCTCATTAGGAGGGCCATCATTTTATAGCCAAAGTGTACAAGGTTGAGTGACATCATTGCTTACATATCATCAAGGGCATCCAAGGCCATCTCCCCCCACATGGCTCCCTAGAATATAGCCTCCAGAGCATCTTCTGAAACTCACCTCTTCCAAGTGGGGGTTTACCCTTCATTCACCTAGATTCTCTTCATATTACATGGTCCTTTTACATTTCATTGTGTGCCTTAACCTTAGGCCATGACATTGATCACATATTCCAACACCCTCCCTTGATCATGGCATGGTATATTGCCCTCCCTTCATCCAAACATTACATGAAAGAAAAGAAGCTTAACTCATAAGGAGTATAGCTCTACAGTACATAAAAGAAGTTAGCATAGCTCATAGGGAGCATGGCTTCTACATTGCGAAAAGAAAATAGCATGACATGAAAACATTCCTCTCCCATACCCCATCATCATCATAGCATCATCATCATCATATCCATGGGCATCATCATCATTTGTTGGTCATGGAAACCCAACTCCCCATCAATCCCCCCTTGAGGGCTACATGGCCTACTACTGAGAGATATTGTGGGCATCATAAAAATAACACATAACCTACATCATCGGTGGTTAGAGGTGTCCACACATAAACATTTGGGTAAGAGAGAGCATAAACATTGTTGGCTTTAGAAAGCCTAATCTGCATCTACCGCTTCATCAAAAGAGGTAGTAACATTGTTACATGCTTGAATTGCTTCTTCCGAATCATTCGAAGTGCTTGCCATATTTGCCTGGTTGGTGTAGCATTTGTCGGCGAGGTGACCTGGCTTTCCACATTTGGTGCACATTGGTGCACATTCGCTTTGGCTTGTCTTTGTAGTAGCAATTCTTGAGAAGATGGCCTGTCCTTCCACAATGTGTACATTGGAATGGTTTGCCGGCTTGCTTTTGAACAAGGTATGCCTGGGTTGAGACAAGATCAATGGCCCTACCTTTCAACTTCTTCTCTTCTTCCAAGAGAACACTCTCTATCCCCTCCAAAGTGGGATCCTGCATGTACTTTAAGGTCGGCATGAGTGTATCATACTTGGATGGCATTGACTTTAGAAGGATGGCTATGGCATCACTCTCCTTGACTTGTTCATTGATGGCTTTGAGCTGGGCCATCAAGCTCTTCATGGTGTTGATGTGAGACGCAAGTGTCTCACATCAACCTTGAACTCTAGACTGTAAAAGTCTACTTTGAGACTGATTTTGCTGTGGAGGCCTTGAGCACCAAAGGATTTATCCAATGAATTCCAAGCAATTTGTGAAGATGTTCCATTACCAATGTAATGTATATAACTATCTTCAACTCCAAGGGCAATGAGAGCTAATGCTTTCTCATCCTTGGTTTGCCGCCAAGAGACTTCTCCTTCTCGTGTGGCAGGTTTAGGTATAGTACCATTGACTATGCCCCAAACTCCTTCTTTCATTAGTAAGAACCTCATTTTGACTTGCCAAGTGTGGAAGTCATGACTGTTGAATTTCTTGATGAAATGTAAAGAGGATGATGACTCCATGATTGGAATTGAACAATGCAAAGTATTAAAAGCTAGAATCCCCCTTCACCATATAGATGCATGTTATTACTCAAGAACTCCCCAAACCCATAAGCCTTTGCATAGTAATAATAAATGGGCCTAGACTTGATTTTCATCCTAGGTTTTCTAATTTTGCTTTTGGGTTTCAATGATTTCTTGATATAAGCTTCATTAAATGATTCTGCATCTGAAGGCATGATTGCAAAGAGGTATTCAACTCAATATGCATATTAAAATGTCATCACAATAGATAATTACTATTAAGTACATGATGATTAGTGGAGGTGATTAATTCAAAGAGGGAAAACTGCCCCAAAAAATAGAGTGAGATTTGAGCAATTGAATGAAGCTCTTCCCAAATGAGAAAAATAAAATGCTTTAAACCAAGTGAAACCCAAGGTGTTGGCTTTAAACTCAGCACTCAAACATGTCAACATGCTGCTTCAATCTCTGGAAATCTTCTCTGCAACACAGCATGTACTGCTACTGGAATTAATTCAAACAGCAGCTACAGTGGACCATTGCTCATGAAAATCAACACGTGGGGGCTTCATAGCATCAACATTATGCTCACAAGAGGAATTAGCAAACCATTCACCATACAGCATGAATTAGACGAATTTTGCCCCAGAAAACAGCGTGCTGTTGCAGAGTCGATTGCGCCGCATAGACTGCGTGGGAGCTCACATGGAGCTAGGCGTGGGAGCTCACATGGAGCTAGGCGTCGATGGAGCCGGCTGCAAGCTTTCTTTTGAATCAATAAGCTTGTGATTTGATGGATTATAGAGCCCGTATGAAGCAAAAAACCAGTAGGGGGTGAGTTGGAGCTTTAATGGAAAGCTTGCAAAAAGTGAGAAATATGATTAATGGTGTTAATTACTATGCCTAAGGATAACCTCGCTCTGATACCATGTTGGTAAAAGCATAATGAGTGATAATGCAAGATTAATGTGAGCAAGGGATGATAAATGAGCTATGGTGGTTCAAGATAAGCCATGGTGGTCACATGAGCAAAAAGGTAATTAACTAGCACTTAATCAAGGATTAAGGGAACAAAATGGCAGCATAATGAGGAGCTTCACATAGCATAGAAATTTGTATTTTTCTCATTAGGAGGGCCATCATTTTATAGCCAAAGTGTACAAGGTTGAGCGACATCATTGCTTACATATCATCAAGGGCATCCAAGGCCATCTCCCCCCACATGGCTCCCTAGAATATAGCCTCCAGAGCATCTTCTGAAACTTGCCTCTTCCAAGTGGGGGTTTACCCTTCATTCACCTAGATTCTCTTCATATTACATGGTCCTTTTACATTTCATTGTGTGCCTTAACCTTAGGCCATGACATTGATCACATATTCCAACACATTACACAAGTCATAAGCTCGATCATCCCATATATCTTCTACATAAAGTGCCTAGTGTGGTTTACATAAAAATGAGTTACATGAAGCATATCCATGCTTAAAAATAGTGTTAACTAGTGTGGTCAAGTCTGTCCTACTCGGAATGGAGAATCAGTGATGGAGTATGTTGTTTGGATGAAGTTGTAATGGGATTTTGGATATGGGGGGATCTATGATGAAAATATTTGTTGCTTGTCTCTAGAAGGCCGTCTCCATCATATCTTTGAATCTTTGTAAGTGCCAGGAAAGCATCCATTAGATGCACTTGTAGTAGTAGTCGAAGAGTGGCTTTAGGGTAGGGCCTTTGTTGAGGTTGAAGGTGAGGCCTTGAGCTCCCTCATGATAGTGGTTCCATTGTGAAAAAGCCTCTAGAAGTTTCAATCTTGTTAGGGATGCACTCCACCTCCCACACACTAGTCGAGCAACCTTATATTAGGTACAACCATGTCATGTGCTATGTGCGCGATGGTTTCTAGGGGCCCACCACTAAAGATGAAGTTGAATGGCAAAACATCACTCACCCGAAGCTTTCCACACCACCACGGACAGGTTTAACAAGTGCAATCTTGCAATCCTCACACACATCCCCACCAAGGAGTCCAGGTTAATTGGGTAGAATACCTTCATAAAGAGCTCCAATGTCATACCTCCATAAAGAGCTCCAATGTCATTTGCTCAAACCCTTAGAGCAAATGGCATTGTTCAACAAGTGCAATCTTTCAACCCTCACACACATCCCCACCAAGGAGTCCAGGTCAATTGGGAATAATACCTCCATAAAGAGCTCTAATGCCATTTTCTCAAACCCCCCAAGCAAGCTCGCAGCATCATCTTTGCTCACCAAAGTACTCTATCATGTGTGGTGGGCTGGGAGGACCCTCCGTACCCCATCCACGTACAGAGCACCACCTCCATTTTGCCTCCAATTTTTGCCTCCAATTTCGGTCCCCAAGCCCTGAGGCCCAATCTCTCCGCCATCTAAATGCCAGTATGGATACTCAAGTGGAGGAAGAAGACCATCGCTTCTAAGCTGAAGAGGAGGAGGACCTTCATTGCATAGCCCAATTTTTCAAAGAAAACCTCATCAAAACTCCTAGCCCTTGGGAGACAACACCTACCTTCTCTGCCCCCCATTTTTCTTGAAGAAGGCCCATTAGGATCACCCTCTACATCACAATGGCACACCATGGACACCCTACCCACCACCACAGGTGCTTTTGATCCCACAATAGGCTTATTCAGAAGGCATTAGGTCCATCCATGGCACCATTCCCAACTTCACGAGAGCTTTTCAAACCTCACCTAGGAGCTGGTCACTTCAATGAGACTAATTAAATGTAGCGCCAACATGAACAAGTGACAGCCACCTACTAGTAGGCCATGCTCCTAGTAGCCAAAGCTGATCAGTAGACATACGAAGATCTCCAGGGAGCCACCCTTGCCAACACATGCCTGCAAGCGGCCCTAGAAGATCGCTAGACAACTGCACTCTCCAATATCACCCAACTCCAAGACCAAATCCGGCTAGCCAAGGAAGAAGCCCACACATCCAACCATGCCCTCTCCCTCACCCAAAAAGAAGCTCAAGAGCTCCACTGCAGAGTCTTAACCATTGAGGATGGCGCAACCGCCTGCATGCCTCCTTTGATAGTTACAAACAAGTGGCCAAAGAAACACTATTTCAGAAGGACGCCCCGCTCTGAGTAGTGGAAGAAAAAGCTCTCCAGCCCCCACCAGAAAACCCAAGGGGCCGATATCCAATGCCATGGAGTGAAAGGTCGATGCTCTCACATGGATGTGTCCATAGAGATGCCGATCCTCTCCACTCCACTACAAAACCCCCCACAACTTCTTGATTTCCAATACCGTGCCCTTCACTTAAACCTTACAACATAACATCTTCCTCGACAACCCCCTCACCTCTTCCACCCTCTCTTATCTCCTCAACAAACTCCCCCGCCCCTCCATCAACCTCCTTGTCACACTCTTTTTCTAGAATCAGGTTTCCTTTGTTGACCCCATGCTTCTGAAGTATGGGCATGCCACCGACGATGATGCCACTATTGATTTTTTTGTTCCCCACCATGGCCTTTGCCCATACCCATACAACTACTCCACATCCCTCGCCGCCCTCGGCTACCTAGAAAGGCTCAACTGATTTTTGACAATCTTCTATGCCTATAAAGTACTTTGCCGCCGCCGGCTAAGCCCTCCCACCTTATACCCTCTATGGTCTTTTAGTTCTCTACCATTTCTCTACTACCAACTGCAAGTCATAGCCCCATCAGCATCATGCAGTTTGATGACTCCCACACTGCCTTCTCATACGAAATCTCCATTGAAGAGGCATGGGAGGCCAAACACTTCTTCTTCTCCAAACCACCAGCTCGTGATCCCGATGAGGATGACGACGACGACGATGAAGATAGTGGGGTATGACACCAATGAGCCACCCACTGCCATAGGAACCAATCCCTTTTCCTCCCACTCTCCTCCTTATCACCCTCCACCCCCTCCATCCCCACCACATCCCCACTCCTAATCCAGACCTAGCTCTAAACCCCTACCCAACCCACCCCACATTTGTTCCCACCATCACTCATTGGAACCCCCCACTCTCCACACCAAAGTCCTCTCGAGCACCAGTTTCCCTTCTTCCATATCTTCAACCATCACCTTCTCCCTTTTCCCCTTGCCTTTTACAACACCTCCTCATGTTCCCTCTCCACCTCGCTCACCCACACCACCATCACTCCCTTCATCCCTCCACCTGGGATTGAGACTGCCTGTACCCCCCAAAGATCTTCCCTCTCCATCGTCATGTCCTACTCCTTTCCTTGATGCCTCCCTCAGCACCACTCCCTCTCCCTTAGCTGCTCTACCTCCCACCTCTCCCTAGGCCAACCTCCCTTCACTGGCAGCATTGACCTTTTTGAGGTCTACACACTCTCACTTTACCATTCTTTTTGGGCACTATCACTATGGGTGAGACCCACCATTCCGTGTGCTCTATCTTGTAGATAAATTTGGCATCTATGAGTCATTTGATTTCTTCTCGGACCATTTGGGGTTCATAGGGTAGGCTCTCTTCTTTACCGGTCTTGCTTTCTTGACCATGGGAATGGTGTGTTTAACCACTTCGGGGGGTACACTCTTCATATCCATATACTTTGCATGAGCTTGGGGGAAAGGAGTGGGGCCTATACGTGGACACAAGCTATGGTACGCATGTACCTTCCGGGTCAGAGGCAGCATGGGCATCCACGTGGCAGCCTATGTAGACCGTACACTAGGGCAGTTGGTCTTGGTCCTTGCATGGGTGCTTGGGTGTGTGTACGACATCTTTTTGGGGCGAGGACCCCTAATTTAGGGTATCGACCTCGATATGCATGTCGGAGCGCTCGACGGTGCAATTTTTTTTTGACAAAAATGTCTAGTATATCTCCCTGGTCGTAGGGGTGCTGACCGTTTGTCAATCGGACACCCGATCATGCATTTATTAAGGTTTACGTTTGTCGTATTTTAAGCGAAAATATCTAAAAATTTACGTATAGGCTCGATTATCCTGTGTCCGTTTTGAATGTTATAAAATCCTATATTAGGGTAAAACCGCGCGTAGATTCTGAATTTGGACTCAAAATTCTAAGATTCTAAGTGGAAAGAGCTTGTTTATTAAAATTGTTGATTTTTTTACATCACAAAAAGACCATAAATTCATGTGCAGGTAGTGTTATTAAAGATGGGCATGTTACATAGGTTGATTAAGCAAGCATAATGTGTGTAAACACCCTACAAGTTAATTGTAATTTAGTCTCCTTAAGCAAGCATAATGTGTGTAAGCACCCTACAAGTTAATTGTAATTTAGTCTCCTTAAAGTGATCGCTTCCTCGAAAACTTTCCTTTGGCTAGTTGAAAAGCAAGCATAATGTGTGTAAACACCCTACAAGTTAATTGTAATTTAGTCTCCTTAAAGTGATCGCTTCCTCGGAAACTTTCCTTTGGCTAGTTGAAAAGCTTGGAATATACATTCATTACCATCATAGTGATTAACATTCACCATGCCTATGAATGCCTTAATTGTTGTAGGGCTTCCGTCTTCATCACCGCCACTAACCATGCATCTTGAAAACTCTAGCTTACCTCACATATCTGTTCTAACCACCTTATCTTCATGTGTAGAGGATCCCAACTCTTCAAGGTGGTGTCAGTCCATAAGCCCACACCACTCAAGCCTTACTCAAGAGCCCCATTGCATCCCCAAGAAACTTCTCTTAGCCCGAGGCTATCACAAAGGCAACCACCTCATCTAGGTTCCCAAACCCGATTCACCCTCTTTCTAAGCTTCAATCCCCAAAATCACCAAACCAAAGATAGAGTTCGAGACCCAAAGGTGTAGCCTCATCACACCACCTCAAAAGACCAAGTAGGTGTGGAGAATAAAAGAAGTTGTTTAGACCAAGCCAACTATAATGTTAATCTTTGAGCTTAATCCTCAAGGTAGAAAACCTAGTTCCACAAGTGGCGTCCCACTAGTATCTAATCCCATCATCATCATTCCATCAAAAGACAAGAACCCTGTAAGGGTTGCCAACGGCCCTATCCATCCACACAGAGTCCTAAAGGCACCTATGGGTCACTAAGGTCTAATTAAAACCCCTTTTATTACACTACAAAACTAACCTGAAAAACTAGAAAGCCAAAGTAAATCCAAGCACTTTAGAAAAGATGATGGTATAGCCTTTAAGTTGATATGGTTGACAAGCGGGACTATGCTTGAGCTTCAAAGGATGTCTCTCTTAAATCTAGGTGTGGTTACCATGAGCCACTGACCATAGCCTCTAAGTTGATATGGTTGACAAGCGGGACTATGCTTGAGCTTCAAAGGATGTCTCTCTTAAAGCTAGGTGTGGTTACCATGAGCCACTGACCTCAACTGTACATATGTAACATACAAAACCTAAAAGTACATATGTAACATAACATTCAAAACCTAAGAGTACAAAAAGTATATTGGGGAATGCCAAAAAATATAAAACATTAAAAAACCAAATAAACCAAAAATATAAAAATAAAGAAGAAATAAAAAGAGACAAAAATGTCAAAGGAAGCAAAAGTGCTAGAGCAAATCCCTTTAAAGAAAGCAAAAAAAATAAATTTCAAAGAAAGCAAGCTTATGTAGGAGAATTTTTTAGGAAAGTAGCGCAACGAAGGAAGCTTATGTAAGTGTTGGAAAATACCTCAAAAGAAGGGCCAGAAAAGCTTCCCAAATCTAGCCAAGGAAGTTTCCTCACACTAGATTCTAACCCTTTGAACTTTCCTGGTTCAAACTTTCCTCACACTCCCAATAGTTTGAATCCATCACATCCAAGATTTTCTCACGTCAAGTTTAAACTAAGTTTCACACCGCCAGTTTTAAAGCTTTAGAACCTACCAGGTTCTAAATTTTTCTTATGCTAGTTTGAAATCGTGGCCTTAGAATTCACCTTGCTATGTCATCATAGTTTCCTCATGCAAGATGGCTATCGCGTGCTTGAACTCCATGCGGTCAACGGGGAGGGAAGAGGGGTAGTGTGGATGAACCAGATGGGGGTGGGGGTGGTTGTGGTTAGGTGTTGGTGCTTGGGTGAGATGGGCTAGGAGGTGGAGGTTGATGTGGGGGAGAGGAAGGTGGCGGTGGAAGAGGTAGATGGGCCCCTTGGTTGTGTCCTCGGTCGTCGTTCCCGTAGTCGTTGTTGCGTTGATCTTCATCTTCAGAATCATGGTGCCCATGGGCTCTGAAAAAAGCCTTCGCCTCCATAACTTCTTCAGGCGGCATGAATTCCATGAGAGAGGCCACATGCAAGTCGTCAAACTAGTAGATGCCTGTGGCCTCCATGACCTCCATCTGGATGTGGCATCTTTGGTAGAGGATAAGGAGTCCCACTGCTGAGTATGGAGGAAGGGCGTCGTTTGGCGGAGGGGAATGGTAGGCGGCCTTTACAGTGTGCCATCCCTTACTATGTAGATGCTGCAATGCTTTGGTCATCCTCTCAAAGGAGTAGGGGTATGGACATAGGCCTTCAAGGATGGAGAGGTTAATAAGATCAGCTGGGTCCACTGGTTGGCCGAATCTCAGGAGATGACACCGGCTGATCAAATTGGCTTGGAGAGGGTGGGGAGGCAGCTCATAAAAGATGTGGGGATGGGTGAACGAGATGAGCCCCTGGAAGTAAAAATGGGGAATGAGGGTGATGTTGTTGAGGGGGAGCTTTGTGAGTATGTAAGTGTAGGTTTGTGGGAGAGGGGCTCATCCAAAAAGACATTGTGCTAGAGTAGGTTGAGTTAGACGCTTTGGTAATGGAGGTCAATGAGCTGGAAGGGACTCTGTGGGGGGAGGGCGAGTAGAGGTAGCTATGTAGCAGTATCCATCAGGGCATCCACCTTGCATTCTATGGTGCAAGAGGAAGGTGCAAAGGGGGTTGGTGAGACGGTTGTGTTGCTCCGGCCTTGGCGGCATCCATCAGCTCCTCGGTCTAATGGAGAGAGCTTGTGCTCTACCTTGTGGCTGTTTTTCATCGATGAGTGTACTGTGTGGCCACCCACATGTTTCATGAGTGTTTCCCCCAAGTGTGACAACTAGGTGGGGTGGCAGGTATACTCTTCAAAGCCGCCCCCCATCGAGCACTTCCTCCGGATGGTAGTGTGGTGGAGGACCTCCCTATAGGAGTCTGAGGTGTTTTGGAGAAGGGGTGTGGACAATAGGAAGGCTCAAGAGAAAAAACTACAAGAGTTTGGCTACACACAAGGGTGAAAGTGAGGAAATGAGGGGGTGGGGCCCATATTTATACATTTTTAGAAGGACACAACGGTGGCATTCGGATGGTACGGGCGTGACAGTTCTAGAGCGAACAAGCATGGCAAACTTGGCTTGAGTAGGGAACGGGTGTGGCACTTCAATTTGGGAGAAGGGTATGGCTGTGGTGATTGGAGCAAAAGCTAGTGCAGCCGTGGTATATCTGGAATGGCCGTGGCAGTTGGAGTGAGGATGGAATGGCCGAGGGACTTCATTCTGTGGGTTGGAATGGCCGTGGCAAGCTGATGAAGAGTTGGAACATTCGGAATGGTCGGGGCTATTCAGTTGGACTTTGGTACGGCCATGGCAAATTGCAATCCTAAATGGGCCGCCGGCCGTGGGGTAAAGTCGGTATGGCCATGGAAAGCTAGAAGTTCTAAAGGGTGTAGCCATGGCAAATAGTGAATTTAAATGGTGTGGCTATGTGGCAGGTTTTGTATGGCCATGGATTGTGGATGATGATCAAAAATTACATATCCTCCCAGCTACATTAAAAGTTGAAGCCACTAGTTGTTTCTATGGGAATCTTGACCCAGCTTTAAGAGCAATGTATCAAGACCTAACACAGGCCCTCCTTAAAAAACTTAGAAGACAAGGTTTCCAAGAACAATTATCACAGTAATTAGACTATTTATTCCCCCAAGACAAAGTGTTCTTTTCAAGTGTTTGCACAAGGACACTTCACAACAATTAAGTGGAGGAGGAATGTTAATGCTCAAAATTGTGCATTATTTGGCATATTTAATTGGTCTTCAATGACACATTTTTAGCATTTTGGCTATTAAAATTATTTATTTGATGAGCTTTTCATTGTAAAATCCATTGTAAATTGACATGGCAATATTAGCGGGTTTGCACAAATTTGTAAAAGCCATGGTCAATAAAATATATGTGTGAGTTTTAAACTTTTGGAAGGTTGTGGGATACTTTTTAGTTCTTTAGTTGCAAAAAAATGAAATGTCTCATAGAACTTAGGCTAAAGATGTACTCAAATTTTCATAATGTCAAGAAAAGTAGTGGGAGTTGGTTGAGGAAGTTATGCACGACTCCTTATGTGTATGCTTCTTTCACTTTTCTTTCTCTCTCATTTTGGCACAACTCTCCCTCTTGCCTTTCTTGTTTCTTGTTCTTTCTTCTAGAAGAAGACGAGAGTGAGGATGGTGAGGAAGATGATATTTTCTGTGTGCGAAGTTCTTTGTGAGTATATGGGCTATTTTTCTTGTTTAAGAGAGCAAAATTTCCAGTTTTCATGGTGAGGGGCTACACCCTAAGCATATATTTTACTACCTTGGTACCATGGTTTTGTGCTTAATTTGTGATTAGGATGAGAGCTGATCATTTTGGTTCTTATTCCAGGGCATTAATGAGAGTACTGACCATGGAAACAATTATAAGGACGATGGGAGCTAATGCCCCGAATGATGAGACACAAAAGCGTCGATTCATAGATGGACTTAGAAATACAGAAGCCCAAACTCATGTGCACCTTAAACGTCCTACGACATTAGCGGATGCTAAACAATTAAGTCAGCAAAGATGACAAGAATTATTACAAGACCCTAAGGTCTCACAGCCATCTTATGTGGCACCGATGAGGCTAGTGGAGCCATCAAAATCTTATGGGATATCTCAAATGCCAAGAACTAGTATGTAAGGGCAAACTATGATGAGTCCTAACCCATCAACATATGTCCCATATAATCCTTATGTGTCAGCACCTGCTTATATGGTTCAAACAAGCATGCCTCAAGTACCTGTAAGTGAGGCTAAAGTACTGAGATAGTGGGAAACTCATTAGGAAAGTTTAAAGAAGAGATTCTAAGTGCAGTACACCCACAAGAGAAAGAGGTATATGATGTAGCACCGCAGGGTGCATCAACAAGTACTCAGAACCTACCTAGATCAAATATTTGGTGTAGGAAATGTCATGGGTATGGTCAACAATGTCTAGGATTGTTTCAGACCAACCCCGAACCCTCTTTTGCAACTGCTGTTTGTTGCAAAACAATCACACTAAAGAACAATGTTATATAAAGACCCTAAGGTCTCATAGCCATCTTATGTGGCACCAATGAGGCAAGTGGAGCCATCAAAATCTTATGGAATGTCTCAAATGCCAGGAACTAGTATATAAGGGCAAACTATGATGAGTCCTAACCCATCAACATATGTCCCATATAATCCTTATGTGTGAGTACCTACTTATATGATTTAAATAGGCACGCCTCAAGTACCTTTAAGTGAGGCTAAAGTTACTGAGATAGTGGCAAATTCATTAGGAAAAATTAAAGAAGAGATTCTAAGTGTGGTATGCCCACAAGAGAAAGAGGTATATACTGTAGCACCGTAGGGTGCGTCAAATACTTAGAACCCACCTAGATCAAATATTTGGTGTAGGAAATGTCATGGGTATGGTCAACAATGTCTAGGATTGTTCCAAACCAACCCCAAACCCTCTTTTTCAACTACTATTTGCAAAACAATCACACTGAGGAACAATGTTATATAAAGCATAACCATTAGCAACAACGACAAGCTCAGGGATTGCGAACTAACTTTAACTTTATGGATAGATCAAATGTGACTCATGAGATAGGCCCCCCACCATGACCATTTATGCAAAGAGGATTGCCTGCACAAGGGCAACCTTCGTTACCTATAGGACCTCATTTCCTAACAATAGTGGGAATATGCAAAGAGGATCTCCTTTTAGAAGAAACTTTGGGAATCTTGGGAATACTGGAATGGGTGGCAATCGTTATAGGCCATAAGGTCCGATAATATGCTATTATTGTCAACAAGAAGGGCATATTGCTGCTTATTGCCCTAATGAAATGAAGCATCAGGATCAGCATCCCCTATATGTAGGACTTGTAGTGGGAAGGGGCATTACGAACAAGCCATTCTCAAGGCCTCCCATCACCTTGAAGGGGAGAATGGCACCACTGCCATTCTCTCTTACATTCAAGGAAGAATGGTAGTGGTGCCATTCTCAAAGCCTCCCATCACCTTCATGGCAAGAGTTTGTGGAAAATAACTCAGAGCGTATGCCTTACAAAAATAGAACCATGTTGGATGGTTCTAGAGAGACTCAATTGGTAATACTTGAAGTATATAAAAAGATAGATATCCAATGTGAGACAAACAAAGGCCTATTCCATTTGGGTTTAGAAAATATGTCCAAATCTTCTTTTGGTAGGATATGCAATGATGACTTCAAGAATGTTTCCTTGGTCAAGAGTAGTGAGTTCTCCAAATGCAGTTTATGTAGTGGGATAAAGGTATAGTTGGCAGCCACTAAGTGTTGAGAGGAGCGGGCCGTCATGGGCCCCAAAGCGCTTGTGGCACCTTAGAACCCATGGGAGAAACTTCTTTGGACCTTTACGGGGCCTGCTTTGCTTCGGTTGCCCAGGGCTCTTGGTGCCGTCGCATAGCCTTACCCTCACCCAGGCAAGTCTTCGGAGGAGAGGTGACACGTGCGCCTCGGCGGGCTACACGGCCACAAGGGGGACCATTGTCGATCAGAAGCCGAGGGATCTTGGTGCCTCTTCTTAGGTCAGGTGGAGTCTTCGGTGTTGGTGACGCGTGCACCTCGGCGGGCTACACGGCCACAAGGAGACCACTCTCAGTCCGGAAGCCTAGGGCTCTTGGTGCCTCTTCTTAGGACTTACCCTCACCCAGGTGGAGACGTCGTTGTTGCCTTTGGGGTCATGGGTCTGTTGGTGCCGTCCCTGAGCCCTAAATACTACCATTGTAGGACTTGAGTTTAGAATTAGCTTCTTAGTTGTATGTCCTACTTCTCATGTCACATCATATCCTATTTTATTGGGGTGACCATGGATTTTGCAAGCTCGTTGTTGTGACCAAAGTTGGCATAAGGACCTGATCACAATTGTCCCTCGAGATGATCGAGTTAAGATAAGAGAAGTTCCTAAGGAGTGGCTTAAGGAAATAATCAAGGAAGATACCACAGATTATGGTGGGGATGTCTCTAAAGGGGAAGCCACAAGTGCAAGTGAGGAAGTGGGTTCTAAAGGTGAACAATCTTATTTATGGTTGATTAGAGCCTTAAGACGTAGTGCAGATCTCCTTTGGGGGATAATACAAAAGTTAACACGGTACACCAAAGAAACTATGCAAAACAAAATGGGTTAGGAGAATACGAAGTGCATTATTCCTCAGGGAATGGTTTAGACAGTGACATCATTGATTGGCTATCTACATCAAAAGAATGGAAGACTAACTGTTTTATGATAGAAAATATAGTAGCAGATAGTAAGAAAGATAGAAGGAAGTTGGAAGTTGTTAAGGAAAAGTTAGAAAGGAAGTGTGAGAAAGAAGGAAAGGAGATGTTAATGGGGGTGATGAAGATGTTAGTAGTCCATTCTCGATAGTTGTGGAGAGAATCGTGAAGTGCTGGAAGAGGAAACCCTAGAGGAAAAGAAGTCCACGATGAGTGAAGAGTGAAGGTAGTGAAGACCTTAGGAAACAATGCATGGATGACATGGATCAAAAAGTTAATTTAGAAAATGACCTAGGTGAGATTGGAAACTATAGTGTGAATGAATTAGAAGTCCACGATGAAGAGTGAAGGTAGTGAAGACCTTAGGAAACAATGCATGGATGAGATGGATCAAAAAGTTAATTTAGAAAATGACCTAGGTGAGATTGGAAACTATAGTGTGAATGAATTAAGGGAGTGATATGTTCCATTAGAAGAAGAGAAGATGGCAACCAAAGAAGAATTGAGGGTAGCCAGAGGAGTGATCTTGTGCCTAGAAATATATAAAGCACAAGCTTTGCGAGAGTTATGCCAAAGAAAGGAATTACGAGAGATGGCAGATGTGTATCACAAGGAAGAACTAGTTGCGTTAGATGTTGTTTTAGAAGAGAAAATTTTAATTATAGAAGAACGAGAGCTATTTATATGCCAAATTAGGTAGAAGAAGTACATTCTCATTCAACAATTTGAGAGAGAAAAACAATTTGAGAGAGAAGTACATTCTCATTCAACAATTTGAGAGAGAAAAATTTAATTATCGAATAATACTTTTGGACCATCATTGTTCATATGCTTCAACTTCACTATGCATAAGTAAATCCTATGCCCTCACATTTCTACCCTAAAATAATGAGGGTCTCCCTCCCTTTTGACTTCCATAGTTTAGTATTTTTGTATATATTTTTTACTATTAAATATTTTATATATATCTTATTTTAATATTTTCATTAATTTTGGCACACAAGCTAAAAATTCAAAGATAAATCTGTTAATGCAATTCTACAAATTGGATATGAAGAAAAGTGAACCTTTAATCACACACTTGAACAAATATAAAAGCATTAAGCAAAAACTGTTAGCCATTGGCAAAAAGGTAAAAGATGATGAGGCACTAGCAGTGTTTCTGAAGAGTGTGAACAAAGGTGAATATGAAAACATTGTAGCAACATTAAAGAATGTACCTGAATTGAAGCTGCACGAGATAGAAGAAGCTCTACTAGAGCAAGAGACCATGGTCAAAGAGAAGAAATGGCTGGACTCAACAACGGGAGAGGAAAAAGCATTCTTCATCCGAGGAGGATTCTTGGTCTCTTCCTCCGAAAGACCATAGCAATCTAACCTTCTTTTCTAAGATATTAGATAAGAATAAAGGGATATATACATCTCAAGCTCTAGGATTACCTTGAGGCTACTTGCTGCCTTCTTACAGTTTTTCCTATGTAGAGACCCTGACATAACCAGCAAATTGTTTTGGCCATAACTCTCTAATAAAAACTCAGAATATGGTCATATAACCAGTCAAAAGAACCGGAAGGCATCTAGTCTACAATCCATAGTAGCGGGTAGAATAGGCAAAAACGTTTGTATATAGCTACAAACATACCATCTTTAGAAACGCATTGATTTTCCACATTTTTAGTATGCATAGACTCTAAATATGACCTCCTATCACCTAAATTCGAATTTCTATTTTTGGAGATACTTCTCTCTTAATAGAACTATTCTTATCTTCTTATTTCTTTTAGGATTTTTGGAGCTAATATTTTTATTCTAACACTTTCCTAATGTTTCTAGCCTTATTGTCTCACTTTTCTCTAAGTGCACTCTCTTTCCTTATTAAAATCTATATTAAAAGAGACACATACATACATGGCTCGGGAGGGACCTTACAATCTTCCCCACTTAAAAGATTCGAGATGTCCTCATCTCACGAGCTAGGGTAGTATCTAAGTAAAACCTCCTGTCTCTTTCAAAGTGTTGTCTCCACTAGGTAGAAATCTTCTTTTATCTAAACATTGTTCCTAAAGAGTCTCTTATTTCATGTGTTTGGCTTGTTTTGTTGTGCCTTATTATTCTAAAGTTAATTGGCCTTATTATCCTAAGTTCATGCATCCATATACCTCTGGAAATGGGTATAAAGGACCTTAGCCTAAGGGTCTAGATTTTCAGAAATTTTTAGATTATGGTCCAATTAAGGTTTTTAGGGGCCAATAGCATCAATCCATGTGTAGGGAGGAGATAAATCCAATTTGTAAAAGAAGATACCCAAAAATGAGTAAATGCTCACATAAGATGAAGAGTTGACTATGTACAAGGTTTATTAGTAAGAAACCATGAGTAATATCAAAAATATGAGATATTTTGGGTATCCAGAAATGAGTAAATGCTCACATAAGATGAAGAGTTGAAAATGTACAAGGTTTATTAGTAAAAAACTATGAGCAATATTAAAAATATGAGATATTTTGGGTATAATGATTCAATTTTGACACATATGTAAGGAAGGGGAGTCCCTTAAAGGAGGTGCATACTTCACATGCTTGAATGAGTTTTAAACTAAAAAATAATGTGATATTTTTATCTCTCCTCTCTCTTGAATCAAACCAAATCAAAATGGAACCAAACCGAATAAAAAAAGAACCAAACTAGATCCAAATCTAGTCCAAATTTAACCAAACTGAATCTGGAAAATTCTAGAATTCAGTTAGCTTTGGTTAGAGCTTCCCTCTCCTATAAATAGAACATGAGTCCTTTGAAAAAAATAGGAGAATTTTACTATACTAAAGTTATGCTGAAATAATGCTAATTTCCACCATTCTCTAAAATTCTGTCCAAATTGAAGAAATTGGAGCTTCCCTCTTTCTTCAATCCCCATTGGTGACTCCATCAACATGCTAAACCAATTGATTGGTTGGGGGCCTCTACCATGAACAAAGAATCAAGCAATTTGTAAGATAATTAGTGAATTTTGATCATTTTCTATAATTTCTCAATGTTTCTCTCTTCTCAACCCCTCTCAAGCTTGAGAAGCTTAATTGGAATGGTTTTTGAATGCTATTGAAGTTAATGGATGAATGGTAGTACTTGAATTACATAAATTGATGAATGCTATTGAAGTTAATTGATGAAAGATAGTAAAGAATTACATAAATCTTCATTTATGCTTAATTCTAATGGTTTTTATGTAATTTCTCTCTCTCACTCAAAGAATGGTCATTCTCATGACCTATTCTCAATCCAAGTGAAGCTTTTCATAAAGCTTTTCCCTAATTTAAGATTAATCTATGCTTGAGGCCAAATTAATGGCTTTTTTCTATGCTTTTAGTTTATGTATTTCTTGAATATTGATGATTCAATCCATTATGGGTTAATGATCCAATTAGGGATCATTCTAATCATTCTCTTAATGATAAGCTTTATCCTTCCAAATAATTTGAGATTTATCAGTCATAGTAGTGGAGCTATGGCAAAATTTTTATAAAAATTACACATAAAATAATTTCATTCAAAGCATGAAAATAGGACTTCCTACCATATTCTAAGAATTATCATCCTAGATTAATTGAAAGATATTCATTGTAATCATAGAGAAATTGATTTTTATATTATGCTTAATTAGAATTCATGCATAGAGGTATGCATAAAAGATTATTATTTTAATGTAAAAGTGTTACTTTTATCATAATTGGATTTCATGCATAGAGGTATGCATAAAAGATTATTATTTTAATGTAAAAGTGTTACTTTTATCATAATTGGATTTCATGCATAGAGGTATGCATAAAAGATGATTATTTTAATGTAAAAGTGTTACTTTTATCACAATTGAATTTCATGCATAGAGGTATGCATAAAAGATGATTATTTTATTATAAAAGTGTTACTTTTATCACAATTGAATTTCATGCATAGAGGTATGCATAAAAGTTGATTATTTTATTTTAAAAGTGTTACTTTTATCACAATTGAATTTCATGCATAGAGGTATGCATAAAAGTTGATTATTTTATTATAAAAGTGTTACTTTTATCATATTTGAATTTCATGCATAGAGGTATGCATAAAAGATGATTATTTTATTATAAAAGTGTTACTTTTATCATATTTAAATTTCATGCATAGAGGTATGCATAAAAGTTGATTATTTTATTATAAAAGTATTACTCTTATCACAATTGAATTTCATGCATAGAAGTATGCATAAAAGTTGATTATTTTATTATAAAAGTGTTACTTTTATCATATTTGGATTTCATGCATAGAGGTATGCATAAAAGATATTCTTTTTATACTAAAAGTGTGATTTTCATCAATAAATGGATTTTATGCATAACTTAGATGCATAAGAGAAATTCTTTTATTCTAAAAGTGTAATTCCTACCAAATTGAATTTATGCATAAGAAGATGCATAAAAGATTGATTTTTAATTCAAAAGTGTCATTCTCATCTAAATTGAATTTATGCATAGGAAGATGCATAAAAGATTGATTTTTAATTCAAAAGTGTCATTCTCATCTAAATTGAATTTATGCATAGGAAGATGCATAAAAGATTGAATTTTAATTCGAAAGTATTAATCTCCTTAAATAGAATTTATGCATAAATAAATGTGTAAAGAAATCTTATATCAAATATAAGAATTCTCTTGTATTCTATAAATAGATATGAGATGTGATAGGATGTGATAAGAGGTGTATAAGATGTGATAAGAGGTGATAAGATGCTTATGAAATAAGTTAGCAGGTGGTGATAAGATGAATTAAGATGTGATAAGATGTGTATGAGATGAGGTAAGAAGTGTATGTAATAGGATAAGATGTATATGGGTTGTGATAAGGCAAGAATGGATGTGATGTAAAAGATTAGATGTGAAGGCATATGGGGTTATATGAATGGGAATGTTGAAATGGATGTATGTATGTGGATGTGTTAATGTGGAGATGGGAGTGTGGATGTATGAATGTGAAAATGGATGTATGCATGAAGATGTATATGCGTAGATGTGAATGTGGATGTAGATGTGGATGTATGTATGTGTGTGGATGTATAGATGCACTACAAGACAATGCTGCCATACACGCGTTTCATACACGCGATAAATTACGAACGCGTGTATGGTCGCGCCTGTATTTGAATAGAATCGGGCGCGTGTATTTTTGCATTTAAATTCGCGTGTATGTTTGCATTAATCAACGCGTGTATAAACGCGTCTATATACACGCAGTAATACACGCATCTATACACGATAATATTCACGGGGTAATACTCGCTATTTTTGCATTTAAATTCGCGTGTATGTTTGCATTAATCAACGCGTGTATAAACGCGTCTATATACACGCAGTAATACACGCATCTATACACGATAATATTCACGGGGTAATACTCGCTATTATACACGGATAAATACACGCTACTATACACGGATTAATACACGCATGGCAGAGAAAAACTGGAAAAAAACTGAATTCCTTTACAAAATTAAAAACTATTTTCCTTAAACCATCTCATAGTACATTACAGTATACATCATTACACAATCCCACTACATGCATTTACAACAATGAAATATATTCAAAAATAAATCATATTGCATATGAGATGATGGAAATGTCATCAATTTAGAACATACAGTGACGGATTGGTTAGGGTTCGATCTCATCTTCAATAAGATCCATCCTTGCCAAACGATCAACATCAATATCCATTTGATCAATTGGTAAGGCTACGATTAAATTTATTCCACTATCGATATTCTGTACTCCATTGATAATGGTATCGATGTCCTGATCATCCTCATCAACATCACCATCATCCTCAATGGTAGGGTCATTCTCATGATCATGAGAAATGGCATGCTCATCCTCATTATCACGATCATCTCTTATTTCTTGATCATCGATCACAACATCTTCAATGGCATGTTCGACGTCATCTTCATTGCGGCTTGTTACATCCTCCATATGCTCCATATCAGTGAATGTATTATACATCACTTTGGAACGTGGTGCAATAGGGATGACGTACCACCATTTGATGTCATGCACCATTGGTAGATAGATAACCTACTCAAATACACACAGTACAGTAATTAATTAGCATATCAAAAGTCAAGGGGTACGCGAGCTTAGATATATATGTACATGAAACACATTAGTAAAAAAATGCATACCTGCTCACATTGTTGTGGCAATACGAGCCTATCTTTCTTTGTTTGCCAGAACTTTGTAGAGTTAATAGTTACATATCCACTTGCATGGCGTTTTATCGTTGCATCAGGCCCTTTTTCCACCACGTTCATTTGCCATTTGACATCCAAAACATACACAAAGAAGCGACGAAAGTCAAGCCTAAATATGTCTTGGATTATGCCACAATAATCATCCATTTTTCCATTAGCTCCCTCAAAGCTACTAATGACACCGCAATCTTGTGTATTTCTCTTTTCATCAATTCTTTGTGTTCGAAAATGCTTGCCTTCACACCATATAGCATTGAACATAGTGCACTGGACCAAAATAGAAACAATATTTGTGTAAGCAATGTGAACAAATATTAAAAGAAAATCACTTACAACTAATGCAAAACATTAGTTCTATGTACCTTTGACATGCATCCTCGTGCATACTCCCATTCTTCCGCCGTGATATGCAGCCCCTCGTCACTCTCTGCTCTCTCCATTTCCTCATGCAACCAATCAACATGGATATCATTCGGAAGTGTTGCTAGATGCTTAGGGTACGCCTTCCGAGAGCCATGTTGCCTCCGAAAGAGAGCTCTTTCTGCTTGCCTTTTTGTCTTTGCATCCTCATATCTTGTAACCCATCTGCTCATCACATCACTATTAAGGATACAAGTGAAATTGAGATCATCAATCAACGTTCTGTCAATTACTTTACTCTGTCCTTTTCCTTGAGGCACAATAGAGGTCATCCTCAAGTCCTCTTCATTGCTCCATAGTCGTGGCAAAGAGCTGTCCACCTGACCAAGAAATTCTGAAATATATACAAGCGACTCTTGTATCAACCAACCCTCGGCCATGCTTCCTTCAGGCCTTGCACTTTGCCTCACAAAGTCTTTTAAGGTCTTCATGAAGCGCTCTAGGAAGAACATCCAACGTGCATGCACAGTACCACATAAAGCAATTTCGTCCACTAAATGCACAATGAGATGTAGTTGACTTGTGAGAATGGTTCGCGGAAAAGTCTCCTCTACCAAACAAACCACCTCCACTGCCATAACGCGCGCATCATCCAACGTGGCTGGATCAATTGCTTTGGAACTAACATATCTGAAAAATAAATAAATAGTACGTTATACCTCATGCACGTTCATTTTGCAAGGTATAATGAAGGGTGATCTGAGCATGGGTTTTACATACCTCACAAGCTCGCCCATCTTATAAATACATTTTTTCAAACTCTTATTCGCACAATGGTCGATGCTAGTAGGTAGTATGAACTGCGCACATAAGAGCACATTTATGGTTTATGGCATTACAAAATTTAATTTCAACGTACGTACAAGACTTGGAAAACACTTACTTGAAGCATCTTGTGCCAATCGTGGGACTTCAACCCATATAGTTGCTCAACGCCTCTTTTCTTAGTGGTTGTAAAGGCTCCCTTCAATGATCTCATGCATCCAGTGGGAGTACGCAAAGTGGTGATGGCCTGCTTTACCTGCTTCTCCTCTTTCTTTGATATAATCCATGGTGCAGGCGGAAGACGAACGTGCCCACCCACCTCTCGTGGCCAAGCTTGACGCATACGTCCTGCGACCCTCATTATATATTTTTAATGAAAGCACAAAAACGCGTGTATTCACGTGGCTATCTCCTAAAATTTGCGTGTATAAACGCGGCTACTTCCTAAAAAACGCGTGTATTCACGCGGCTAATTTCTGCAAAACGCGTGTATAAACGCAGCTAAAATCATGTAGACGCGAATATACCTGCGTTTATAAACGCGAACATAAACGCACCCATAAACGCGGCGGCATATTTAAACTAAACATAGCCCGCCTTCCCCAAATATAGATTTTGAACTTAGAAATCAACAGTGCGCCTGTTTTCGCCTTTTCCAACAGCAAAGAAGGAGCAGAGAAAGGAGCACACACACGGGAGAAAGAGGGAGCAGAGAAGGAGCAGAGAGGACTCACTTTTTCAGAGGTGAGTCACTTTGTCCTGTGCCTTGTCTCTTTTGTCAGATTTGTTTACTTTGCTCTTTGCTCTTTGGGTTTGTCTTTTTGCACACGATTGGGTTGCTGCATCCTGACAGGGGCGACAATGGCTGGTCCTTTTATAAGGACATTCTGTTTTTGTCGGGGGTCGGTCTTTTCGAGAAATTTTTTTCGCAGGTCGCGTGTAAGAACGCGTGTAGGAGCGCGTGTAACCTGCTTGCAGAGTTTTTCCACGCGCATATACACGCGTTTTTTGCCGGGTATATACACGCGTTTTTTGACGGGTGTATACACGCGTTTCTGCAGACAGAAAACTGCGGCGTTTCAGATTTCATGGTTTGCAGGCATTTGACTTGTGTAATGACAATGTGTGAGTAAAGAGACAGCCCATGATGTACATGATGATGTTTGTTGCAGGTTCTTTATGGATATTCCAGGTTCTTCATCCGATCCATTTGCGTACAGCAATTGGTTGATGGAGATGATGAATCACTTTGGGCGCCAACCTGGTCCGGTTGAGCTTACAGAGTATATGTATGTCCATCCCCCTCCTTCCCTGCCTGGTGTCTATACCCCTATCGCGAGTATCCAGGGCACTCCAGTGCCGTCTATTCCTCCGAGTCCGACGAGACGGCATGCAGCTTCTCCTCTTCCACGTCCACCGAGGAGACATACCTCGTCCCAGACACACTCACGTACACCCTCACAGCCACCATCACGTGCTCCCTCAGAGCCACCGTCACGTCAGGGCTCACAGCCACCGTCACGTAGACAATCCCCCAGTCGTGACTCCACCCGCAGCAGTAGGAAGAGTGGGAGTGGGGGAGGATGCGGCGGGTGCTTTGGTGGGGGAGGTGGGGGAGGTGGGGGAGGTAGTAGGGCACGGGGTGAGAGAGGAGATAGAGGGAGAAGAGTTAGAGGAGACAGTTCGGAAGAGGAGGAGATGAGAGAGATGGAGAGAGTGGTTTGCTATGATGTGACGGATAGGGGCGGGATAGTGATGGATGCGAGGGGGAGGGAGGTAATGGAATACATGCGTGGGGTAGTATCAAACTCATATAGAAATTGTTTTATTAAATTTAAAGATCAAAATAGCCGATTAGTTGGGGAGGTGATAGAGGCTGTACACAGTCGGTACCCCAATCCCCCACATGCTACATTCTCGGATGTATGGGGAAGGACGCGAATAAGGGAGATCTTAAGTAATAAAAGATCTCACCTTAAAAAACTCGCGTACGATGACCGGCTAAATGTAGCTGCGGGTGGCTATCCTGCCGAGAAACCTGCCACTGCGCACAAACGCGAGTGGAAGGAGGCAAAGAAACGAGCAGAGGGTGGCGTGAAGAGCAGGCAGCATGTGGAGGCACGACGGATCCAGATGGAGACCGTTGGATCTTCGCATTTCGGATCTGGCGGCGTCGAGTCATGGGAGGCAGAGTTCGTAAGTATCCTGTCACTTTATTTGATTGTTTACTTAATTCATTGATTCTATGAATTGTTTTAATCTTACAAATTGTGTTGATTATGATACAGCGACGGGTTACGGGGAGGAAGCCCACAACCCACGATACTGCGTATGCTCGCCGGCATAGCAGACGTGACACGTGGGCCATCTTCAGAGCCGAGGGACGTATTACGGACGCGCAGTTTGAGTTGGCCATGAGACCATACGGTCGACAGGTACTTGAAAATTCGTAACGAATGGTTTTGGTTTATTGAATTGCATATATATATATATATATACTTATATACTATAATTTACTTGAACAGGCACAAGCTGCTGATGATCCACCGGCCGCCGCTGCAGAGGGTGGACGTGAGCACTACTCCTCGGACATTCCGACCGATGCGAGCTCATCTGAGCATGAGGGGAGCACCGAGTCATCATCTGGGTCTGAGTAGTACTCAGATTTGTAGTATCACATTCCATATTTAGGATGTGATTGTATATATTTTTTTGTAAACTCAAGCCATGGGCTACTTCGAGATATGGACTCCCTTGTATACATGTATGAAATTTTGATAGTAATATTGAATTGATTGATCGATAGTATTACATTCATGGCTGTCTTGAATCGTGTAATGACAATGTATGCATTCATGTCGTTCTTGTCTTAATCTCCCTCGTGCATATGTTCTTCGTGGATGGTCTAATGGGATGGTCTAATGCACCAAAAACCCTAAACCAGAGAGTGCTATTGGGTGCTGGAATGCTGGAACAGTATTCAGGCACCAAATAGCACTCTCTGGATTTTTTTTTTTGCTCTCTGTTCGCGTGTATAAACGCGTCAAAACTGCTAAAAATTGCGTGTATCTGCGCGGATACACTGGAAATAACGCGTGTATACACGCGTATAAACTGGCAGTAACGCGTGTATAAGCGCATCTAAATAAAAGAAACGCGTGTACAGAGGCAAGTAGAAACGCGGCTGGGACATTGGAATTGAACAGGACGCGGCTATACACCCGTGTATAACCGCGTCTAATGGAACAAGATGCGTGTATACTTGCGTGTATTAACGCGTCTGCAAAAAAAAACGCGGCTACACACCCGTGTATACGCGCGTCTGAGAGGCACTGTACACGCGTTTTTACACGCATGTCTCTGGCCGCGAGAATACACGCGCTGATACACGGGCCCGCTACTTTTTTTCACAAGTCATTTTTAGCGGCTAAGAGCGCGGGTATGAGCCCAATCCCTTGTAGTGATGTGAATGGGAATGCGGATGTGGATGTATGTATGTATGTGGATATAGATGTGAATGTATAGATGTGAATGGAAATGTGGATGTGGATGTATAAAAGATTATGGATGTGGATATATGAATGAGGACGTGATAATGGATGTGAATGGGAATGTGGATGTGGATGTATGAATGTGAATGTGGATGTGGATGTGGATGTATGGATGTGGATATGGATGTGTATGTATGAATGTGGATATATGGATGTGAATGTGGATGTGGATGTGAATGTATGGATGTAGATACGGATATGGATGTATGTATGTATGTGGATGTATGTATGTATGTGGATGTAGATGTGGATGTATAGATGTGAATGGGAATGTGGATGTGGATGTATGAATGTGAATGTGGATGTTGATGTGGATGTGAATGTATGGATGTAGATACGGATGTGGATGTATGTATGTATGTGGATGTAGATGTGGATGTATAGATGTGAATGGGAATGTGGATGTGGATGTATGAATGTGAATGTGGATGTGGATGTGGATGTATGAATGTGGATATGGATGTGTATGTATGAATGTGGATATGGGATGTGGATGTATAAATGAGGATGTGAAAATGGATGTATGCATGTAGATGTGGATGTATGGATGTGAATGTGAATGTGTATGTGAATTAATGTGTCGTCGATATGAGGAAATGGATGAGAATGAGTACACATTGAATGGAATGTGGAATAAGTAATGTGGACTAAGGAGGGATAATGTGGAAAGACGAGAGTTCGATTTAGAAACTGTATTTTGTGACTGTTTGTAAATGACTGTTTGTACACATTGAATGGAATGTGGAATAAGTAATGTGGACTAAGGAGGGATAATGTGGAAAGACGAGAGTTCGATTTAGAAACTGTATTTTGTGACTGTTTGTAAATGACTATTTTATGTCAAGAATGCTGGGGAAGCATTTTGACCGTCTTGTGGATTAAGGTCATGAAGACCTAACTGTTAAAGTTGCAACTGCTGAGACGGAGAGTCAATGGAGGACGTCTCGCGTAGCAAGGTCGACCGAGGTCTTGACCAGCCTCGGTTCGATTTAAATGGTGAGCTTCCGGTGTACGGTGGATGAGGGACCAAGGAAGCGGCCTATGAGTGAAGCGCTAGGTCACCTGCAAAGGATCCTAGAGGGTGCTGACCATACGGTGCTCCGACTCTAGGTCGCCGAAGATACCCACACGTGCGTCGTGGAAGATATTGGAACAAGGAGTAAGAGTTATTTTCTGAAACCGGGCATGGATCTGGTTGATTGACCTTGCTGGTCCTCAACGGATGAGTCCATGGCTCTCTTATATGGATCTGTTGATTGATCTTGCTTATCTTCAACGAGGATTCCATCTTGATTTTTATATGTAAAAATATTATCGGGTACTATGAGCTAGGAACTATTGAAAAGGCCCCTGAGTGAACAGGTGGTGAGCGTTCTGGTTGCCAATGATGTCATAAGTACACCGATGAATGAAGGACTGGAAATATGGATTCAACCAGAGATTTTGAGGATTGTCATCATCAGTAACATAATGGTTTCATTAAAGGATTGTTTTAAAGTTAGTTGATGCTGAGAAAAAGGCAATTTCATATTGGGTGTGTAAGTGGTGTGACTAGTTTTATGTTTGCATGAACTTCCAGCTAGGGGGCCTAGAAACTCTTTTCCCTGGTACCCGGGACAAAACCTAATTAAATTCCTAATTGGATCCCATTACTACAGTGGTTGGGAGGTTGGCTAACCCATGGCTGGACTGATGGATCCGTAAATCGAGACTCAAATTCTGTAATTATGATAGATGAAGTAAATTCCGGATAGTAATTGTTCTATGGATAAGAATCAACGGCTATGCCTCTTGATGGGGAAAAAAGCGTTGATCCAAATGATCCAACTGCAAGTTTCTCCCTTGATCTGACCGAGTACCTTTATAGGTGCAGTCGGATCAGTTTGTCGGATCAGTTTGTTCAGTAATGGTCTTGACTACGTTAGAGTAAAGAGTTATCCTGGTGGAATTGCCCGTGCTTTCCGGGTAAAGGAAGTTTTTTCGGGTTCGGTTTTGGATAAACCGACGGATTAGTCTCTTGTCCGGATATCCGTGGTGGGGGGCGAGGCCCCGAGTGTGGGACCCTGCCCCGCGTAAGAAGTGCTACTTCCGCTGCTAGCGCCCCGAATCCGTTGCGCAGTGGGAACAGGGATCTTACAGTTGGTATTAGAGCATTTGGCTAATAAAGATCAACTGAGAAGCCAATTATGTCAAAAATTTATCAAGAAGCACAAAAAGGTTATAATTGTGTGATATAATTCATACAAATTGATATTCAAACTAAAAATTCGTAAATTAGTAATTGGGTCTTCAAATGGAAGTACCGCAATTATATAGAATCCCGGACTTGCTTGAGGCCTAGACATGATGGTATTTACCTTATAGTTCCAAGTACCATGACTACCCGTGTATACCGAGGATATAACTGCAGCTCTTTATCGGCAGTATATACGAGTAAATCTAAGACTTGAAATTATAGGCATTAATGCTATCCAGATGATGAATTCGAATATGGTTGATATGATTTTTAATTCTGTTTGAGAACTGATGAGTTGATTTGGATTCTGAATTGAAAAATGATGATTCCTGAAAATTGGTTGAAATGTAATAAGCTGAACAAAACCACAATGTGGACGATTGGGATGAGTCCCTGTGAGGTCCCTGTGATGATAAATGATGATAATGATAACGAAACCACAATGTGGATGATTGGGATGAGTCCCTGTGATGATAAATGATGATAATGATTTCAGCAAATCACTATGAGATTAGTGGATTGTGCTGTCAAATTGCTACTGTAAATACTTGACACGGTAGATCAAATTAAGGGATGACAAATTGAGAACTTGCTTAACTGAAATTCCCGGTGGAGGAATGTTCAGAAGGAAATTTTTTTGGTCTAATGGACTATTATCGTGTTAATGATATGAATGATATGATCTGAATGAATTGCTATTTAATGATGAGTTCTATATAAGGGATATTTATCCCCGTATTCTGTTGGGTTGACCAGAATATAAGGAACCCCAGAATAAATTGGATCTACGAGTTGTCCTCTACTTTGCGAGATGAGGATATCTTGCACTTTTTTAAGTGGGGTAGAATGTAAGATTCCTCCCTCAGCCTTCAAGGTATGCAGGAGTAAGAATCTCCCTTTCTAATCTTATAATTATTTCCTCTCTAAAATAAAAGAAAGATTCTGTTTAAAAAGGGAAGACACTTTCCCCAGAATACTTTCTCAGGAGCCCACCTGTTTTAAGGATTCAGAACGATGAGTTCAGAAGTGAGAACCGGTGTTTTGGATGCCAAGGTTTTGGTCCATCAGTTAAAAGACTGCCCGACTCCTGCCATGAAAAGGGCACACGGAAGTGTAGAACCCAAATTCAGAGACTAATTCCTTCATACCAATGTAATCAGGGTCCGTCTCTCGGACAAGATTGCTTAACTCCATTAACTAGGTCCGACCCATTGATTAGGGTCGAGATAACCAGTCAAATGCTTGACGACATAGAGCAACAGATGCAGGCAATTCATAAAGATATAAAAGCTGCCCAGGATCGACAGTAGAAACATTATACAGATAAGAAGAGGACAGTTAGAGAATTCAAAGAAGCAGATAACGGACTTCATTTGAGTACAGACCAAAAGAAGTTCTTTATCTCTTAGAGAGTATAAGTAGTTATCCCCCAGATATTGTGGACCAAAGAAAGTAGGTGACTTAGCCTACGAACTTCTTTTATCTCCTCATCTCAAAGTTCTTAATGCCTTCTATAGAAATTTGTGCCAAACCCAAATCATGGAGAGACGGTAAAACTTCAGTGGGGCAAGATACCCCGGTGGCTTCTAGGTTACGCTAGTTCCTTCTTTATATAAGTTGTAACTCTTACTTGTCTCTCGCAGTAATCTTACTTCCATCGATCTCCTTTCTTTCTTAATCTCCTTTATGGCTTGGCAGCAGGAATTGGTTTTATCCATGATGATTTCTCACCTTCAAGACGCAAGTGAGTCTGTGAAGAAGGATTTTATAGAACTGTATGAGCGCTCACGTGGTTAATCTTAATTAAAAATTTTCTCTCAATCTCATATTCGTGCATCTTGCGAAATTACCCCCAATTTGCGAGATGAGGGTATCTCGCGTTTTTCAAGTGGGAGAGAATGTAAGATTCCTCCCCAGCCTCTCAAGATGTCCAGCATCTTCCCCTGTAATCAATCCCCTCTTCAGAAATATAAAAGATCTTGTCTCTGCCTATTTTGACATAGAGAGAGAAAATATTCTGGAGAGAGAATATTCAGATTTTGAATATTTTTAGATAGAAAAATTTCTCACATTATTAAAATGAATTCCCCTGAAATAGAAATTCAAAAAGAACTTTCCAATGTGCAATTGGAATTTATTAGAAATGGGTATAAAGGACCTTAGCCTAAGGGTCTAAATTTTCAGAAATTTTTAGATTATGGTCCAATTAAGGTTCCTATGGGCCAATAGCATCAATCCATGTGTAGGGAGGAGATAAATCCAATTTGTAAAAGAAGATACCCAAAAATGAGTAAATGCTCACATCAGATGAAGAGTTGACTATGTACAAGGTTTATTAGTAAGAAACTATGAGTAATATAAAAAATATGAGATATTTTGGGTATCCAAAAATGAGTAAATGCTCACATAAGATGAAGAGTTGAAAATGTACAAGGTTTATTTTAGTAAAAAACTATGAGCAATATTAAAAATATGAGATATTTTGGGTATAATGATTCAATTTTGACACATATGTAAGGAAGGGGAGTCCCTTAAAGGAGGTGCATACTTCACATGCTTGAATGAGTTTTAAACTCAAAAACAATGTGATATTTTTATCTCTCCTCTCTCTTGAATCAAACCAAATCAAAATGGAACCAAACCGAATAAAAAAGGAACCAAACTAGATCCAAATCTAGTCCAAATTCAACCAAACTGAATCTGGAAAATTCTAGAATTCAGTTAGCTTTGGTTAGAGCTTCCCTCTCCTATAAATAGAGCATGAGTCCTTTGAAAAAAATAGGAGAATTTTACTATACTAAAGTTATGCTGAAATAATGCTAATTTCCACCATTCTCTAAAATTCTCTCCAAATTGAAGAAATTGGAGCTTCCCTCTTTCTTCAATCCCCATTGGTGACTCCATCAACATGCTAAACCAATTGATTGGTTGGGGGCCTCTACCGTGAACAAAGAATCAAGCAATTTGTAAGGTAATTAGTGAATTTTGATCATTTTCTATAATTTCTCAATGTTTCTCTCTTCTCAACCCCTCTCAAGCTTGAGAAGCTTAATTGGAATGGTTTTTGAATGCTATTGAAGTTAATGGATGAATGGTAGTACTTGAATTACATAAATTGATGAATGCTATTGAAGTTAATTGATGAAAGATAGTAAAGAATTACATAAATTTTTATTTATGCTTAATTCTAATGGTTTTTATGTAATTTCTCTCTCTCACTCAAAGAATGGTCATTCTCATGACCTATTCTCAATCCAAGTGAAGCTTTTCATAAAGCTTTTCCCTAATTTAAGATTAATCTATGCTTGAGGCCAAATTAATGGCTTTTTTCTATGCTTTTAGTTTATGTATTTCTTGAATATTGATGATTCAATCCATTATGGATTAATGATCCAATTAGGGATCATTCTAATCATTCCCTTAATGATAAGCTTTATCCTTCCAAATAATTTGAGATTTATCAGTCATAGCAGCGGAGCTATGGCAAAATTTTTATAAAAATTACACATAAAATAATTTCATTCAAAGCATGAAAATAGGACTTCCTACCATATTCTAAGAATTATCATCCTAGATTAATTGAAAGATATTCATTGTAATCATAGAGAAATTGATTTTTATATTATGCTTAATTAGAATTCATGCATAGAGGTATGCATAAAAGATTATTATTTTAATGTAAAAGTGTTACTTTTATCATAATTGGATTTCATGCATAGAGGTATGCATAAAAGATTATTATTTTAATGTAAAAGTGTTACTTTTATCATAATTGGATTTCATGCATAGAGGTATGCATAAAAGATGATTATTTTAATGTAAAAGTGTTACTTTTATCACAATTGAATTTCATGCATAGAGGTATGCATAAAAGATGATTATTTTATTATAAAAGTGTTACTTTTATCACAATTGAATTTCATGCATAGAGGTATGCATAAAAGTTGATTATTTTATTATAAAAGTGTTACTTTTATCACAATTGAATTTCATGCATAGAGGTATGCATAAAAGTTGATTATTTTATTATAAAAGTGTTACTTTTATCATATTTGAATTTCATGCATAGAGGTATGCATAAAAGATGATTATTTTATTATAAAAGTGTTACTTTTATCATATTTGAATTTCATGCATAGAGGTATGCATAAAAGTTGATTATTTTATTATAAAAGTATTACTCTTATCACAATTGAATTTCATGCATAGAGGTATGCATAAAAGTTGATTATTTTATTATAAAAGTGTTACTTTTATCACAATTGAATTTCATGCATAGAGGTATGCATAAAAGATGATTATTTTATTATAAAAGTGTTACTTTTATCATATTTGAATTTCATGCATAGAGGTATGCATAAAAGTTGATTATTTTATTATAAAAGTATTACTCTTATCACAATTGAATTTCATGCATAGAAGTATGCATAAAAGTTGATTATTTTATTATAAAAGTGTTACTTTTATCATATTTGGATTTCATGCATAGAGATATGCATAAAAGATATTCTTTTTATACTAAAAGTGTGATTTTCATCATAAATGGATTTTATGCATAACTTAGATGCATAAGAGAAATTCTTTTATTCTAAAAGTGTAATTCCTACCAAATTGAATTTATGCATAAGAAGATGCATAAAAGATTAATTTTTAATTCAAAAGTGTCATTCTCATCAAAATTGAATTTATGCATAGGAAGATGCATAAAAGATTGATTTTTAATTCAAAAGTGTCATTCTCATCTAAATTGAATTTATGCATAGGAAGATGCATAAAAGATTGAATTTTAATTCGAAAGTATTAATCTCCTTAAATAGAATTTATGCATAAATAAATGTGTAAAGAAATCTTATATCAAATATAAGAATTCTCTTGTATTCTATAAATAGATATGAGATGTGATAGGATGTGATAAGAGGTGTATAAGATGTGATAAGAGGTGATAAGATGCTTATGAAATAAGTTAGCAAGTGGTGATAAGATGAATTAAGATGTGATAAGATGTGTATGAGATGAGGTAAGAAGTGTATGTAATAGGATAAGATGTATATGGGTTGTGATAAGGCAAGAATGGATGTGATGTAAAAGATTAGATGTGAAGGCATATGGGGTTATATGAATGGGAATGTGAAAATGGATGTATGTATGTGGATGTGTTAATGTGGAGATGGGAGTGTGGATGTATGAATGTGAAAATGGATGTATGCATGAAGATGTATATGCGTAGATGTGAATGTGGATGTAGATGTGGATGTATGTATGTGTGTGGATGTATAGATGTGAATGGGAATGCGGATGTGGATGTATGTATGTATGTGGATGTAGATATGAATGTATAGATGTGAATGGGAATGTGGATGTGGATGTATAAAAGATTATGGATGTGGATATATGAATGAGGACGTGATAATGGATGTATGCATGTAGATGTGGATATATGGATGTGAATGTGAATGTGGATGTGGATGTGGATGTGAATGTATGGATGTAGATACGGATGTGGATGTATGTATGTATGTGGATGTAGATGTGGATGTATAGATGTGAATGGGAATGTGGATGTGGATGTATGAATGTGAATGTGGATGTATGGATGTGGATGTGGATGTGGATGTATGGATGTGGATATGGATATGTATGTATGAATGTGGATGTATAAATGAGGATGTGAAAATGGATGTATGTATGTAGATGTGGATGTATGGATGTGAATGTGAATGTGTATGTGAATTAATGTGTCATCGATATGAGGAAATGGATGAGAATGAGTACACATTGAATGGAATGTGGAATAAGTAATGTGGACTAAGGAGGGATAATGTGGAATAAGTAATGTGGACTAAGGAGGGATAATGTGGAAAGAGAGTTCGATTTAGAAACTGTATTTTGTGACTGTTTGTAAATGACTGTTTTATGTCAAGAATGCTGGGGAAGCATTTTGACCGTCTTGTGGATTAAGGTCATGAAGACCTAACTGTTAAAGTTGCAACTGCTGACGGAGAGTCAATGGAGGACGTCTCGCGTAGCAAGGTCATGACGACCTAACTGTTAAAGTTGCAACTGCTGACGGAGAGTCAATGGAGGACGTCTCGCGTAGCAAGGTCAACCGAGGTCTTGACCAGCCTCGGTTCGATTTAAATGGTGAGCTTCCGGTACGGTGGATGAGGGACCAAGGAAGCGGCCTATGAGTGAAGCGCTAGGTCACCTGCGACGAAGGATCCTAGAGGGTGTTGACCATACGGTGCTCGGGCTCTGGGTCGGGCTTTGGGTCGCCGAAGATACCCACACGTGCGTCGTGGAAGATATTGGAACAAGGAGTAAGAGTTGTTTTTTGAAACCGGGCATGGATCTGGTTGACTGACCTTGCTGGTCCTAAACGGATGAGTCCATGGCTCTCTTATATGGATCTGTTGATTGATCTTGCTCATCTTCAACGAGGATTCCATCTTGATTTTTATATGTGAAAATATTGTCGGGTACTATGAGCTAGGAACTATTGAAAAGGCCCCTGAGTGAACAGGTGGTGAGCGTTCTGGTTGTTGCCAATGATGCCATAAGTACACCGATGAATGAAGGACTGGAAATATGGATTCAACCAGAGATTTTGAGGATTGTCATCAGTAACATAATTGTTTCATTAAAGGGTTGTTTTAAAGTTAGTTGATGCTGAGAAAAAGGCAATTTCATATTGGGTGTGTAAGTGGTGTGACTAGTTTTATGTTTGCTTGAACTTCTGGCTAGGGGGCCTAGGAACTCTTTTCCCTGGTACCCGGGACAAAACCTAATTAAATTCCTAATTGGATCCCATCACTACAGTGGTTGGGAGGTTGGCTAACCCATGGGACTGGATGGGGTTAGGCTGGACTGATGGATCCGTAAATCGAGACTCAAATTCTGTAATTACGATAGATGAAGTAAATTCCGGATAGTAATTGTTCTATGGATAGGAATCAACAGCTGTGCCTCTTGATGGGGAAAAAAGCGTTGATCCAAATGATCCAAGTGCAAGTTTCTCCCTTGATCTGCTGACCGAGTACCTTTATAGGTGCAGTCGGATCAGTTTGTCGGATCAGTTTGTTCAGTAATGGTCTTGACTACGTTAGAGTAAAGAGTTATCCTGGTGGAATCGCCCGTGCTTTCTGGGTAAAGGAAGTTTTTTCGGGTTCGGTTTTGGATAAACCGACGGATTAGTCTCTTGTCCGGATATCCGTGGGCGAGGCCCCGAGTGTGGGACCCTGCCCCGCATAAGAAGTGCTACTTCCGCTACTAGCACCCTGAATCTGTTGCGCGGTGGGAACAGGGATCTTACATGGTCCGTTGACTCATCAAAGCTCCTACGAGCAACCAAAGAACCCTATCTCTTCCCGATGCATGCGCAACAAGCTTTCTTTTATAAAAATCCAACTGGCAATCCATGGTGGCAAATTGTTCATGTGAACCCTAGAAGCCGAAGATTGTTTGATACCACCTTTTCTACTGAGTGTGAAAATACACCACACACAACAATGACCTCTACAGAGCCCGACAATACACCAGACACAACAATGACCTCTATATCACATGGGCAAGGAGATACAATTCTTCGCATTAGAGAAGCAAATTTGATTTCACAAACAAATGTCACACCACCCTCAATGGATGATGAAGGGGATGATCTGGGTAAAGATTTATCGGATGATCTAGGAGAAGATCTACTAGAGGCTGACATTGAGCAAATCTCAGAATCCACCTCGAACAATGCTCCACTCCCTGATGGACTCGACATATGCCTAACAGAGATGGAACTTCAAGAGGCTATGGCTGACAACGACGAGGTGTTCTTAGAGATTGATATCTTTGGCGAGGCATAGTTTCCAATTGTTAATAAACAACTTGGCTCATCAATTCAAAAGAAAATGGTAATGTGTTTCTATCTCGATATCCTTTTTTTTCATCGCTTGTTTTGATTGTACATGATACTAACTATAGGGTGGGGTGGTAGGGGGAGACTCTTGGTCTTAGAGTGGCCTTATGCTACTACTTAGGGGTTCGATTCCCCTTAGGCTCGTGTTCTATAGTCATGAGTCCATGTACTATGCATGTGTGTGTTTTGCCTTACATGCAAAAGTGTTGTGAAAAGAGCTAATCGTGAAGCTAATGCGCAATGAGCAGCTGACGTGGCTGATGATGTAACTGATGATGCTGATGTGGCATCAAGAGCTAAGGTGGCAAATTAGCAACGACTTCTTTTAAAGCTGAGCATGCACACTTTTTCTGGGCCAGCACTTTCTGTGTTTAGTCGTTATTTTGGGCTAGTGCTTTTTGCGCTAAGCTGGCCAGCTTTTATAAAGAAGTTAATAATAGCTTTAAAGTATGGCTCTAGGGCTGTATAAAAGGGTACACAAGCTACACACAAAGACGACCAGAGGTTGGTTAAGCTACGCACATACAGAGGTTTAGTCTGGTTGTCACCAACCTGTATTAATTAACTTTAATACATACATTAATGACAATTATCAGAAGCATTAAAGCTGGACACCACAAGCTCCTAAACTTACTTAGAGAGAGGTTGTCCTGAAGTTACTGCTGTAAGCTCTGTAGGAGCACAAGTGCAGTACAGTGGTAACAGCTCCTGGGCTACGGCTCATTCTCTTTCCTACTGAAGCGTGGATAAGAGAATACTAATCCTTAACCAGCAAAGCTGGGTGTGCAAGCATCTAGTTAGCAAGGCTGGACTTGAGAGGTTTCTGAGACAAGTAGGGGAGTGAGGGTATAAAACTGCTCATACCCTTTATACCTGCTTTATGCCAGAAAGAACTCGCTTCTGCCAGAAGAAGCTAGCATTTTTGACCAGTAAAGCTGCCCTTTTCCTCAGATGGCGAGGAAGATCTATGCACAAAAAGAAGAATTGGTGGGCTGATTTGTGTGTGTGTAAGTGCGAGAGTATGTAAACTTTCTAGAGAACGTTTCAGGTGTTTGACATTCCAAACTTTCTTTATTTAATTTAACAATAATTCAACCATATTACTCAAAGAAAGAAGTAGACTTGAATAACATAGCAAAGCAAATAATTGTACCGTGCATTGTTCCGTCGACGATTTAGAAGCGTTTGCATCTCATGCAATACAGCGATCTCGTCCCCAACCAACGCCGAACTCCTGCGCGAGGATTGCCAACACATATTTCTTGTCATTATCATCTTGATCCCTACAATTTGAAAAAAAAGTCACTTTAGTTAGATTTATCATTTGATATCAATGTATACAGAGATTTTAAAAAATACATGAAAGAATTGGACTTACCGCCAGTGGTGGATGTGTATCTTGGGCATGTATGTGTGCACAAGCTCTCTCAAGCGGCAACGGAAAAGTGCCCCACCGTCTACATATTGCACTCGCCCACTCTGATCCACCTGAATGCTAATGGGCATCGTGCCTGATAGCATGCGAAGCTCCGAGGTGGCAGGTGGAGGTGCAGAAGGAGGCACACATGGTGAAGGGACTGGTGATGGTGATGGCTGACTACTACTACTGCACAAAAAACACATATAATTTTTATGGTTTCATGAAAATTACATCTAGACACGGAGTAGATTAATGCATACCTCGAACGGCGGCACCTCTGTGCCAAGGGAGTGGCCTCGGCCTGTGTCAAAACACTGGGCGGCCTGGCGTCTACTGCACCTACGTCTGCACCAAAAGCGTATGCACGGGTTGGGGTGTGCCACCACCTCCGGGAATAGGATCCCTCGAAGAGCCCTCCCCAAAGGCTATTGGCCGTACTAGTGTCGAGAGGTGAGTGATGATTGACTCAAGCTGGGGTACAGTCATGGCAGCGTACTCAATCATATCCTCCTGGATGGACTCTCTGTCTACCGCCATTTGTCTCAAGATCCTCTTGATGACCATCAAGAGGGGAGCCTTTTCTTGCTCAGCCATAGCTATTTCAAGGAAAAAAAATTGTAGTCAACTCATGAGAAAGAGAGAGCCAATAGAGATCATGCGTAAAGGACAACACAGTTATGTGCTTGGGCAAGAACTAAGGAAGTGCTGAAAAAGCCAGCAAGTACACGTCAACTTTTTTCTCGGAGGAAAAGTCGTGAAACCAAGGTGCACAGAGGCCAGCCAAAAGCTACTCTGCCCCCAGGGCAAGTGATGCGTGGACTGCCCCTTTTATGTTCCCCTGCTACTCTCGCTTTTATTTACAATATGCTCTAAAAATAACAAGCATGTATTCTAAAAAAAACGCAGCTCTTTAGATCCCCACGCCTCAGCTGCCATGGTTGAGCCTCTGCTGATGCTCATCATGTACATGATGTACATAGACTTCATGTTTACCATGTCCAAGAAGTACATGGTCTTCTTCCTCCTCGCGCTCCAGCACTATAGCTGCTCTAGGTTCCAATTGTGCAAGATGCACCATGTGTACATGCTCTCTCTCAGTTCCATGTGTGCTGGCCCTTCATCCTGTATAAAAGATGTCACCAACCTGTATTAATCAAATTTAATACATACATTAAGGACAATTACCAGAAGAACCATGGATGGACACCAGAAGCTCCTAAGCTATTTAGTGAGAGGTAGTCCTAAAGATATTGTAAGGCTCTGATATGAGCACAAGTACAGCGAGATGGTATGGCTACAAGTAGCTAGTGAAGGATAGATAAGTTCAATACCAGCTAGCTGTGGATTGTTGTGGATTAACTCCTCGCAGCTTGCTGTGGATTAACTCTTCTACAATTTCCTAAGTATGGAAACCTAAAGGCCACTAGGGCAGCCCATGTCCCTAAGGCATATGATAGAGAGAGAGAGAGAGAGAGAGAGAGCATAAGGGCTGGGGGTGCGTGTTAGAGCTAGATCTAGCCTACAAAGGAAATCGCACACCAAAACTGGCTAAGGTCATTTATATCAGCAGAAAGGCATATGCCAAAAGTGAATCGCAGCTCTAAAAGTGAGGAGAAAGGCTTTTGCTCAGCGCAAAAGGAAGGAGGCCAGCCAAGCTGAGAATCGCCTTTAGACACCCCCCCGGCTGGCCCCTCGGAGCCGTACCCTCACGCCCGGCCCCCCATGGAGCCGTGCCCGAACACCCCCCGGTCGGCCCCCTGGAGCCGTGCCCGAACACCCTCCCCGGCCGTTCCCCCGGCCGTTCCCCCGTAGCCGTGCCCGAACACCCTCCCCGACCGTTCCCCCGTAGCCGTGCCCAAACAACCCCCCGGCCGGCCCCCCGGAGCCGTGCCCTCACGCCCCCCGGCCCCCGCGGTGCCGTGTGACGACCGAACACCCTCCCCCGACCCCCGCGGTGCCGTCTCGGGGGGGGTCACTATATGTAAATCCTCTATATCACGTGCATTCAAGGCCTATTTAAAAAGTCCCTTAACTGTGAATTTTTTAGTGAATATAATGTATCCTTTCCTATTCAAATCTGTAATTTTTTTTTAAAATACAATAAATAAATCTCCTCTGTAAATATATTTCTGTAAGTTTTAAATATTTAAAATGTCCTTCTGTTGAACCCACGTGATACTTACATATTTATACGAGTGACCCCCCCGAGGGTGCCATGCCCGAACATGCTCCCCGGCCCCCGCGGTGCCATGCCCGAACACCCCCCGCGGCCGGCCCCCGCAGTGCCGTGCCCTGAACACCCTCCCCCGGCCCCCACGGAGCCGTGCCGTGCCGTCACCCCGGTGAGCCCGAACACCCTCCCTAGCCCCCCGTGGTGCCGTGCCCGAACACCCCCCGGAGCCGTGCCCTCACGCCCCCCCTCGGCCGGCCCCCCCGGAGCCGTGCCCCCCCCGGTGCCCTCACACCCCGGTGCCGTGCCCTCACGCCCCCCCGACCGGCCCCCCCGGAGCCGTGCCCTCATGCCCCCGGCCCCCGCAGTGCCGTGCTTGAACACCCTCCCCATCCCCCGGAGCCGTGCCCTCACGCCCCCGGCCCCCACGGTGCCGTGCCCGAACACCCTCCTCGGCCCTGCTGGAGCCGTGCCCTCATGCCCTGCCGGCCCCCGCGAAGCCGTGCCCGAACACCCTGCCGGCCGGCCCCCCGGAGCCGTGCCGTCACGCCCCCCACCCCCTCGGCCTCGGGGGGATCACTCGTATAAATATATAAGTATCACGTGGGTTCAACAGAAGGACATTTTAAATATTTAAAACTTACAGAAATATATTTACAGAGGGGATTTATTTTTTGTATTTTAAAAAAAAATTACAGATTTGAATAGGAAAGGATACATTATATTCACTAAAAAACTCATAGATAAGGGACTTTTTAAATAGGCCTTGAACGCACATGATATAGAGGATTTACATATAGTGACCCCCCCGAGCCCCCGGCGGTGCCGTGCCATCGCGCCCCCCCCTCGTGCGACGCGGTGCCGTCATGCCCCGCAGCCCCCCCTCGTGCCGTGCGGTGCCGTCATGCCCCGCAGCCCCCCGGGTGCCGTGCCGTCACACCCCACAGCCCCCCCTCGTGCCGTGCGGTGCCGTCATGCCCCGCAGCCCCCCGGGTGCCATGCCATCACGCCCCGCATCCCCCCCGGGCCGTGCCGTCGTGCCCCCACAGCCCGCCGCCTCCCCCGCTGGTGCCGTGCCGTCATGCCCCGCAGCCCGCAGCCCCCCCGGCGGTGCCGTGCCGTAGCGCCCCCGCAGCCCCCCTGGGGCTGTGCCGTCACGCCCCCGCAGCCCCCCCCACGACTGCCATTTAAATTCCATAAATGCTTTAAAGGCTGGTCGGCTGACTTGAATGCTGTCGACTGCCTCCACAAGCCCCAATGCTTTTGTCTAGATGGTTAATATGATGCTACAATGCTGAATCCAACCCATACCATGTGGTACATGCTGAAAACATTCATTTAAATGTCCATAAAATGCTTGATATATCCTGATTAAATGCCTGATGATGCCATGCCATAAAATAATGCCATGTCACTGTACACCTGAATGGTGTGCACATGACATTCCCCGCTGCTAAACTGTTGCTGGGTGGTATACCTGGCAACCTTCGACTCCTCTGTGATCCTTCTCCTCCGAACCGCTGCCCCCTTCTGTCTTCTGCTGTCGGGACTGAGGTCGTCTGCTGTCTGCAGGAGTGAAATCCTTTGAGCCAAGACTCTATATACTGCGGGAACTGAACGGCAAATGCTGCTAAAACTGCGGGAACTGAACGGCAAATGCTGCTAAAACTGCTTGGAAATACCTGAGTCACCCCCCTGACCTGCCTGTGGAAACCTTTCACCTACCATCTCCGTCGTTCCTGAAGCTATGAACCTCCTGAGGTGATGTTGGAGCAAACTTCTGTCTTCTGTGGAAGAGAAACCCCCTGCTGCCAGTTGAAGCCCAAAACTTATGTCCTCCTTTGATGATGGATGTCATTCTTTCCCAGAGAGTTCATGGGCAAACATGTATGCCTTGCAGATGCAAGATGGACTGCTAAGATGACTGCTAAGATATCTGCTATGCAAACCATGTGCAACCCTATATGCTGTGCAAGAATGCAGATGGATGGGTTACTAATGCATACCTAAGGGAAAATCCCTAAGGGTGGCTTGCAAGATTTTGAGAACTGGGTTTAACTGTGCGGAAGCGATTAACATGATGTCTGACTGAATGACTGATGGAATGAACATGATCTAAGGTTGGTTACCCTGTAACGCTCTGATACCAATGTGACATGTGAGGCTTCGACCGTAGTAATCACAACCTTAGTCTAACTAAACTACACTTAATGATGTTTGATGTGGACATAGAGCAACTTCCCTAGCACAAGTCCATGTGGTCCGTTCTCTGATGGGGTCCCGGATCCTCAACTTCTAATCGTCAGAATCTGGATTCTCAAAAAGATGCACGAGCGTGGTAAATGGTAAAAATTTCCAATAGTGGCCCAAACGTCGCCGAAGAGGCATGAAATTCGAATCATGCATGGACAAATGTGTGGCAAGCAACCCTGATCTTTCTTGTAGTGTTCAGATGCGATTCGGACTCATTTCGGACCCGAAACTCTGTTATGGCGATTTTGCACTATCTTCTCGGGACCCAACTTTGACGCGCTGGGAGAATTGATTGCGATGCCCAAATCCATGCACGGAGTGATGTGGACATAGAGCAACTTCCCTAGCACAAGTCTGAGTGGTCCGTTCTCTGATGGGATCCCGGGTCCTCAACTTCTAACTGTCCGAATCCGGGTTCTCGAGAAAAAAGATGCACGAGCGTGCTAAATGGCAGAAATTTCCAACCGTGGCCCAAACGGCACCATGCATGGAAAAATGTGTGGCAAACAACCCGGATCTTTCTTGTTGTGCTCAGATATGATTCAGACTCATTTCGGATCCGAAACTCTATTATGGCGATTTTGCACTATCAACGCCGAGACCCAACTTTGACGCGCTGGGAGAAGTGATTGTGATGCCCAAATCCATGCACGGAGTGATCTGGACATAGAGCAACTTTCCTAGTACAAGTTCGTGTGGTCCGTTCTCTGATGGGGTCCCGGATCCTCAACTTCTAACTGTCCGAATCCGGGTTCTCGAAAAAGATGCACGAGCGTGGTAAATGGCGGAAATTTCCAACAGTGGCCCAAATGGCGCCGAAGAGGTATGAAATTCGAATCATGCATGAACAAATGTGTGGCAAGCAACCCAGATTTTATTGTTGTGTTCAAATTCGGATCCGAAACTCTGTTATGCGCGATTTTGCACCATGCACAAAGTGATGTGGACATAGAGCAACTTCCCTAGCACAAGTGCGTGTGGTCCGTTCTCTGATGGGGTCCTGGATCCTCAACTTCTAACTGACCGAATTCGGGTTCTCGAGACGAAAAAGATGCACGAGCATGGTAAATGGCGGAAATTTCCAACAGTGGCCCAAACGGCATCAAAGAGGCATGAAATTCGAATCATGCATGGAAAAATGTGTCGCAAGCAACCCGGATCTTTCTTGTTGTGTTCAGATGCGATTCGGACTCATTTTGGATCCGAAACTCTGTTATGGCAATTTTGCACTATCTTCGTCTCTTGATGCGCCAGGAGATGTGATTGCCATGCCCAAATCCATGCACGGAGTGATGTGGACATAGAGCAACTTCCCTAGCACAAGTTCGTGTGGTCCGTTCTCTGATGGGGTCCCGGATCCTCAACTTCTAACTGTCCAAATCCGGGTTCTCGAAAAAGATGCACGAGCGTGCCAAATGGCGAACATTTCCAACCGTGGCTCAAACGGCGCCAAAGAGGCATGAAAATCGAATCATGCATGGACAAATGTGTGGCAAGCAACCAAGATCTTTCTTGTTGTGTTCAGATGCGATTCGGACTCATTTCGGATCCGAAACTCTGTAACAACGATTTTGCACTATCTTCGCCGGGATCCAACTTTGACGTGCTGGGAGAAGTGATTGAGATGCCCAAATCCATGCACGGAGTGATGTGGACATAGAGCAACTTCCCTAGCACAAGTCCATGTGGTTGGTTCTCTGATGGGGTCCCAGATCCTCAACTTCTAACTGTCCGAATCCAGGTTCTTGAAAAAGATGCACGAGCGTGCCAAATGGCGGAAATTTCCAACCGTGGCCCAAACGGTGCCGAAGAGGCATGAAAATCGAATCATGCATGGAAAAATGTGTGGCAAGGAACCCGGATCTTTTTTGTTGTGTTCAAATGCGATTTGGACTCATTTCAGACCCGAAACTCTGTTATGGCGATTTTGCACTATCTTCGCTGGGACCCAACTTTGACGCGCTGGTAGAAGTGATTGCGATGCCCATATCCATGCACGTAGTGATGTGGACATAGAGTAACTTCCCTAACACAAGTCCGTGTGGTTCGTTCTCTGATGGGGTCCAGATCCTCAACTTCTAACTGTCCGAATCCGGTCTCATTTTGGATCCGAAACTCTGTTATGGATCCAAAACTCTGTTATGGCGATTTTGCACTATCTTCGCTGGGACCCAACTTTGACGTGCTGGGAGAATTGATTGTGATGTCCAAATCCATGCACGGGGAGTGATGTGGACATAGAGCAACTTCCCTAGCACAAGTCCGTGTGGTCCGTTCTCTGATGGGGTCCCGGATCCTCAACTTCTAATTGTCTGAATCCAGGTTCTCCAAAAAAATGCACGAGCGTGCAAATGGTGAAAATTTCCAACAGTTGTCCAAACGGCACTGAAGAGGCATGAAAATCGAATCATGCATGAAAACGGCGCTAAAGAGGCATGAAAATCGAATCATGCATGGAAAAATGTGTGGCAAGCAACCTGGATCTTTCTTGTTGTGTTCAAATGCTATTCGGACTCATTTGGGATCCGAAATTCTGTTATGGCGATTTTGCACTATCTTCGTCGCTCGGGACCCAACTTTGACGTGCCAGGATAAGTGATTGCCATGCCCAAATCCATGCACGGAGTGATGTGGACATAGAGCAACTTCCCTAGGACAAGTCCGTGTGGTCCGTTCTCTGATGGGGTCCTGGATCCTCAACTTCTAACTGTTAGAATCCGGGTTCTCGAAAAAGATGCACGAGCATGCCCAATGGCGGAAATTTCCAACCGTGGCCAAACAGCGCCGAAGAGGCATGAAAATCAAATCATGCATGGACAAATGTGTGGCAAGCAACCAGGATCTTTCTTGTTGTGTTCAGATGCGATTCGGACTCATTTCGGATCCGAAACTCTGTAACGGGGATTTTGCACTATCTTCGCCAACTTTGACGCACTGGGAGTGCAAGATTCCTCCCCCAACCCCTTTTTGATGTCTAGTATCTTCCCCTGTAATCAATTCCCTCTTCAAAAATATATGAGATCTTGTCTCTGCCTATTTTGGCATAGAGAGAGAAAATATTCTAGAGAGAGAATATTCAGATTTTGAATAATTTTGGATAGAAAAATATCTCATCTTATTAAAATAAATTCCCCTGAAACAGAAATTCAGAAAGAACTTTCCAATGTGCAATTGGAATTAATTGGAAATGGGTATAAAGGACCTTAGCCTAAGGGTGTAGATTTTCAGAAATTCTTGGATTATGGTTTAATTAAGGTTCCTATGAGCCAATAAGATCAATCTATGTGTGGGGAGGAGATAAATCCAATTTTGTAAAAGAAGATACCCAAAAATGAGTAAATGCTCACATAAGGTGAAGAGTTGAAAATGTACAAGGTTTATTAGTAAAAAACTATGAGTAATTTTAATAATATGAGATATTTCGGGTATAATGATTCCATTTTGACACATATGTAAGGAAGGGGAGTCCCTTCAATTCTCACATAAGATGAAGAGTTGAATATGTACAAGGTTTATTAATAAGAAACTATGAGTAATTTTAATAATATGAGATATTTTGGGTATAATGATTCCATTTTGACACATATATAAGGAAGGGGAGTCCCTTCAATTCTCACATAAGATGAAGAGTTGAATATGTACAAGGTTTATTAGTAAGAAACTATGAGCAATATTAAAAAAATGAGATATTTTGAGTATAATGATTCCATTTTTGACACATATGTAAGGAAGGGGAGGGCCTTCAATGAGGCGCCTACTTCACATGGGCAAATTGAGTTTTTTATCATCAAAAATTGAGATATTTCATCTCTCCTCTCTCCTCATTCAAGTCTAGTTCCAAAAAGTTAGCTTAACTGACCTAAAAATGGTCAAAAAGTAACCAAACTGACTTGGAAAATTCTAGAATCAGTTTGTTTGGTTAGAGCTCAATTTTTCCTATAAATAGAGCCTCCCCCTTGTTGAAAATAGATAGTGTTTAGTGCATTGTTACTCTATTTCACCCAAGCCAAGAACTATGAATTTATTAATAATTCATTAGTTCTTGACATTTCCCTCTTCCAAAGATTGGTTGGCCACTCTTGTCCAAACAAGAATTGACCCTCAAACCATCAAGCCAAAGGAAAGCTTTCAAGTCATTAGTAAGTTGGTGATTTTTCTTTTCATTTATTTTATAGTATTTATGGCTTTAATGGTTCTTATGCTTTATGTCTTCTTTAAAAATGTTATACCTCATTACAAAAAGGTATTTTCCCTCTCTTTCTAACAAAACCAACCATTCTCTATCCTAGGTGAATGGTCAATTGATTAATGTCAAGTTTTTATAATGATTATTTTATTATAAAAGTGTTACTTTTAGCATAATTGAATTTTATGCATAGAGGTATGCATATAAGATGACTATTTTATTATAAAAGTGTTACTTTTAACATATTTGAATTTTATGCATAGAGGTATGCATATAAGATGAATATTTTATTGTAAAAGTGTTACTTTTGGCATAATTGAATTTTATGCATAGAGGTATGCATAAAAGATGAATATTTTATTATAAAAGTGTTACTTTTAGCATATTGAATTTCATGCATAGAGCTATGAAAAAAAATGATTATTTTATTATAAAATTGTAAATTAAAAAAATGATTATTTTATTATAAAAATGTTACTTTTATCATATTGAATTTCGTGCATAGAGGTGAAAAAAAATTATTACTTTATTATAAAAATATTATCAAAAAATGATTATTTTATTGTAAAAGTGTTACTTTTATCACATTTGAAATTCTTGCATAGAAGTATGCATAAAAGATGATTATTATATTGTGAAAATGTTACTTTTATCATAATTGGATTTCATGCATAGAGGTACGCATAAAAGATATTCTTATACTAAAAGTGTGATTTTCATCACATAAATGGATTTTATGCATAAATTAGATGCATAAGATAAATTCTTTTAGTCTAAAAGTATAATTCCTACTAAATTGAATTTATCCATAAGAAGATGCATAAAAGATTGATTTTAATTCAAAAGTGTCGAGTCTCATTCAAAATGAATTTATGCATAGGAAGATGCATAAAAGATTGATTTTTTATTCGAAAGTGTTAGTCTCCTTAAATGGAATTTATGCATAATTAGATGCGTAAAGAAATCTTATATCAAATATAAGAATTCTCTTGTATTCTATAAATAGATATGGGAAGAGATAGGATGTGATAAAAGATGTATGAGATGTGATAAGATGCGATAAGATGTATATGAGATGTGATAAGATGCGATAAGATGTATATGAGATGAGTTAGGATGTGATAAGAGGTGTATGAGATGTGATAAGAGGTGTAAGGGATGTGATAAGAGGTGTATGAGATGTGATAAGAGGTGTAAGGGATGTGATAAGATGTGATAAGATGCATATGAGATGAGTTAAGATGTGATAAGATGAGTTAAGATGTCATAAGATGTGTATGGGATGAGGTAAGAAGTGTATGTGATGGGATAAAATGTATATGAGATGAGTTAGGATGTGATAAGATGAGTTAGGATGTGATAAGAGGTGTATGAGATGTGATAAGAGGTGTATGGGATGTGATAAGATGTGATAAGATGCATATGAGATGAGTTAGGATGTGATAAGATGAGTTAAGATGTGACAAGATGTGTATGGGATGAGATAAGAAGTGTATATGATGAGATAAGATGTATATGGGTTGTGATAGGGCGAGAATGGATGTCATGTAAAAGAATAGATGTGAAGGCGTATGGGGCTATATGAATGGGAATGTGGAAATGGATGTATGTATGTGGATGTGTGGATGTGGAAATGGGAGTTGTGGATGTGGATGTACACTTGGAGATGCGGATGTATACATGTAGATGTAGAAGTATGGATGTGAATGAGAATGTGGATGTGGATATACTTGGAGATATAGATGTATGCATGTAGATGTAGATGTATGGATGTGAATGAGAATGTGGATGTGGATGTATACATGGAGATGCGGATGTATACATGTAGATGTAGGAATATGGATGTGAATGAGAATGTGGACGTGGATGTATACATGGAGGTGTAGATGTATGCATGTAGATGTAGATGTATGGATGTGAATGTGAATGTGGATGTGGATGTATGCATGGAGATGTGGATGTATGCATGGAGATGTGGATATATGCATATGTGTGAATGCGGATGTGGATGTATGTATGTGGATGTGGGATTGGAGGTATGATGTGGATATACGAACATGGAGGTGAATGTAGAATAATGAACGTGAATGCGTATGGAAAATAATGTGTCGTCGATATGAGTAAATGGATGAAAATGAATACACATTGAATGGAATGTGGATTAAGTAATGTGGATTGAGGAAGGATAATGTGGAAAGACGAGAGTTTGATATAGAAACTGTATTTTGTGACTGTTTGTAAATGACTGTTTTATGTCAAGAATGCTGGGGAAGCATTTTGACCGTCTTGTGGATTAAGGTCATGGAGACCTAACTGTGATAAGTTGCAACTGCTGCTGATGGAGAGTAAATGGAGGACGTCTCGTGTAGCAAGGTCGTCGACCGAGGTCTTGACCAGCCTCGGTTCGATTTAAATGGTGAGCTTTCGGTGTACGGTGGATGAGGGACCAAGGAAGTGGCCTATGAGTGAAGCGCTAGGTCATCTGCGAAGGATCCTAGAGGGTGCTGACCATACAGTGCTCGGGCTCTGGGTCGCCAAAGATACCCACACGTGCATCGTGGAAGATATTAGAACAAGAGTAAGAATTGTTTTCTGAAACCGAGTGTGAGATCCCTGTTCCCACCGCGCAACGGATTCGGGGTACTAGCAGCGGAAGTAGCACTTCTTGCGCGAGGCAGGGTCCCACACTCGGGGCCTCGTCCACGGATATCCGGACAAAAGACTAATCCGTCGGTTTTTCCAAAACCAGACCCGAAAAAACTTCCCTTATCCGGAAAGCACGGGCGATTCCACCAGGATAATTTTTACTCTAACGTAGTCAAAACCCTTACTGATCAAACAGATCCGACTGCATCTATAAAGATACTTGGTCAGATCAAGGAAGAAACTTGCACTTGGATCATTGGGATCAACGCTTTTTTCCCCACCAAGGAGGCACAGCCGTTGATTCCTATCCATAGAATAATTACTATCCGGGATTTACTTTATCTATCGTAATAACAGAAATTGAGTCTCGATTTACGGATCCATCAGTCCAGCCTAACCCCATCCGATCCCATGGGTTAGCCAACCGCCCAACCACTGTAGTGATGGGATCCAATTTGGAATTTGGTTAGGTTTTGTCCCGGGTACCAAGGAAAAGAGTTCCAAGGCCCCCTAGCCGGAAGTTCATGCAAACATAAAACTAGCCACACCACTTACACACCCAATATGAAAATTACCTTTTTCTTAGCATCAGCTAACTTTAAAACAATCCTTTAATGAAACCATAGTACCACTGATCACAATCTTCCAATTTATCCAGTTGATTCATAATTTCCCATCATTCCTTCATCAGAGTATCTATGGCATCATTGGCAACTAGAACGCTCACCACCTGTCCACACAGGGGCCGTTTCAATAGTTCCTAGCCCATAATACTCAACAATATAATCACTTATCAAGATGGACTCTCGTTGAAGATCAGCAAGATCAACCAACAGATCCATATAAAAGAGCCATGGACTCATCCGTTGAGGACCAGCAAGGTCAGTCAACCAGATCCATGCCCGGTTCCAGAAAACAACTCTTACTCCTTGTTCCAATATCTTCCTCGACGCACGCGTGGGTATCCTAGGCGACCCAGAGCCCGAGCACCGTATGGTCAGCACCCTCTAGGATCCTTCGCAGGTGACCTAGCGCTTCACTCATAGGCCGCTTCCTTGGTCCCTCATCCACCGTACCGGAAGCTCACCATTTTAATCGAACCGAGGCTGGTCAAGACCTCGGCCGACCTTGCTACGCGAGACGTCCTCCATTGACTCTCCGTCAGCAGTTGCAACTTTATCAGTTAGGTCTCCACGACCTTAATCACAAGACGGTCAAAATGCTTTCCCAGCATTCTTGACATAAAACAGCCATTTACAAACAGTTTACAAATACAATTTCTATATTAACTCTAATTTTTCCACATTATCCCTCATATAATCCACATTACTTATTCCTCATTCCATTTATATGTGTACTCATCCAATCACATCATTTTCCATCTCTTCACTTCAGATTCCTTCACATCACATATCATATATTCACATCCATACATCCACATCCACATCCACATCCACATTCACATCCATACATCCACATCTACATGTTTACCTCCATTTTCACATCCTCATTTATACATCCACATCCCATATCCACATTCATACATACACATCCATATCCACATCCATACATCCACATCCACATGCATACATCCACTATCACGTCCTCATTCATACATCCACATCCACTTGCATACATCCACTATCACGTCCTCATTCATACATCCATATCCACATACATACATACATCCACATCCACATTCCCATTCACATCTATACATCCACATCTACATCCACATGCATACATCCACTATCATGTCCTCATTCATACATCCACATCCTCATGCATACATCCACTATCACGTCCTCATTCATACATCCATATCCACATACATACATACATCCACATCCACATTCCCATTCACATCTATACATCCACATCTACATCCACATACATACATACATCCACATCCACATTCCACATTCACATCTATACATCCACATCTACATCCATATACATACATACATCCACATCCACATCCACATTCCACATTCACATCTATACATCCACATCTATATCTACATTCACAAATATCCATATCCACATTCCCATTCACATCTATACATACACATCTACATCCACATACATACATACATCCACATCCACGTTCCACATTCACATCTATACAACCACATCTACATCCACATTCACATACATCCACATCTACATTCACATTCACATTTATATCCACATCTATATTCCCATTCACATCTATACAACCACGTCTACATCCACATTCACATCTATGCATATACATCTTCGTGCATACATCCATTTTCACATGCATACATCCACACTCCCATCTCCACATCCACACATCCACATACATACATCCATTTTCACATTCCCATTCATATAACCCCATATGCCTTCATATCTAATCTTTTATATCACCTCCATTCTCACCCTATCACAACCCATATACATCTTATCTCATCTCATACACTTCTTATCTCATCCCATACACATCTTATCACATCTTAACTCATCTTATATGCATCTTATCATATCTTATCACTTCCCATATCTTTTATGCATACTTCTATGCATGAAATTCAATTATGCTAAAAGTAACACTTTTATAATAAAATAATCATCTCTTATGCATACCTCTATGCATGAAATTCAATTATGCTAAAAGTAACACTTTTATAATAAAATATTCATCTCTTATGCATACCTCTATGCATGAATTTTAATTATTGTAAAAGTAACACTTTTATAATAAAATATTCATCTCTTATGCATACCTCTATGCATGAAATTCAATTATGCTAAAAGTAACACTTTTGATATAAAAATTTATCCATTATGCATACTTCTATGCATGTAAATAAAAATGATAAAAGTAATACTTTTGATATAAAAATTTATCCATTATGCATACTTCTATGCATGTAAATAAAAATGATAAAAGTAACACTTTTGATATAAAAATTTATCCATTATGCATACTTCTATGCATGTAAATAAAAATGATAAAAGTAACACTTTTGATATAAAAATTTATCCATTATGCATACTTCTATGCAAGTAAATAAAAATGATAAAAGTAACACTTTTGATATAAAAACTTATTCTTTATGCATAATATAAAAATTCAATTTCTCTATGATTATAATGAAATTCTTTCAATTAGTCTAGGATGATAATTCCTAGAATATGGTAGGAAGTCCTCTTTTTATGCTTTGAATGAAATTATTTTATGCATAATTTTTATAAAAATTTTGCCATAGCTCCGCTGCTATGACTGATAAATCTCAATTTTTCTAAGGGATAAAGCTTATCATTAAGGAAATAATTAAAATGATCTCTAATTGGATCATTAATCCATAATGGATTGAATCATCAATATGCATAAACTAAAAGCATAGAAAAAAAAAACCATTAATTTGGCCTCAAGCATAGCTTAATCTTGGATTAAGGAAAAGCTTTATGAAAAGCTTCTTTTGGATTGAGAATGGGTCATGAGTATGACCATTTCTTGAGTGAGAGAGAGAAATTACATAAAAACCATTAGAATTTAAACATAAATGGAAATTAACTTCAATAGCATTTATTAAATTATGTAACTCTTCACTACTATTCACCAATTAACTTCAATAGCATTTAAAAAAAACCATACCAATTAAGCTTCTCAAGCTTGAGAGGGGTTGAGAAGAGAGAAACATTGAGAAATTATAGAAAAGAGCAATATTCACTAATTACCTTACAAATTGCTTGATTCTTTGTTCACGGTAGAGGCCCCCAACCAATCAATTGGTTAAGTATGTTGATGGAGCCACTAATGGGGATTGAAGAAAGAGGGAAGCTCCAAAAACTAGTGAATTATTAAATGAATTCACAGTTCTTGGCTTTGGTGGAGTAGAGTAACGATGCATAAACACTATATATTTTTCAACAAGGGGGAGGCTTCTATTTATAGGAAAAATTGAGTTCCTAACCAAACAAACTGATTCTAGAATTTTCCAAATCAGTTTGGTCAATTTTTGACCATTTTTAGGTCAGTTAAGCTAATTTTTTGGAACTAGACTTGAATGAGGAAAGAGGAGAGATGAAAAATCTCAATTTTTATGAGTTTAAAACTCATTCAAGCATGTGAAATATGCACCTCCTTTAAAGAACTCCCCTTCCTTACATATGTCATACTTTTAATATTGCTCATAATTTTTTACTAATAAACCTTGTACATTTTCAACTCTTCATCTTATGTGAAATATGCACCTCCTTTAAAGAACTCCCCTTCCTTACATATGTCATACTTTTAATATTGCTCATAATTTTTTACTAATAAACCTTGTACATTTTCAACTCTTCATCTTATGTGAAATATGCACCTCCTTTAAAGAACTCCCCTTCCTTACATATGTCATACTTTTAATATTGCTCATAATTTTTTACTAATAAACCTTGTACATTTTCAACTCTTCATCTTATGTGAAATATGCACCTCCTTTAAAGAACTTCCCTTCCTTACATATGTCATACTTTTAATATTGCTCATAATTTTTTTACTAATAAACCTTGTACATTTTCAACTCTTCATCTTATGTGAGCATTTACTCATTTTTGGGTATCTTCTTTTACAAATAGGATTTATCTCCTCCCTACACATGGATTGATGCTATTGGCCCATAGGAACCTTAATTGGACCATAATCCAAAAATTTCTGAAAATCTAGACCCTTAGGCTAAGGTCCTTTATACCCATTTCTAATTAATTCCAATTGCACATTGGAAAGTTCTTTTTGAATTTCTGTTTGAGGGAAACTTATTTTAATAAGATGAGATAATTTTCTATCCAAAAATATTAAAAATCTGAATATTCTCTCTCTAGAATATTTTCTCTCTCTAGGTTAAAACAGTTAGAAACAAGTCTTTTATATTTCTGAAGAGGGCTTGATTATAGGAGAAGATGCTGGACGTTTTGAGAGGCTGGGGAGGAATCTTACATTCTACCCCACTTAAAAAACGCGAGATGTCCTCATCTCGCAAACTGGGATAATTTCGCAAGATGCACGAATTATGAGACTTAGAGAAAAATTTAAATCAGGATTAACCACCAAGAAAAAGTCTCAAAGAGAGCAAGATTCAAGATAAGAACAAGATTTAAACTTTATTCATTCTCAGAACTTATACAGTAAGATAGAAGAACTCTTTACACTTCCATAAGCCCGTCCATCATATGATCACAAAAGCAGCACTCACAAGCTGCGCATGTATAAGGTAACTCATCTATGGGAATAATTCTGTTGGTTATTGCTGCACCTATCTCAGTGGTATGAGGTGATCTAGCAAAAGGACCTCTGAGAGGCAAGCCAAAAACGGGGTAAAGGCATATCTTCTCATGAGGAAGAAAACACGCCAGTAAGAAGACTCGCTCAGAAAACCCAAGATGCCTTGATCTCATGACGCAGTAGTATCGGGGACCCAAACCCAAAGCTTCAATAACCATGGCCAAGCGGACATTATTACGAAAATGTTGCTGACCCCAGGGTGTTACCCTAGTTATGTCTTGATAGGTCCGCCATTTGGTCTGCGCTACAGAAGTTCCCAAGTGAGGGAAAAGTGAGCGCTCATACTGTTCTATAAAATCCATCTTCACAGACTCACTTGCGTCTTGAAGGTGAGGAATCATTATGGATAAAACTAGTTCTTGTTGCCAAGCCATGAAGGAGATTAAGAAAGAGAGGAGATCGATGGAAGTAAGATTACTGCTGTGAGCGATAGGTAAAAGTTACGACTTATATAAAGGAAGGAGTTAGCGTAACCTAGAAGCCAACGGTATCTTGTCACTGAAGTTTTATCGTCTTTCCTTGATTTGGGTTTGGCACATATTTCTATGAAATACATTAAGAACTTTGAGATGAGGAGGTAAAAGAAGCTTGTAGGCTAAGTCACCTACTTTGATTGAATTCAGATATAAGGCTCACAATATCTGGGGGATAAGTTCTTATACTCCCCAAGAGATAAAGAACTTCTTTTGGGCCGTACTCGAATGAAAACCAAAACCTTGGTATCCAAAACACCGATTTTCACTTCTGAACTCATTGTTCTGAATCCTTAAAACAGCGTGACTCCTGAGAAGTATTCTAGGAAAAGGGTCTTCCTTTTTTTTTAAACAGAATCTTTCTTTTATTTTAGAGAGGGACTAATTATAAGATCAAAAAGGGAGATTCTTACTCTTGTATATCTCGAAGGCTGGGGAGGAATCTTACATTCTACCCCACTTAAAAAAGTGCGAGATGTCCTCATCTCGCCAAGTAGAGGACAACTCTTTTTCTTAAGATCCAATTTATTCTAGGGTTCCTTATATTCTGGTCAACCCAACAGAATACGGGGATAAATATCCCTTATATAGAACTCATCATTAAATAATTTCATTTCAGATCATATCATTCATATCTTTAACACGATAATGGTCCATCAGATCAAAAATTTTTCTTTCTGAACATTCCTCCACGGGAATTTCAGTCAAGCAAGTTTTTCAATTTGTCATCCCTTAACTTGATATACCGAGTCAAGTGTTAACAGTAGTACTTTGACAGCACAATCCACTAATCTCATAGTGATTTGCTGAAATCATTATCATCATTTATCATTACAGGGACTCGTCCCATTCATCCTCATTGCGGTTTTGCTCAGGTTATTATATTTCAACTAAATTTCAAAAATCATCATTTTTCAATCAGAATCCCAATCAATTCATCAGTTCCCAAACAGAATTAAAAATCATATCAACCACATTCAAATTCAACATCTGGATAGCATTAACGCTTATAATTTCAAGTCTTAGATTTACTCGTATATACTGTCAGTAAAGAGCTGCAGTATACTCTCGGTATATACGGGTAGTCGTGGCTCTTGGAATTATAAGGTAAATACCATCATGTCTAGGCCTCAAGCAAGTCAGGGATTCTATATAATTGCGGTACTTCCATCTGAAGACCCAATTACCAAATTACGAATTTCAGTTTGAATATCAAATTGTATGAATTATATCACACAATTACAACCTTTTTGTGCTTCTTGATAAATTTTTGACATATTTGTCTTCTCAGTTGATCTTTATTAACCAAATGCTCTGATACCAACTGTGAGATCCCTGTTCCCACCGCGCAACGGATTCGGGGTACTAGCAGCGGAAGTAGCACTTCTTGCGCGAGGCAGGGTCCCACACTCGGGGCCTCGTCCACGGATATCCGGACAAAAGACTAATCCGTCGGTTTTTCCAAAACCAGACCCGGAAAAACTTCCCTTATCCGGAAAGCACGGGCGATTCCACCAGGATAATTTTTACTCTAACGTAGTCAAAACCCTTACTGATCAAACAGATCCGACTGCATCTATAAAGATACTTGGTCAGATCAAGGAAGAAACTTGCACTTGGATCATTGGGATCAACGCTTTTTTCCCCACCAAGGAGGCACAGCCGTTGATTCCTATCCATAGAACAATTACTATCCGGGATTTACTTTATCTATCGTAATAACAGAAATTGAGTCTCGATTTACGGATCCATCAGTCCAGCCTAACCCCATCCGATCCCATGGGTTAGCCAACCGCCCAACCACTGTAGTGATGGGATCCAATTTGGAATTTGGTTAGGTTTTGTCCCGGGTACCAAGGAAAAGAGTTCCAAGGCCCCCTAGCCGGAAGTTCATGCAAACATAAAACTAGCCACACCACTTACACACCCAATATGAAAATTACCTTTTTCTTAGCATCAGCTAACTTTAAAACAATCCTTTAATGAAACCATAGTACCACTGATCACAATCTTCCAATTTATCCAGTTGATTCATAATTTCCCATCATTCCTTCATCAGAGTATCTATGGCATCATTGGCAACTAGAACGCTCACCACCTGTCCACACAGGGGCCGTTTCAATAGTTCCTAGCCCATAATACTCAACAATATAATCACTTATCAAGATGGACTCTCGTTGAAGATCAGCAAGATCAACCAACAGATCCATATAAAAGAGCCATGGACTCATCCGTTGAGGACCAGCAAGGTCAGTCAACCAGATCCATGCCCGGTTCCAGAAAACAACTCTTACTCCTTGTTCCAATATCTTCCTCGACGCACGCGTGGGTATCCTAGGCGACCCAGAGCCCGAGCACCGTATGGTCAGCACCCTCTAGGATCCTTCGCAGGTGACCTAGCGCTTCACTCATAGGCCGCTTCCTTGGTCCCTCATCCACCGTACCGGAAGCTCACCATTTTAATCGAACCGAGGCTGGTCAAGACCTCGGCCGACCTTGCTACGCGAGACGTCCTCCATTGACTCTCCGTCAGCAGTTGCAACTTTATCAGTTAGGTCTCCACGACCTTAATCACAAGACGGTCAAAATGCTTTCCCAGCATTCTTGACATAAAACAGCCATTTACAAACAGCATTTACAAACAGTTTACAAATACAATTTCTATATTAACTCTAATTTTTCCACATTATCCCTCATATAATCCACATTACTTATTCCTCATTCCATTTATATGTGTACTCATCCAATCACATCATTTTCCATCTCTTCACTTCAGATTCCTTCACATCACATATCATATATTCACATCCATACATCCACATCCACATCCACATTCACATCCATACATCCACATCTACATGTTTACCTCCATTTTCACATCCTCATTTATACATCCACATCCCATATCCACATTTATACATACACATCCATATCCACATCCATACATCCACATCCACATGCATACATCCACTATCACGTCCTCATTCATACATCCACATCCACTTGCATACATCCACTATCACGTCCTCATTCATACATCCATATCCACATACATACATACATCCACATCCACATTCCCATTCACATCTATACATCCACATGCATACATCCACTATCACGTCCTCATTCATACATCCACATCCTCATGCATACATCCACTATCACGTCCTCATTCATACATCCATATCCACATACATACATACATCCATATCCACATTCCCATTCACATCTATACATCCACATCTACATCCACATACATACATACATCCACATCCACATTCCACATTCACATCTATACATCCACATCTACATCCATATACATACATACATCCACATCCACATCCACATTCCACATTCACATCTATACATCCACATCTATATCTACATTCACAAATATCCATATCCACATTCCCATTCACATCTATACATACACATCTTCATCCACATACATACATACATCCACATCCACGTTCCACATTCACATCTATACAACCACATCTACATCCACATTCACATACATCCACATCTACATTCACATTCACATTTATATCCACATCTATATTCCCATTCACATCTATACAACCACGTCTACATCCACATTCACATCTATGCATATACATCTTCGTGCATACATCCATTTTCACATGCATACATCCACACTCCCATCTCCACATCCACACATCCACATACATACATCCATTTTCACATTCCCATTCATATAACCCCATATGCCTTCATATCTAATCTTTTATATCACCTCCATTCTCACCCTATCACAACCCATATACATCTTATCTCATCTCATACACTTCTTATCTCATCCCATACACATCTTATCACATCTTAACTCATCTTATATGCATCTTATCATATCTTATCACTTCCCATATCTTTTATGCATACTTCTATGCATGAAATTCAATTATGCTAAAAGTAACACTTTTATAATAAAATAATCATCTCTTATGCATACCTCTATGCATGAAATTCAATTATGCTAAAAGTAACACTTTTATAATAAAATATTCATCTCTTATGCATACCTCTATGCATGAATTTTAATTATTGTAAAAGTAACACTTTTATAATAAAATATTCATCTCTTATGCATACCTCTATGCATGAAATTCAATTATGCTAAAAGTAACACTTTTGATATAAAAATTTATCCATTATGCATACTTCTATGCATGTAAATAAAAATGATAAAAGTAATACTTTTGATATAAAAATTTATCCATTATGCATACTTCTATGCATGTAAATAAAAATGATAAAAGTAACACTTTTGATATAAAAATTTATCCATTATGCATACTTCTATGCATGTAAATAAAAATGATAAAAGTAACACTTTTGATATAAAAATTTATCCATTATGCATACTTCTATGCAAGTAAATAAAAATGATAAAAGTAACACTTTTGATATAAAAACTTATTCTTTATGCATAATATAAAAATTCAATTTCTCTATGATTATAATGAAATTCTTTCAATTAGTCTAGGATGATAATTCCTAGAATATGGTAGGAAGTCCTCTTTTTATGCTTTGAATGAAATTATTTTATGCATAATTTTTATAAAAATTTTGCCATAGCTCCGCTGCTATGACTGATAAATCTCAATTTTTCTAAGGGATAAAGCTTATCATTAAGGAAATAATTAAAATGATCTCTAATTGGATCATTAATCCATAATGGATTGAATCATCAATATGCATAAACTAAAAGCATAGAAAAAAAAAACCATTAATTTGGCCTCAAGCATAGCTTAATCTTGGATTAAGGAAAAGCTTTATGAAAAGCTTCTTTTGGATTGAGAATGGGTCATGAGTATGACCATTTCTTGAGTGAGAGAGAGAAATTACATAAAAACCATTAGAATTTAAACATAAATGGAAATTAACTTCAATAGCATTTATTAAATTATGTAACTCTTCACTACTATTCACCAATTAACTTCAATAGCATTTAAAAAAAACCATACCAATTAAGCTTCTCAAGCTTGAGAGGGGTTGAGAAGAGAGAAACATTGAGAAATTATAGAAAAGAGCAATATTCACTAATTACCTTACAAATTGCTTGATTCTTTGTTCACGGTAGAGGCCCCCAACCAATCAATTGGTTAAGTATGTTGATGGAGCCACTAATGGGGATTGAAGAAAGAGGGAAGCTCCAAAAACTAGTGAATTATTAAATGAATTCACAGTTCTTGGCTTTGGTGGAGTAGAGTAACGATGCATAAACACTATATATTTTTCAACAAGGGGGAGGCTTCTATTTATAGGAAAAATTGAGTTCCTAACCAAACAAACTGATTCTAGAATTTTCCAAATCAGTTTGGTCAATTTTTGACCATTTTTAGGTCAGTTAAGCTAATTTTTTGGAACTAGACTTGAATGAGGAAAGAGGAGAGATGAAATATCTCAATTTTTATGAGTTTAAAACTCATTCAAGCATGTGAAATATGCACCTCCTTTAAAGAACTCCCCTTCCTTACATATGTCATACTTTTAATATTGCTCATAATTTTTTACTAATAAACCTTGTACATTTTCAACTCTTCATCTTATGTGAAATATGCACCTCCTTTAAAGAACTCCCCTTCCTTACATATGTCATACTTTTAATATTGCTCATAATTTTTTACTAATAAACCTTGTACATTTTCAACTCTTCATCTTATGTGAAATATGCACCTCCTTTAAAGAACTCCCCTTCCTTACATATGTCATACTTTTAATATTGCTCATAATTTTTTACTAATAAACCTTGTACATTTTCAACTCTTCATCTTATGTGAAATATGCACCTCCTTTAAAGAACTCCCCTTCCTTACATATGTCATACTTTTAATATTGCTCATAATTTTTTTACTAATAAACCTTGTACATTTTCAACTCTTCATCTTATGTGAGCATTTACTCATTTTTGGGTATCTTCTTTTACAAATAGGATTTATCTCCTCCCTACACATGGATTGATGCTATTGGCCCATAGGAACCTTAATTGGACCATAATCCAAAAATTTCTGAAAATCTAGACCCTTAGGCTAAGGTCCTTTATACCCATTTCTAATTAATTCCAATTGCACATTGGAAAGTTCTTTTTGAATTTCTGTTTGAGGGAAACTTATTTTAATAAGATGAGATAATTTTCTATCCAAAAATATTAAAAATCTGAATATTCTCTCTCTAGAATATTTTCTCTCTCTAGGTTAAAACAGTTAGAAACAAGTCTTTTATATTTCTGAAGAGGGATTGATTATAGGAGAAGATGCTGGACATTTTGAGAGGCTGGGGAGGAATCTTACATTCTACCCCACTTAAAAAACGCGAGATGTCCTCATCTCGCAAACTGGGATAATTTCGCAAGATGCACGAATTATGAGACTTAGAGAAAAATTTAAATCAGGATTAACCACCAAGAAAAAGTCTCAAAGAGAGCAAGATTCAAGATAAGAACAAGATTTAAACTTTATTCATTCTCAGAACTTATACAGTAAGATAGAAGAACTCTTTACACTTCCATAAGCCCGTCCATCATATGATCACAAAAGCAGCACTCACAAGCTGCGCATGTATAAGGTAACTCATCTATGAGAATAATTCTGTTGGTTATTGCTGCACCTATCTCAGTGGTATGAGGTGATCTAGCAAAAGGACCTCTGAGAGGCAAGCCAAAAACGGGGTAAAGGCATATCTTCTCATGAGGAAGAAAACACGCCAGTAAGAAGACTCGCTCAGAAAACCCAAGATGCCTTGATCTCATGACGCAGTAGTATCGGGGACCCAAACCCAAAGCTTCAATAACCATGGCCAAGCGGACATTATTACGAAAATGTTGCTGACCCCAGGGTGTTACCCTAGTTATGTCTTGATAGGTCCGCCATTTGGTCTGCGCTACAGAAGTTCCCAAGTGAGGGAAAAGTGAGCGCTCATACTGTTCTATAAAATCCATCTTCACAGACTCACTTGCGTCTTGAAGGTGAGGAATCATTATGGATAAAACTAGTTCTTGTTGCCAAGCCATGAAGGAGATTAAGAAAGAGAGGAGATCGATGGAAGTAAGATTACTGCTGTGAGCGATAGGTAAAAGTTACGACTTATATAAAGGAAGGAGTTAGCGTAACCTAGAAGCCAACGGTATCTTGTCACTGAAGTTTTATCGTCTTTCCTTGATTTGGGTTTGGCACATATTTCTATGAAATACATTAAGAACTTTGAGATGAGGAGGTAAAAGAAGTTTGTAGGCTAAGTCACCTACTTTGATTGAATTCAGATATAAGGCTCACAATATCTGGGGGATAAGTTCTTATACTCCCCAAGAGATAAAGAACTTCTTTTGGGCCGTACTCGAATGAAAACCAAAACCTTGGTATCCAAAACACCGATTTTCACTTCTGAACTCATTGTTCTGAATCCTTAAAACAGCGTGACTCCTGAGAAGTATTCTAGGAAAAGGGTCTTCCTTTTTTTTTAAACAGAATCTTTCTTTTATTTTAGAGAGGGACTAATTATAAGATCAAAAAGGGAGATTCTTACTCTTGTATATCTCGAAGGCTGGGGAGGAATCTTACACCGAGCATGGATTTGGTTGACTGACCTTGCTGGTCCTCAAACGGATGAGTCTGTGGCTCTTTTATATGGGTCTGTTGGTTGATCTGATCTTCAACGAGGATTCCATTTTGATTTTATATGTGAAAATATTGTCGGGTACTATGAGCTAGGAATTATTGAAAAGGCCCCTGAGTGAACAGGTGGTGAGAGCGTTCTGGTTGCCAATGATGCTATAAGTACCGCGATGAATGAATGACTAGAAATAGGGATTCAACCAGAGACTTTGAGGATTGTCATCAGTGACATAATGGTTTTATTAAAGGATTGTTTTAAAGCTGATGCTGAGAAAAAGGCAATTTCATATTGGGTGTGTAAGTGGTGTGACTAGTTTTATGTTTGCATGAACTTCCGACTAGGGGGCCTAGGAACTCTTTTCCTTGGTACGCCGGACAAAACCTAACCAAATTCCTAATTGGATCCCATCACTACAGTGGTTGGGCGGTTGGCTAACCCATGGGATCTCGGATGGGGTTAGGCTGGACTGATGGATCCGTAAGTCGAGACTCAATTTCTGTTATTACGATAGATAAAGAAAATCCCGCATAGTAATTGTTCTATGGATACGAATCAATGGTTGTGCCTCTTGATGGGGAAAAAAGCGTTGATCCCAATGATCCAAGTGCAAGTTTCATCCTTGATCTAACCGAGTATCTTTATAGTTGCGGTCGGATCAGCTTGATCAGAAAAGGTCTTGACTACGTTAGAGTAAACGTTATCTTGGTAGAATCGCCCGTGCTTTCCAGGTAAAGGAAGTTTTTTCGGGTTTGGTTTTGGATAAACCGATGGATTAGTCTCTTGTCCGGATATCCGTGGGCGAGGCCCCAAGTGTGAGACACCTGGCCCGCGCAAGATGTACTACTTCCGCTGCTAGTATCTGAATCTGTTGCGTGGTGGGGACAGGGATCTCACAGGGAGAAGTGATTGAGATGCCCAAATCCATGCACGGAGTGATGTGGACATAGAGCAACTTTCCTAGCACAAGTCCGTGTGGTCCGTTCTCTGATGGTGTCCCAGATCCTCAACTTCTAACTGTCCGAATCTGGGTTCTCGAAAAAGATGCACGAGCGTGCCAAATAGCAGAAATTTCCAACCGTGGCCCAAACGGCACCAAAGAGGCATGAAATTCAAAACATGCATGGACAAATGTGTGGCAAGCAACCCGCATCTTTCTTGTTGGGTTCAGATGCGATTCGGACTCATTTCAGACCCGAAACTCTGTTATGGCGATTTTGCCGGGACCCAACTTTGACGAGCTGGGAGAACTGATTGCGATGCCCAAATCCATGCACGGAGTGATGTGGACATAGAGCAACTTCCTTAGCACAAGTCCATGTGGTCCGTTCTCTGATGGGGTCTCGGATCCTCAAATTCTAATTGTCCAAATCCAGGTTCTCAAAAAAGATGCACGAGCATGGTAAATGGTAGAAATTTCCAACAGTAGCCCAAACGGCGCCGAAGAGGCATGAAATTCAAATCATGCATGGATAAATGTGTGGCAAGCAACCCGGATCTTTCTTGTTGTGTTCAGATGCGATTCGGACCCATTTCGGACCCGAAACTCTGTTATGGTGATTTTGCACTATCTTCGTGGGGACCCAACTTTGACGCGCTGGGAGAACTGATTGCGATGTCCAAATCCATGCACGGAGTGATGTGGACATAGAGCAACTTCCCTAAGCATAAGTCCATGTGGTCCGTTCTCTGATGGGGTCCCCGATCCTCAACTTCTAACTGCGTGAATCCGTCTTCTCAAAAAAGATGCACGAGCGTGGTAAATGGCGTTAATTTCCAACAGTGGCCCAAACGGCGCCAAAGAGGCATGAAAATCGAATCATGCATGGAAAAATGTGTAACAAGCAACCCGGATCTTTCTTGTTGTGTTCAGATGCGATTCGGACTCATTTCGGATCCGAAACTCTGTTATGGCAATTTTGCACTATCTTCGCCCCGGGACCCAACTTTGACGCGCGGGTAGAAGTGATTGCGATGCCCAAATCCATGCACGTAGTGATGTGGACATAGAGAAACTTCCCTAACACAAGTCCGTGTGGTCCATTCTCTAATGGGGTCCCGGATTCTCAACTTCTAACTGTCCGAATCCAGGTTCTCGAAAAAGATGCACGAGCGTGGTAAATGGCAGAAATTTCCAATAGTGGCCCAAACGGCACCGAAGAGGCATGAAATTCGAATCATGCATGGACAAATGTGTGGCAAGAAACCCGGATTTTATTGTTGTGTTCAGATGTGATTCGGACTCATTTCGGCCTTGACACTCTGTTATGGCGATTTTGCACTAACTTCACCGGGACCCAACTTTGACGCGCTGGGAGAAGTGATTGCGATGCCCAAATCCATGCACGGAGTGATGTGGACATAGAGCAACTTCCCTAGCAAGGCCGTGTGGTCCGTTCTCTGATGGGGTCCCGGATCCTCAACTTCTAACTGTCCGAATTTGGGTTCTCCAAAAACATGCACGAGCGTGCCAAATGGCAAAAATTTTCAACCGTGGCCCAAACGGCGCCGAAGAGGCATGAAAATCGAATCATGCATGGACAAATGTGTGGCAAGTGACTCGGATCTTTCTTGTTGTGTTCAGATGCGATTCGGACTCATTTCGGACCCGAAACTCTGTTATGGCGATTTTGCACTATCTTCGCCGGGGCCCAACTTTGACGCACTGGGAGAAGTGATTGCGATGCCCAAATCTATGCACGGAGTGATGTGGACATAGAGCAACTTTCCTAGCACAAGTTCGTGTGATCCGTCCTCTGATGGGATCGCGGATCCTCAACTTCTAGCTGTCCGAGTCCGGGTTCTCGCGAAAAGGATGCACGAGCGTGGTAAATGGCAGAAATTTTCAACAGTGGCCCAAACGGCACCGAAGAGGCATGAAATTCGAATCATGAATGAACAAATGTGTGGCAAGAAACCCGGATCTTTATTGTTATGTTCAGATGTGATTCGGACTCATTTCGGACCCGAAACTCTGTTATGGTGATTTTGCACTATCTTCGCCGGGACCCAAATTTGACGCGCTGGGAGAACTGATTGCGATGCCCAAATCCATGCACGGAGTGATGTGGACATAGAGCAACTTCCCTAGCACAAGTCCATGTGGTCCATTCTCTGATGGGGTCCCGGATCCGCAACTTCTAACTGTCCGAATCTGCGTTTTTGAAAAAGATGCACGAGCGTGGTAAATGGCAAAAATTTCCAACAGTGGCCCAAACGGCGCCGAAGAGGCATGCAAATCGGATCATGCATGGACAAATGTGTGGCAAGCGACCTGGATCTTTCTTGTTGTGTTCACATGCGATTCCGACTCATTTCAGATCCGAAACTATGTTATGGCAATTTTGCACTATCTTCGCTGGGGCCCAACTTTGACGCGCTGGGAGAAGTGATTGCGATGCCCAAATCCATGCAGGGAGTGATGTGGACATAGAGCAACTTTTCTAGCACAAGTCCATGTGGTCCGTTCTCTGATGGGGTCCCAGATCCTCGACTTCTAACTGTCCGAATCCAGGTTCTCGAAAAAGATGCACGAGCGTGGTAAACGGCAGAAATTTCCAACAGTGGCCCAAACGGCACCGAAGAGGCATGAAATTCGAATCATGCATGGACAAATGTGTGTGGAAAGCAACCCGGATCTTTCTTGTTGTGTTCAGATGCGATTTGGACTCATTTCGGACCCGAAACTCTGTTATGGCGATTTTTCACTATCTTCGCCGTCGGGACCCAACTTTGACGCGCTGGGAGAATTGATTGCGATGCCCAAATCCATGCACGGAGTGATGTGGACATAGAGCAACTTCCCTAGCACAATTCCGTGTGGTCCGGTATTTGATGGGGTCCTAGATCCTCAACTTCTAACTGTCCGAATCCGAGTTCTCGAAAAAGATGCACGAGCATGCTAAATGGCAAAAATTTCCAACCGTGGCCCAAACGGCGCCGAAGAGGCATGAAAATCGAATCATGCATGGATAAATGTGTGGCAAGCAACCCGGAGCTTTCTTGTTGTGTTCAGATGCGATTCGAACTCATTTCGGATCCCAAACTCTGGTATGGCAACTTTGCACTATCTTCGTCGGGACCCACAATTTTGACGCGCTGGTAGAAGTGATTGCGATGCCCAAATCCATGCACGTAGTGATATGGACATAGAGCCACTTCCCTAACACAAGTCCGTGTGGTCCGTTCTCTAATGGGGTCCCGGATCCTCAACTTTTAATAACTGTCCGAATTCGGGTTCTCGAGAAAAAGATGCACGAGCATGGTAAATGGCGGAAATTTCCAACTGTGGCCCAAACGGCGCCGAAGAGGCATGAAATTCAAATCATGCATGGACAAATGTGTGGCAAGCAACCCGGATTTTATTGTTGTGTTCAAATGCGATTCGGACTCATTTCGGCCCTGAAACTCTGTTATGGCGAATTTGCACTATCTTCGTCGGGACCCAAATTTGACACGCTGGGAGAAGTGATTGCGATGCCCAAATCCATGCACAGAGTGATGTGGACATAGAGCAACTTCCCTAGCACAAGTCCGTATGGTCCGTTCTCTGATGGGGTCCCGGATCCTCAAGTTCTAATTGTCTGAATCCGGGTTCTCGAAAAAGATGCACGAGCGTGTCAAACGGTGGAAATTTTCAACCGTGGCCCAAACGGCGCCGAAGAGGCATGAAAATCGAATCATGCATGGACAAATGTGTGGCTAGCAACCCAGATCTTTCTTGTTGTGTTCAGATGCGATTCGGACTCATTTCGGATCCGAAACTCTGTTATGGCGATTTTGCACTATCTTCGCCCGGGACCTAAATTTGACGCACTGGGAGAAGTGATTGCGATGCCCAAATCCATGCATGGAGTGATGTGGACATAGAGCAACTTCCCTAGCAAGTCCGTGTGGTCCGTTCTGTGATGGGGTCCCGGATCCTCAACTTCTAACTGTCCGAATTTGGGTTCTCCAAAAACATGCACGAGCGTGCCAAATGGCAAAAATTTTCAACCGTGGCCCAAACGGCGCCGAAGAGGCATGAAAATCGAATCATGCATGGACAAATGTGTGGCAAGCGACTCGGATCTTTCTTGTTGTGTTCAGATGCGATTCGGACTCATTTCGGACCCGAAACTCTGTTATGGCGATTTTGCACTATCTTCGCCGGGGCCCAACTTTGACGCACTGGGAGAAGTGATTGCGATGCCCAAATCTATGCACGGAGTGATGTGGACATAGAGCAACTTTCCTAGCACAAGTTCGTGTGATCCGTCCTCTGATGGGATCGCGGATCCTCAACTTCTAGCTGTCCGAGTCCGGGTTCTCGCGAAAAGGATGCACGAGCGTGGTAAATGGCAGAAATTTTCAACAGTGGCCCAAACGGCACCGAAGAGGCATGAAATTCGAATCATGAATGAAAAAATGTGTGGCAAGAAACCCGGATCTTTATTGTTATGTTCAGATGTGATTCGGACTCATTTCGGACCCGAAACTCTGTTATGGTGATTTTGCACTATCTTCGCCGGGACCCAAATTTGACGCGCTGGGAGAACTGATTGCGATGCCCAAATCCATGCACGGAGTGATGTGGACATAGAGCAACTTCCCTAGCACAAGTCCATGTGGTCCATTCTCTGATGGGGTCCCGGATCCGCAACTTCTAACTGTCCGAATCTGCGTTTTTGAAAAAGATGCACGAGCGTGGTAAATGGCAAAAATTTCCAACAGTGGCCCAAACGGCGCCGAAGAGGCATGCAAATCGGATCATGCATGGACAAATGTGTGGCAAGCGACCTAGATCTTTCTTGTTGTGTTCACATGCGATTCCGACTCATTTCAGATCCGAAACTATGTTATGGCAATTTTGCACTATCTTCGCTGGGGCCCAACTTTGACGCGCTGGGAGAAGTGATTGCGATGCCCAAATCCATGCAGGGAGTGATGTGGACATAGAGCAACTTTTCTAGCACAAGTCCATGTGGTCCGTTCTCTGATGGGGTCCCAGATCCTCGACTTCTAACTGTCCGAATCCAGGTTCTCGAAAAAGATGCACGAGCGTGGTAAACGGCAGAAATTTCCAACAGTGGCCCAAACGGCACCGAAGAGGCATGAAATTCGAATCATGCATGGACAAATGTGTGTGGAAAGCAACCCGGATCTTTCTTGTTGTGTTCAGATGCGATTTGGACTCATTTCGGACCCGAAACTCTGTTATGGCGATTTTTCACTATCTTCGCCGCCGGGACCCAACTTTGACGCGCTGGGAGAATTGATTGCGATGCCCAAATCCATGCACGGAGTGATGTGGACATAGAGCAACTTCCCTAGCACAATTCCGTGTGGTCCGGTATTTGATGGGGTCCTAGATCCTCAACTTCTAACTGTCCGAATCCGAGTTCTCGAAAAAGATGCACGAGCATGCTAAATGGCAAAAATTTCCAACCGTGGCCCAAACGGCGCCGAAGAGGCATGAAAATCGAATCATGCATGGATAAATGTGTGGCAAGCAACCCGGAGCTTTCTTGTTGTGTTCAGATGCGATTCGAACTCATTTCGGATCCCAAACTCTGGTATGGCAACTTTGCACTATCTTCGTCGGGACCCACAATTTTGACGCGCTGGTAGAAGTGATTGCGATGCCCAAATCCATGCACGTAGTGATATGGACATAGAGCCACTTCCCTAACACAAGTCCGTGTGGTCCGTTCTCTAATGGGGTCCCGGATCCTCAACTTTTAATAACTGTCCGAATTCGGGTTCTCGAGAAAAAGATGCACGAGCATGGTAAATGGCGGAAATTTCCAACTGTGGCCCAAACGGCGCCGAAGAGGCATGAAATTCAAATCATGCATGGACAAATGTGTGGCAAGCAACCCGGATTTTATTGTTGTGTTCAAATGCGATTCGGACTCATTTCGGCCCTGAAACTCTGTTATGGCGAATTTGCACTATCTTCGTCGAGACCCAAATTTGACACGCTGGGAGAAGTGATTGCGATGCCCAAATCCATGCACAGAGTGATGTGGACATAGAGCAACTTCCCTAGCACAAGTCCGTATGGTCCGTTCTCTGATGGGGTCCCGGATCCTCAAGTTCTAACTGTCTGAATCCGGGTTCTCGAAAAAGATGCACGAGCGTGTCAAACGGTGGAAATTTCCAACCGTGGCCCAAACGGCGCCGAAGAGGCATGAAAATCGAATCATGCATGGACAAATGTGTGGCTAGCAACCCAGATCTTTCTTGTTGTGTTCAGATGCGATTCGGACTCATTTCGGATCCGAAACTCTGTTATGGCGATTTTGCACTATCTTCGCCCGGGACCCAAATTTGACGCACTGGGAGAAGTGATTGCGATGCCCAAATCCATGCATGGAGTGATGTGGACATAGAGCAACTTCCCTAACACAAGTCCGTGTGGTCCGTTCTCTGATGGGGTCCTGGATCCTCAACTTCTAACTGTCCGAATCTGGGTTCTCGAAAAAGATGCACGAGCATGGTAAATGGCGGAAATTTTCAACAGTTGCCTAAACGGCGCCGAAGAGGCATGAAATTCGAATCATCCATGGAAAAATGTGTGGCAAGCAACTCGGATCTTTCTTGTTGTGTTCTGATGTGATTCGGACTCATTTCGGATCCGAAACTCTGTTATGGCGATTTTGCACTATCTTCGCCGGGACCCAACTTTGACACGCTGTGGGAGAATTGATTGTGATGCCTGAATCCATGCACGGAGTGATGTGTACATAGAGCAACTTCCCTAGCATAAGTCCGTGTGGTCCGTTCTCTGATGGAGTCTCGGATCCTCAACTTCTACTATGTCCGAATCCGGTGTCTCGAAAAATATGCACGAGCGTACCAAATGGTAGAATTTCCAACCGTGGCCCAAACGCCGAAGAGGCATGAAATTCGAATCATGCATGGACAAATGTGTGGCAAGCAACCCCGATCTTTCTTGTTGTGTTCAAATGTGATTCGGACTCATTTTTTATCCGAAACCCTGTTATGGCGATTTTGCACTATCTTTGCCGAGAAGTGATTGTTTGCGATGCCCAAATCCATGCACGGAGTGATGTGGACAAAGAGCAACTTCCCTAGCACAAGTTTGTGTGGTCCGTTCTCTGATGGGGTCCCAGATTCTCAACTTCTAACTGTTCGAATCTGGGTTCTCGATCCGGGTTCTCGAAAAAGATGCACGAGCGTGCCATATGGCAAAAATTTCCAACCGTGGCCCAAACGGCGTCGAAGAGGCATGAAATTCGAATCATGCATGGACAAATGTGTGGCAAGCAACCCGGATGTAGCTGTGTACCATGCAGATCAACAAAACCAATTACTCTAAGAAGAGACCTACTTCACATGATGAGAACCAAGGAGCTACAATTGCATTTGATCTAGCTCTACCATGTGGTGGAGCTAGAATGCATCGATATTGCTGTGTACCATGCAGATCTACAAAATCAATTACTCCAAGAAGAGATCTACTTCACATGACAAGAACCAAGAAGCTAGAATTGCATTTGATCTAGCTCTACCACGTGGTAGAGCTGTATCCAACCTAGACCACTTCGTAGAGCTAGACTCCTTTGAGGTCTAGCTCTACCATGTGGTGGAGCTAGAATGCATTGATCTAGCTGTGTACCATGCAAATCAACAAAACCAATTACTCCAAGAAGAGACCATGACAAGAACCAAGGAGATAAACACTTAGTGTGTTGAATGGCGCTGGGACCCAATTTTGACGCGCTGGGAGAAGTGATTGCGATGCCCAAATCCATGCACGGAGTGATGTGGACATAGAGCAACTTTACTAGCACAAGTTCGTGTGATCCGTTCTCTGATGGGATCCCGGATCCTCAACTTCTAACTGTCCGAGTCCGGGTTCTCGTGAAAAAGATGCACGAGCGTGGATGGACAAATGTGTGGCAAGCGACCCGGATTTTCCTTGTTGTGTTCAGATGCGATTCGGACTCATTTCCGATCCGAAACTATGTTATGGCGATTTTGCACTATCTTCGTCGGGGCCCAACTTTGACGCGCTGGGAGAAGTGATTGCGATGCCCAAATCCATGCACGGAGTGATGTGGACATAGAGCGACTTTCCTAGCACAAGTTCGTGTGGTCCGTTCTCTGATGGGGTCACGGATCCTCAACTTCTAACTGTCCGAGTCCGGGTTCTCGCGAAAAAGATGCACGAGCGTGGTAAATGGCAAAAATTTCCAACAGTGGCCCAAACAGCGCCGAAGAGGCATAAAATTCGAATCATGCATGAACAAATGTGTGGCAAGCAACCCGGATCTTTATTGTTGTGTTCAGATGGCGATTCGGACTCATTTCGGACCCGAAACTCTGTTTTGGCGATTTTGCACTATCTTCGCCGCCGGGACCCAACTTTGACGCGCTAGGAGAACTGATTGCGATGCCTAAATCCATGCACGGATTGATGTGGACATAGAGCAACATCCCTAGCACAAGTCCATGTGGTCCGTTCTCTGATGGGGTCCTAGATCCTCAACTTCTGTCCGAATCCGGGTTCTCGAAAAAGATGCACGAGCGTGGTAAACGGCAGAAATTTCCAACAGTGGCCCAAACGACGCCGAAGAGGCATGCAATTCGAATCATGCATGGACAAATGTGTGGCAAGCAACCCGGATCTTTGTTGTTGTGTTCAGATGCGATTCAGACTCATTTCGGATCCGAAACTTTGTTATGGCGATTTTCCACTATCTTCGCCGGGACCCAACTTTGATGCGCTCGGAGAATTGATTGCGATGCCCGAATCCATGCACGGAGTGATGTGGACATAGAGCAACTTTCCTAGCTCAAGTCCGTGTGGTCCGTTCTTTGATGGGGTCCCAGATCCTCAACTTCTAACTGTCCGAATCCGAGTTCTCGAAAAAGATGCACGAGCGTGCTAAATGGCAGAAATTTCCAACCATGGCCCAAATGGCGCTGAAGAGGCATGAAAATTGAATCATGCATGGACAAATGTGTGGCAAGCAACCCGGATCTTTCTTTTTGTGTTCAGATGCGATTCGGACTCATTTCGGATCCTAAACTCTGGTATGGCAATTTTGCACTATCTTCGCCGGGACTCACAACTTTGACGCGCTGGTAGAAGTGATTGCGATGCCCAAATCCATGCACGTAGTGATGTGGACATAGAGAAACTTCCCTAACACAAGTCCGTGTGGTCCGTTCTCTAATGGGGTCCCGGATCCTCAACTTCTAATAACTGTCCGAATCTGGGTTCTCGAGAAAAAGATGCACAAGCGTGGTAAATGGCAGAAATTTCCAACAGTGGCCCAAACGGTGCCGAAGAGGCATGAAATTCGAATCATGCATGGACAAATGTGTGGCAAGCAACTCGGATTTTATTGTTGTGTTCAGATGCGATTCAGACTCATTTCGGCCCTGAAACTCTGTTATGGCGATTTTGCACTATCTTCGCCGGGACCCAAATTCGACGCGCTAGGAGAAGTGATTGCGATGCCCAAATCCATGCACAAAGTGATGTGGACATAGAGAAACTTCCCTAGCACAAGTCCGTATGGTTTGTTCTCTGATGGGATCCCGGTCCGAATCCGGGTTCTCGAAAAAGATGCAGGAGCATGCCAAACGGTGGAAATTTCCAACCGTGGCCCAAACGGCGTCGAAGAGGCATGAGAATCGAATCATGCATGGACAAATGTGTGGCAAGCAAGCTGGATCTTTCTTGTTGTGTTCAGATGCGATTCGGACTCATTTCGGATCCGAAACTCTATTATGGCGATTTTGCACTATCTTCGCCCGGGACCCAAATTTGACACGCTGGGAGAAGTGATTGCGATGCCCAAATCCATGCACGGAGTGATGTGGACATAGAACAACTTCCCTAGCACAAGTCCGTGTGGTCCGTTCTCTGATGGGGTCCTGGATCCTCAACTTCTAACTATCCGAATCCGGGTTCTCGAAAAAGATGCACGAGCGTGGTAAATGGCAAAAATTTCCAAGAGTTGCCCAAACGACACCGAAGAGGCATGAAATTCAAATCATCCATGGAAAAATGTGTGGCAAGCAACCCGGATCTTTCTTGTTATGTTCAAATGCGATTCGGACTCTTTTCGGATCCGAATTTCTGTTATGGCGATTTTGCACTATCTTCGTCGGGACCCAACTTTGACGCGATGTGGGAGAATTGATTGTGATGCCCGAATCCATGCACGGAGTGATGTGGACATAGAGCAACTTCCCTAGCATAAGTCCGTGTGGTCCGTTCTCTGATGGAGTCTTGGATCCTCAACTTCTAACTGTCCCGGTGTCTTGAAAAATATGCACGAGCATACCAAATGGCGGAATTTTCAACCGTGGTCCAAACGCCGAAGAGGCATGAAATTCGAATCATGCATGGACAAATGTGTGGCAAGCAACTCGGATCTTTCTCGTTGTGTTCAAATATTCGGACTCATTTCGGATCCGAAACCCTGTTATGGCGATTTTGCACTATCTTTGCCGAGAAGTGATTGTTTGCGATGCCCAAATCCATGCACGGAGTGATGTGGACATAGAGCAACTTCCCTAGCACAAGTCCGTGTGGTCCGTTCTCTGATGGGGTCCCAGATTCTCAACTTCTAACTGTTCGAATCCGGGTTCTCGATCCGGGTTCTCAAAAAAGATGCATGAGCATGCCATATGGCAAAAATTTCCAACCGTGGCCCAAACGGCGTCGAAGAGGCATGAAATTCGAATCATGCATGGACAAATGTGTGGCAAGAAACCCGGATCTAGTTGTGTACCATGCAGATCAACAAAACCAATTCCTCTAGGAAGAGACCTACTTCACATGATGAGAACCAAGGAGCTACAATTGCATTCGATCTAGCTCTACCATGTGGTGGAGCTAGAATGCATCGATATTGCTGTGTACCATCATGCAGATCAAGAAAATAAATTACTCCAAGAAGAGATCTACTTCACATGACAAGAACCAAGAAGCTAGAATTGCATTTGATCTAGCTCTACCACGTGGTAGAGCTGTATCCAACCTAGACCACATCGTAGAGCTAGACTGCTTTGAGGTCTAGCTCTACCATGTGGTGGAGCTAGAATTGCATTTGAGGTCTAGCTCTACCATGTGGTAGAGCTAGAATGCATTGATCTAGCTGTGTACCATGCAAATCAACAAAACCAATTACTCCAAGAAGAGACCATGACAAGAACCAACGAGATAAACAAGTGTGTTGAATGGCGTTGGGACCCAACTTTGACGCACTCGGAGAAGTGATTGCGATGCCCGAATCCATGCACGGAGTGATGTGGACATAGAGCAACTTCCCTAGCACAAGTCCGTGTGGTCCGTTCTCTGATGGGGTCCCGGATCCTCAACTTCTAACTGTCCGAATCCGGGTTCTCGAAAAAGATGCACGAGCGTACCAAATGGCAGAAATTTCCAACCGTGGCCCAAACGGTGCCGAAGAGGCATGAAAATAGAATCATGCATGGACAAATATGTGGCAAGCAACCCGGATCTTTCTTGTTGTGTTCAGATGTGATTCGGACTCATTTCGGACCCGAAACTCTATTATGGCGATTTTGCACTATCTTCACCGGGACCCAACTTTGATGCGCTGGGAGAAGTTATTGCGTTGCCCAAATCCATGCACGGAGTGATGTGGACATAGAGCAACTTCCCTAGCACAAGTCCGTGTGGTCCGTTCTCTGATGGGGTCCCGGATCCTCAACTTCTAACTGTCCGAATCCGGGTTCTCGACGAAAAAGATACACGAGCGTGCCAAATGGTGAAAATTTCCAACCGTGGCCCAAACGGCACCGAAGAGGCATGAAAATCGAATCATGCATGGAAAAATGTCTGGCAAGCAACCCGGATCTTTCTTGTTGTGTTCAGATGCAATTCGGACTCATTTCCGACCCGAAACTCTGTTATGGCAATTTTGCACTATCTTCGCCGGGACCCAACTTTGACGCACTACGAGAACTGATTGCGATACCCAAATCCATGCACAGAGTGATGTGGACATAGAGCAACTTCCCTAGCACAAGTCCGTGTGGTCCGTTCTTTGATGGGATCCCGGATCCTCAACTTCTAACTGTCCGAATCCGGGTTCTCGTCGATAGATAAGGATGAAGGGATATATACATCTCAAGCTCTTAGGATTACCTTGAGGCTACTTGCTGCCTTCTTACAGTTTTCCCTGTGTAGAGACCCTGACAGAATCAGTAAATTATTTCGTCCATAACTATCTTATAAAAACTCAAAATATGGTCATATAACCAGTCAAAAGAACCGGAAGCTATCTGTTCTACAAGCTAGCGTAGGTAGAATAGGCAAAAACGTTTGTATGTAGCCACAAATGCGCCATCTTTGGAAACGCGTTGCTTTTTCACATTTTTACTATGCATGGACTCTAAATATGTAAAAGTACTCTAAATATGATCTCTTATCACCTAAATTCGAATTTCTATTTTTGGAGATACTTATCTCTTATAATAGAACTATAAGACCGTATTAGGTATTATGGAAAAAATCCCGCATTATGGGAATTTTGAAATTGATAAGTTCCATGTATTATGGGAATTTTCCACTTAATGTGGGAAAAGTTATTGTGGAATTTCTTAATATAGAGCAGAGGAAGGTAGTGTTGATAATCACCGTTCTTGATAATCATGTAGGAAGGTGGTGTTGATAAACACCATTAATAAGAAAGTGGTATTTGTTTCTTTGCTAGGACCTGGCAGCACCAAGTGAGTTGTACACTGCACAAAATTTATGAAACAATTGAATAAATAAGATAGAAATATTATTATATCAAAAAAATGTAGGAGGCAGAAAGAAAAATTTCATTCAATAAGTGAAAATAAAAAATAAAGAAGATACCAAACTACATCTCTTTTGGATATTAGAGTTATAACCTAAAAATCCACATTGTCAATATTGAGAATCTACAAATGCTACTCCTCATTGAAGGAACCATCAATATGAGCTTCATCCTCACAAGCCAAGCCTAAGCATGCTTTTGCTTTACGGGCTTCCTTTTCTTGAATCTTGATTCTTTTGTATGGTGGTGGATTCCTTGGTCTCCACCAAAGAATTGCATCAGCATTTTCCCATACTTGTTGTCAAACCTTTCTTCCTTGCACAAGGTCCCCAATATTGAATCAAGAGTTTCTTGTAATTTGGTGACGTAGGCTCATCATCAATATCCGATTCAGCCATAGCAAGCCAAACTGGATAGATGTTTGTGTCATCTGGGTGCAGCATGACAAAGTGTCCTTGCTAAACATGTAGCATAGGGTTAAATGCCTCCCTTGGTTTATCCCGTGCAGGCCCATAATAATGATCATTATGTTCTTCAATACCTAAGAATCTTTGTGCCTGCAATTGTTCAACATTCATATCATCTAATTGATGGGACCCTTTAGATTTTGGCCAAAAATCTGTGTGCTTTCTTGCCTCTGATTGTATTGGTTTTCCAAGCTCTTCGATTACATTACTCCAATAATCTATCACGAGCCTATAATATCTTGGCACAAATGAACCATTACTTAGATTCTGCCAAAATTTTATGTAACTACTAACCCTTCAATCCTGATATTACTTCTGCATGCATCTTTATATGCTCGGCCATTGGTAGTAGAGGTGGATCTCCTTTTGGTAACCTTGGTTTACCTTCACTGTCTGTCTTCCAAAGACGGATACTTCCACTCCAATTACGAATAGCTACATGTGCCTTAAATTGCATTACCGGTGTGTCTCCTTCCATGAAGAACCTGAATAGAAGTGGTTTGGAGTGACCTATAAGTGCTTCTTGCCCATCACAAATGTAGCCATCACAATATGCCTTGAAGTCAAGGACCTCTGTAAGTAAGAAGGGAGCCGGAGAAGAAGTTGAGCTGGTTCTTAAAGTATCCATCAAATGTGGTAAAGTAAAGGTTTGCCCCACTCTTAATTTCTCTGAAAACCTGCTAAACATGGCATCTATATCCTCATGTGTATGTTTGACCATTAGAAATCCCAACTGTACAGTTTTGAAAGCACTCCGTGCAACATGCAATGACAAATAGGCAAATAAGTACTGATTTTTATTTTCTCCAGCACAATTATCTAGTTGTAGCAACAAGTTTTCTGGCAACTTGCAAAACGAGGGAACCCAATTCATTGTGTCTCCCTAATTTATACATGGTTCAACAATGGGATCTTTACCATCACTCATATTGTGGTTGTCTAAAGCTGTCCTTGAATTTAAAGCATGTAGAAGTGAAACATTGCTCCTTGGAATCCCATTTGTTACTAGATCACCAAGAGGATGCTTATCCATCCTCTCTAAGTTATGTAAACAACTTGCGATTGAGCCAATTGTTAGATTGGGATCAGATGGCCATAAACCATTCAAAATAAAGTGTCCATAATGACCTTTTCAAAGGTCCATGAGTGATCATACCAATCAATGCAATTAGTAAATTATATCCCGAATCCACACCCTTGGGAAGGACCTGTAGTCTGGGAATGGCTGTTTTCTTTTGATCCATCTTGTCATGGATGATGCATACATACTTTTGTGGTTGGGTTTCCAAAAATATGCGCCATGCATAGTATAAGCTCCTGCAACTTTGTTGTTGTTGCATGTGAATATCTCTTTCATTGAGGAGCCATGCTCTTTCTTCTAGAGACTAGGTTTGGCTTCTAGTTTTGCCTTGAGACCACTACACAAGGTCCACTTGGAGAACTCACTTGCCTTTGTTAGGGACACTTGTGGGTACTCTTTATTCCAAATTCTACTAAACGATGACTTTGATAGCCTCTTCTCATGTCCCAACTGCTCAAGTGTTGCATTGATTTCATTTAAAATGTCAACTTGCTTGAATATTGATGGAATTGACAACCTGGTTTCCCTTGAACCATCTAGCATTGTTCTACTTTTGTGTGGCACGGGCTCGGAGTTCATGTTCACAAATTCATCAAGTAGTGCTCTTGCCTCACTAGCATGTTGTAGGCCTCTCCTCAATACCCCTGTGTTTCCATGCAGATATTGACACACACCGAACTCAAACTTTTCCCTGTAACGGTAAAAGGATGTCTTTGGTATACCATGCATCTCATACCATTCTCTGCAACAAACAATCACCCCATTTAACCTAAATTCATATTTAATTTTTTGAGCTGAATCACGATGCCAAGCTGTAGAAAGCACATCATATACATAATTTGTACAAGACTCTTGTCCCCAAAAGTCTTGTCGTATCCTCATTAGTACATCACGATCGATTAGATGACAACATGTTTTTGCACAACAATCAATGGATGAAATCCTTTGAACTGATTCACGTGACATATATAAGGCAGAAGCTGGTTGTGGTCTCTGCTTTGGAATCCTGTTTATGAAAGTGTAGTGTCTTTTTGCAGAGGTTTGGGCAACAATAACCTCATTAGTTACATCTCCATCATTATCCTCATTACATACATTAGCATGTTCAACATGCATGCCATTAAGCAGAACATAGCGTTGCAATGGGCTCCCATCCAGCATTGTCAGCTGTTTAATAGGCCATTTAACTAGGGTGATACTATCCACTTGCGGCATAGTTTGAAATTCATTTGCACTTTCAATAGCCACACCCACACAATCATCACCAAGTTGAAAGTTGACACATTCAAATGGAAACACATATAAGATAGTCCCTTGATTGATAGTTTGCATCATGCTCTCATCCTTTAGAAGAACCATCTCATTCTTCCAAGATTGTTGGATTTGCATGTCAAGTTCTGGAGATGTTATCGGTATTGCATCTACAATTGGAGGTTCCACAGGCTCTTCTTGATCTGCATCTCTGCATCTTTCACTCCACTCTCCAAATTCCAGCTCCCTTGTGAAAGGCCTTAAAAGCATTTTTGGCCAACGAACATTACTCCATAATGCATTTTTTAGATAATGCTATTTTTAGATAAATGGTATCCATTGGGGAATGGTAGTTCCACATCCTTCAAGCATTCCTCCACAAGTAATGACACATTTCCTTGACCAATCTTTGTTCCACTACAAGTGGAATTTGGATCAATTCTACACATGCAGCCAATACCAACAGAATCATTGTTCAACATCATGTAGACCCTCCCTCCAGATTGGAAATCCATCCTGCACATAATCATGTTGGACTTGTTAAACTAGTAATCAAATCTAGCAAGCAATTTTTTTTAGATTGGTTTCTACATCAGACTCTACCATGAAGTATAGCTCTACCATGTGGCCGAGCTAGAACTAGCTCTATCATATGGTAGAGATAGAACCCATTGAAGACTATCTCTACTATGTGGTGGAGTTAGACTTCAAAGCATTCTAGCGATACCATGGTGTCTAGATAGATTATTTTGATATAGCTCTACCACATGGTAGAGCTAGATCAATGAATTCTAGCTCCGTTACATGATATAGTTACATTGATGCATTCTAGCTCCACCACATGATATAGTTACCAGATAGTAGAGCTAGTTCAATATATTCTAGCTCCACCACATGGTAGAGCTAGACCTCTAGGCATTCTAGGTCTACAACATGGTTTATGGTACAGCTAGATTGATGCATTCTAACTCCACCATGAAAAGATGCAGGGGGGAGAGAGCTTGAGCTCTTGCAAGCACACACACACACTCACAAAACCCTAATAAAGAACACACAAGGTGAGAAGCTGAAAATCTTCTTCTTCTCTACACAACACTCAACACACCATATACAAGATAAGAGTACACATAATATGAAAGGTACTCTACCAATACATACACAGGTTCTCTATAGTGTGAACCCGACTAAATGAGCTGGCGCTATAACTATGCCAGTCTCTAGAGTGGCTGGCACACAGCCTGTCATCCCACTGGCCGCATATCACCCAAGATCTCACCAACCATGCCAGTGGTGTAAGTGTGGGGCCTATCCCCCAGGCGGGTCATCAGTGTCCACTGCCTCACTAGACGAGCTCGATATCTCAACACTCCCCCTCGAGCTCAACTCCATCTCATTTACACCAAGCGAAGCCCTGAATCTGCGGAGCTTCTCTGTACCCAATGCTTTGGTGAAGATGTCAGCTACCTGATCCTCTGTGCTGACATAAACAAGGTCAAGATCTCCTGCCAAGACCTTCTCTCTGACGAAGTGGTACTGGACTTCTATGTGCTTCGTACGAGCATGAAAGACTGGGTTCCTGGCCAGCTGTATACTGCTAATGTTGTCACAGAAAATGACAACTTGTCTATCCACTGATAGACCCAAATCTGCAGGTAGCTGCTCCAAGTCACAGCAGCACTCCCCAAAGAAAACATGAATCCACTGGTAGATCTTCTATCTAAGATACTACCAGCCTAATCAGCATCTGTGTACCCATGTACACATATCTCTGTCCCAGTCTCATAGAATAGTCCACAATGTAAAGTAGACCTCACATACCTCAGTATGCGTCTCACTGCATCTAAATGCGGTTTTCGTGGAACCTGTATAAACTGACTCACCAACCCAACAACATAGCTCAAATCTGGTCTGGTGATCGTCATGTAGATCAAACTTCCTACTATGCGTCTATACATAGTAGGATCCTCCAAGATCTCTCCTGAATCTGCACTCAACTTGCCATTCTGATCCAATGGCACAGAAATAGGCTTACAGCCTGTCATACCTTACTTGGACAACATGTCCAAGCCATACTGTCTCTGCAGTAATCCAATACCATGTGGTGACCTAATCACCTCAATGCCCAAGAAATATCTGAGCTCCCCCAGATCCTTCATCTCGAACTTTTGTCTAAGCAAGATCTTTACATCAAAGATCTCTGCATCATGGTCCCCCGTAATGATCAAGTCATCTACATAGATGACAACAAGCACAACCCCTCTATCACCATGTCTCACATACAGCGACAAATCTGCATTGGCTACATGAAAGCCAATAGTGACAAGATATTTAGAAATCTTGTCAGACCATGCTCTTGGTGCTTGCTTTAAGCCATACAAGGCTTTCTTCAACCTGCAAACATGCTCAGGGTGACCCACATCCTCATAACCAGGTGGCTGCAACATATACACCTCTTCTTGCAAATCCCCATGCAAGAATGCATTCTTTACATCCATCTGATGTAAAGACCATTGCTTTGACGCAGCCACTGCTATCACAACTCTCACCGTTGCCATCTTGGCAACTGGGCTGAAAGTTTCCTCATAATCAATCCCATATGTCTGCGCATATCCTTTGGCTACCAATCTAGCCTTGTACCTGTTTATGCTCCCATCACTGTTATGTTTAACTTTGTACACCCACTTGCATCCAATGGCTTTCTTGCCTTCAGACAATTGCACTAAATCCCAAGTTTCATTTCCATATAGTGCATCCATCTCCTCATCCATAGCTTTCTCCCAACACACATTTCCAACAGCCTCATCAATGCATGTGGGCTCTACAACCTACACAACCTTTGCCATATGTGCATAGTGATGTGCCACATAACCATCATATGTAAATCTCTGCACAGGGTTCTTCACTCTCCCTGATCTTTGCAGCTTTTCATTCATGGCTTCCATAGCCTTCTTTACGCTAGGTGTTCTCATAGCTGGGATCCCAAGCTCCTCATCAAGGCTCATATCTGAGCAACATGAGAATGACCTGCAGAAATGTCAGGCATACCAAGGGGCTCAACCACTTTCTCGTTTCCTTTTCGTGATGTACTAATCACATTTGCAGGACTGGTATTATGACGCAGCCTGCCGCTCCATGGTCTATCAACAACAGACCCACTAGAAGAGGACTCTCCTGGTCCACTCAAAGACTGTGATTGCTGACCTGCATTCTGTGCAACCACACTTCCACTCACATCAGCCCCAACAGTTTCTTTTTCAGCAACATACCAGCTGCTCATCTCATCAAAGACAACATCCTTGCTTACCCTCAACTCACGTGTAGCAGGGTTATAACACCTGTATCCCTTTTGCTCAAGGGAGTATCCAATAAACACACATTTTTCAGCTTTTGGATCCAGCTTAGTTCTCAGCTCATCTGGCACATGCACATATGCAATGCATCCAAAGACTTTCAGATGAGACAGATCTGGTTTTCTGCCAGTAAACCTCTCCTCTGGAGTTACATCATGTATGGCTGTAGTTGGAGTCCTGTTCATGATGTATACTGCTGTAGAAACAGCCTCAGCCCAATAGCAATGCGGCATACTCTTCTCTTCCATCAATGCTCGCGCAATCTCAGCAATGTGCCTGTTTTTCCGCTCAGCAACTCCATTTTGCTGCGGAGTGTATCTGCATGTAAACTGTCTCCGAATACCATTCTTCTTCAGAAATTCAGAGAACTCATTGGAGAAGTACTCTCCCCCTCCATCTGACCTTAGGCACTTTACATATTTCCCTGTTTGCTTTTCAACCAAAACTCTGAAATTTTGAAAGTGAGTGAACACCTCACTCTTCTCCTTCATGAAATATACCCACACTTTGCTTGTGTGGTCATCAATGAAAGTGACATAGTACCTACAGCCTCCCATAGACACGGTCTTCGTAGGACCCCATATATCTGAATGCACAACATCTAGTGCATTTCTGCTCACATATCTGTTACGTGGAAACACATGCTTTGTTTGCTTCCCAAATTGGCATGCTTCACATATTTTTTGCATACCTTCCACTTTAAATTTTGGTAGCCCTGTCACAATTCCTTTTGTCTGCATAGACTTCAATCTCTGCACATTTACATGTCCAATCCTTTTATGCCAAATGTCTGTGTCTGCAACAATTCCTGAACCATTTGCAAACATCGCAGCACTCATTTCAGGCATGTCTACATTCAACGTAAACATTCTGCCCACTCTGTTGCCTTTTGCAACCAACCTACACTTGTCTTTGAAATCATAACATCCATCAGGGTTAAACAAAACCTGCAAACCCTGCTCAATCATCTGGCCAACTGAAACCAGATTCTTTGTTATGTTCGGTACATGAAGTACATCTGCAAGGTACTTCACTTTGCCATCCTGCATAGACAATGGCACATCTCCAACGTGGGCAATTGGATGAGCATTGTCATCCCCTGTTTCCACAAAACCTGATCTTTCTGGGTTTTTCATCTCCTTGAACCACTCTCCATGACTTGTCATGTGGTTCGAAGCGCCTGAATCCACATACCATACATTATCTTTTTGTGCTGCATCAACATTTTCAGACATGGCATTCACGACATGCTGCATAACAAATAACCTTTCATTATCCTCATTATTTCTGCTTGAGGATGCATAGTTGTTTTGCTACACTTTCCTATTTTGCATGTCAGCTTGCTTCTTATAACATTCTGCCTGCACATGTCCAGGCTTACCACAATAATAGCATTCACGTGCATCATTATATTGCCTTTGCCAATTTCCATGGCCTCTTTGACTCCCCCTACCTCTGAATTTGTCTCTTCCACCTGCGTGTTGTTGTTGTTGTTGTTGATTCTGGGACTGTTGTTGTTGCTGTTACTCTGCTGACCATAATTCTGATTACCTGTTCGACCACCTCCTTGACCACGTCCACGGCCTCCTCTACCTCGTCCTCTTCCTGAACTCGTGTAGAAGGCCTGTTGCTCTGAACTGTTTTTGCTTTGTGAAGATTGTTGGTCTTCACCCAAGCTCTTCTCTTCGATAATCAGCATAGACACCAAATCTGTAAAGTTGGGAATGTTTTCCCGAGTCTGAATGGACGTCTTGAATGCCTTGTATTGTGGCCCGAGACCACGTAGACAGACTTCCACCTTGTCATCATCATCTACTGACACACCAATAGATGCAAGGGATTCCACAATACCCTTTATCTTCAACGCATAGTCATTCATAGACATGCTCTTTTTCTCCACAGTATGAAGTTCATTCTTCAACTGTATCTTGCGTGCCTTGGTATTTGTTTCATAGAGCTTTACCAAAGTGTCCCACGCCTCCTTGGGGGACTTGGCATCCTGAATGTGCCCAATCATGGTGTCCTGTATACTAATGGAAAGCTAATACATAACTTTCCTGGCTCCTTGGTTCCAGTCTTTAAACTCCTTCATATCTGCAGCAGTCGGATTTATGTCCGGTATCTCTGGTGCCTCTTCATGCTCACCTTCTATGTAGTCCCAATAGCCTTTTCCTATTAGGAAATTTGTCAACCTGAACCTCCAAGCATGGAAGTTATTCTTGTCAAGCTTCTCAGCCACAATTTGAGTTATCCCATCATTTGACATCTTGCCAAACACACAATTTTACCAGAAACTGCACTCTAGTTTTTTTGCACAAAGTGCTATATTTTCTGCACAGCAGTACTATAGTACTCTCAAATGTCACAACCAGTGACTTCAATGTGCATACATACACCCAATGGCAACTGTAGACCTCTTTGCAGCACCCACAGTGTCTGCACAGTCAATCTGTCTTCCTGCAGTTCTTAAAACAGAGTTCTGCAGAGAATCGATGACTTACCCGCAGTGCTCGAAATCGCCTGCTTTCTGAAAAACGGAGGTCCAGACGTGCCCGAAACGCGTTTTTGGCCCAAAAATGGCAGTCCCTTTCACGCAGTCCGTAGGACTGTATAGTTGCCCAATAGCTTTACTCCCGCGAAGAAAGCTCCTCAATCAGAGATCGTTGCTGGTGCCTCCCGTAGAGCTCCCAACAAGGGTGTAGTCACCAACACAAATAGGGAAGAGTAATTGAAGCTCTTACCCTCGTACCACTTCCTGTGGTTCTCTTGCTTGCAGCTCAGCCCTTAGCACGAACCAGGCTCTGATACCATGAAAAGATGTAGGGGGAGAGAGCTTGAGCTCTTGCAAGCACACACACACACTCACAAAACCCTAATAGAGAACACACAAGGTGAGAAGCTGAAAATCTTCTTCTTCTCTACACAACACTCAACACACCATATACAAGATAAGAGTACACATAATATGAAAGGTACTCTACCAATACATACACAGGTTCTCTATAGTGTGAACCCGACTAAATGAGCTGGCGCTATAACTATGCCAGTCTCTAGAGTGGCTGTCACACAGCCTGTCATCCCACTGGCCGCATATCACCCAAGATCTCACCAACCATGCCAGTGGTGTAAGTGTGGGCCCTATCCCCCAGGCGGGTCATCAGTGTCCACCGCCTCACTAGACGAGCTCGATATCTCAACACACCACATGGTAGAGCTAGACCTTAAAGTTCTACGATGTGGTCTAGGTAGAATACAGCTCTACCATGTGGTAGAGCTAGATCAAATACTTTGAGGTCTAGCTCTACCATGTGGTGGAGCTAGAATTGCATTTAAGGTCTAGCTCTACCATGTGGTGGAGCTAGAATGCATCGATCTAACTGTGTACCATGCGGTGGAGCTAGAATGTATCGATCTAACTGTGTACCATGCAGATCAACAAAACCAAATTCTTACTCCAAGAAGAGACCTACTTCACATGACAAGAACCAAGGAGATAGAATTGCATTTGATCTTGCTCTAGCACATGGTAGAGCTGTATTCTACCTAGACCACATCGTAGAGCTGGAATTATTTGAGGTCTAGCTCTACCATGTGGTGGAGCTGTATTCTACCTAGACCACATCATAGAGCTGGAATTATTTGAGGTCTAGCTCTACCGTGTGGTGGAGCTAATGCAGATCAATAAAACTAATTACTCCAAGAAGAGACCTACTTCACATGATGAGAACCAAGGATCTAGAAAAAAGGTCAGACTCCATTAGTCCTAAAAATCTATATAAACTTGTAGTCTTTCATTTAATGCAATAGAAGTGTTTATGTAATCATGGTTTGTGTGTGAATTGATCTTCCCTAGGCCTTGATACCTAACAATCTATGGTAGGAATCAATGTTTCAAATTCAGGGCTTGTTATAGGAATTGCATCTGTAATTGGAGGATCAGAATGATCCCCTTCTTCATCACCGCTATAGCTTTCGTTTGATCAAATTAAGTTGCCACATTCATGATAGTAGATTGCAAAATAATCTTTGGCCATTGAACGGCACTCCATAATGAGTCTTGGAGAGATGAAGTATCCATTGTAGGAAAAGGTAGGACCACATCTTTCAAACATTCCTCCACTAGTATGGATACATTTCCTTGCCCTATCTTTGTACCAAAATCCCCTTGAATTTATACATATACTTTAACCTATAATAAAAGCTATAATCAAACTTATAAGCTTACAGTTATATTTATTAAATAAGCTATAATATAGTAGCATTAAAATAAGCTTTTATTAACTATAAGTTACTATAATAAGCTATATAGTTATAAATATTAATATAATTTAAGTTACTATAAGTTATATAGTTATAGTTGTAGGTTAATGTATATAATTTAATTCACTATAGGTTATTTATAAACTTTAAATTATATAGGTTTATATATAAATAGGTTTGATTTATATAGCTATAGAAAGTTTATAAATAAGATATATAAAGTATATTAATTATAAACTATAAATAGACTTTAAGTTACTATAGTGAACCTATTAAACCTATAAGCCAATTTATATATATCTTTAACAAAGAGAGGGCCATTCTCCACTCCTCAGGGGGGATTTCATGTAGTAGGAGGGGCCACCAAATGGAGTCAGCCTTGCTAATTCCAGTAGTAGCCCTAAAGTTAGAGAGGGGGAAAGTTCGCACCTTTGAGGTTGTTCTAGGCTTTCCATAGGCTCTTGACTAGTGTAGACCCTACCATAACTCTGTTCTATAGCAAGCACTAGATCAAAACCTCGGGTTATCGAAGAAATGTGTAGACCCTACCATAACTCTGTTCTATAGCAAGCACTAGATCAAAACCTCGGGTTATCGAAGAAATGTGGGTCACTTGGTGTAGTCAACATAACTACATCATCACATCAAATTTATATGTTGACTACACCAAGTGACCCACATGTTGCCTTTGGCAACAGCGGTGGCAAAGAATGGCTACTCCTACTTTTCGTATCACTCCCGCTTTTATGACGATGGACGCAGCAATCCTACTTTGAACCTGGGTTTTGTATACTTCTCTCGTATTGGTTCTATTGCATATGCATTTCAAAGCAAACTTTCAAGAGTGATGACATGTGCATATGCACATACACAAGTTTATCAACATCTAGCTAAGGAGACCAACAAGGGGGACTAATATACAATCCTTACTAAAAGATAATTAAAGCATTCCCTACTGTAACAAAGAAAAGAGAACTCAAATGACATGAACGTTAGAAAAGAATTATGAAGTACTAATGGATCCTTTCCATAGGCTTCTATGCTAGGGGCTACAAACTCACTTTGTGTCAAGAACAAGGTCTTAGAGCTCACTTGAAATTTCATCTTTTAATGACCTAGATAATGAATCCTCCTCCAGGTCTTGATCAAGCGTATTCATTAGTTTGTCTACATCTACTGATGCTACTAGTCTCTAGGATGATCGGGATAGGTTCTTTGTGTGTGTGTGTGTGTGTGTGTGTGTGTGTGTGTGCATGTGCATGTGTTTGTGTTTGTGTGTGTGTGTGTCCTTTCTTCTTCACATGTGCCTTAATCCGAGATGTGACTGTGCAAGCTTGTGGACTAGTCTCATTATCTTCCTCAATATACGTTGTGACCAATCCCATTGAAAGAGAAGGAGTGTTTTATTGGTATCTTCTTACTTGAAACTATGCTTTTCAAAAACACTCTCTATGCCTATGAACCTAATGCACAAAGAGATCCATAAATATCCATACTTGATGATTGTACATAAAGGAACAAGCCCTTCTTTTAACATACAATGGTGTATGCCATCAAATCTCATAGCATGCATAAATTTACCGAGCACCCTAAAGAAACAATTCTAATGTTGTCAAGTGTTATTCAAAACACTTATTCAAAAATAGAGTGGATGGTATTATTACCCACTAATATATGTAATGAATGCAAACATGGCCTTTTATAATAATGGAAAACAAGCCATGTGTTGAGACCCTCAACTCTTCTTTAGCATTAATCCTTATTCCCATAAAAACCGAGAACTTGTTCATTACTTTATCAATTTAAGTCTAGAATAATATTTGAGAAAGTGTAACGTGGATTTAAAATGTTTGTCACATGACACTTATCACTAAAAAAGTAGTTGATGACCATAAAGAACCTCTACACTATTATACCTCCACCATTATGAGCATTACCATTTCTACGAGATTTGGCTTAAGATTTGAATGCTAGCTAGTGCACTCACATGTGTGCCCTTCACTGTTAGCAAGTATTGCCATTTCTAAGAACTTTGTTTCGAGGTCTGAATGCTAGCTAGCGGTCTCACACATGTGTGCCCTTCACCATAGTAAGTATTGCCATTTCTAAGAACTTTGTTTCAAGGTTTGAATGCTAGCTAGTTCTCTTACACAGATGTGTCCTTAGTTGTTTATGCACCATTCTCTCTCCCTCTCAAAATGTGGTTATCACAATCATCCATCATAACCAACAAATAAATTGGTTATCATGATCTCATCACGCTCATAGTCATGATTAACATTGAGGATCTCTAGGTATCCTTTTGCTAGAAAAGGGTCTTGACAAAAGCCCAAGCCCCATGCCAAACAGACAGCTATCTTATGTACCATCAATCAACACCATGATCATCATGATCGTAATCATGCTAATATTCATGAATAACATTGAGAGACTCATAGCATTTTTGCACGATGGGACCATGATAATTAATGATGTAGTCCAAAAAAGCTTAACTTTTGATCCACAAATACCTAATGATGAATAAGAGAATTCATGCTACTAGGACCTTAAATTTATGTGAAATTTTGGTCAAGACTATTACTTGTTCAAAAAAAGATGAAGTTTTTGTTATCTTCCAAAGTACTTGCTCAACAAATTCTTGCCATTGAAAGGGTATTGAAACCTTCAATAAAAAACCCATGAAAAAAGGAATTCTATCACATTATCTTTTCTAGCATTGTTATTTCATGGAATATTTCCATGCTAATAACTTCGTGTTCACATTATTTTAAATACTTGTAGCTTGTAGTATTTAGATTGGGCGATGCTAAAGATGAATAATAGTGGAAAATCTACTATGACAGTTTTAATCACAGAGAAAAAAATAGAGCACCTAAAAATGGAAAGAGCTGCTTGTAGTAAAATATCTCACAATGAGCAGGTGCAGGTGCATCTGTCGCTACAGAATTTATGCAGAGCTCTTCATTTGCCAATCATAGAAGAGAAATATAGACAGGCACCATAGCAACCCCATCCCGCACCACAAGGATTAGCTGGAGCCCCGCTTCCACCACAGCCACACCGCCACACCAAGGAGCGCATGTGAAGTGTTTGAAATTCAACGTCACCAAGAAAGATGATTCTGACACACACATTGCAAAGTTTGAATCAAGTTGGAAAATGAATTACAACCGAAATATAGTAGATGAAAGGAAAAAGGATCAACATATAAATTTGATGTGATGATGTAGTTAAGTAGAGTTAATGTGCAAAGAAACACAAAAATTCTATAGGATAAGGATGTGACAACATGTAGATACAAGGATGTGTCAACACGTAGGTACATAGCATACATGCAAAGATCAAACTAAGAAAGATACACATAATAGCATACATATATAATAGTGTAGGCAGATACATCAAACTAAGTACTAGCATACATATATAGTAGTACATATATATGTATGCTAGAATATATAGTGTAGGCAGATACATCAAACTAAGTACTAACATACATATATAGTAGTATAGGAAGATAGATAGCATACATGTAAAGACCAAACCAAGCAAGATACACATAACATCATACATATATAGTACTATAGGAAGATACATCAAACCAGGTAAGATTCACACATGATATAAAATTTGAGATAAGAAGGAGAAATTAGATCATACTAAGTATAAACAATGCAAGTAAACATACATGTAGATGCATAGTAGAAAGGAACTAAAGAGATTGGACATAGATAGATATAAAAACCAAGTAGCGAGGAACTAAAGAGACTTGACATAGATTAGATATAAAAAACAAATAAGATGCATATATGGTACAAACATAAAACCAAGTATAAAGAGACATGGTACAATGTGCATGTAGATGCATACTAGCAAGGAACTTAAGAGATTGGTCATAGATTAGATAGAAAAACCAAGTAAGATACATACATGGTACATATAGAGACATAAAACCAAGTATATAGAGATGAAATAATGCAAGTAAACGTACATAGATGCATACTAGCAAGGAACTTAAGAGACTGGTCATAGATTAGATAGAAAAACCAAGTAAGATACATACATGGTACATATAGAGACATACACTTGGGCAGCATCCGCACCCTCTCCCCTTCCTCAAATTCGCTCAAGCACACCGCGCAGTCAGACCCGCCGCCTTCAGCCCCCTCCCTCGCCACCGTCAGCTGCCCCTCCTTCTTCTGGTAATCGAATACCGGAATGGCCTGGATAACCGCCTCCTCCAGCCCTTGCTGCGCCACCATCAATGGCCATGTCACTGCCACTGGGTTGTTGTCGTCGTCATCGTCCACGGTGGCACCGGCGACCTGTCTACACCATCTTCGCCGTCGGAAAACCTCCCAACTTTGCCATGATCGTGTAACAGGTCACCAGCAAGAATGCCTCCCCTAGAATCACTATGATCGCTATCACCGCAGGCGAAAAGGTGTTACTTGCTGCTCCGCTGCTGGAATTCGGCGATGTAATTTCCTCTCCGCTGCTTGAATTCAACGCAGGGGGGAAATTCGTGAGATTAGGAATTGGGTAAGAAATTGGCGGAGGAAACGGCTCCATGAAATTACTGTCCATTGCTGCTTGAACTGTTGATCATCAACCAGCTAATAAACTCGCAGCATTAAGGCCTTCGGAATGCTTCCCTTTAATCTAACCCAGCCTGAGATCGAAATAGCCATACTGATGATGAGTAGTGAGAGGACCTGCCTTTCTTTACAATCTGTACTGCTCTAAGGCCTTATTGAGGTTCTGCAAAGCCCCTCTAACAAAAAACGAAAGCGATTTGCCCTATTGAGGGGAGTCGAAGGGGAACCTAATTACCCACCAATGGAAGACCCATGACAGTGAGCTCCTAGGGAACCCAAACTTTTGGTGTCGACTGAGAAGAAAGAGACTAAGTCCCCTCCCCTCCCCTCCCCTCCCGGGGATAACCATCATGATTTGAATCGGATATAATAATTATTTATTTATTTAGTAGAGCCAGCCAGTCGTGACTCTTCAGTATTCCTCTCAAATTTTCTACACTGCGATATAATAATAATTTATTTATTTAGGGTCGATCCACAACCATCCGGACTTCGGGAGAAAACTCATGAAATATCCACCTCGCACAGTTCACAAACATCAGGACGCCATTCCCTGACACCAAAGTGTGGCTAGCCTAATGGTTGGCTAGGAGGTCTTCATGGGTGGTGGGAAGGGTTCAATTCTTGATAGCAGCTTTTTTTTTAACTCTTGGCATCCGGTCTCTAGAGACCAAATGATTTTTGGTGTGGATAGTATCCAGGCCCAACCATCCGGACGAACCACATCTTTACATGTGACAGGGGTTCACAACCGGGAAAATGGTTGTGAACCCAGCCTTAGGCCCCTGTCACACCTGGGCGCTCGGGCAGTCCCAAGAATGGGTTGTTCGGTGCCCTTGGTGTCACACAGGGCGCCCGGACATCCTTAACACAAAAAGCTACAAAGAACTTCCACGTAGCCTAGCTATTAAGGAGTCAGATTTTCAATGAGTGGGACTGAGTTCAAACCCTATCATAAGCATTTGCGGCGTTTTGTTGAAAACTATCCGGATGTGGGCGGGGTGGTAGTGCCAGACAATTTCTTGCACTGACGGACACCTGACAGCTCGCTTTTCGTCCAATGATTTTTTGCCAAGTGAAAGAGGATGTTGTCCGATTACCCAGGTGTGACACCAACCTTAGGCCCGTTACTCACCGCTGAAACTTAGAGAAAAAGTCAAAAAAAGGGAAGATCTCCTCCGCCCATTCTCATGGGCAGGGAGTCTCCCCGTCCATTGCCTGCCCATCCTAAAATATAGGGGCTGTCGGCGAGACTAGTGCGTGAGAAGGAGACAATGCGTGTGTCAGAGAGGGAAGGAGCCAACTGCCAGCCTCAGCCAGGGCGAGTTAGAGAGAAAATGTCTGAAAAGAGAGAGAGAGAGAGAGCGTGTGCTGCAGGAGTTAGAACTGCAGAAGAAAGAAGACAGAGGAGGGCGTAAGAGAAATGAAAGAGCGTGTGTATTTTGAATGTTGAAGACCGCCGATTCGCCGAAAAGCTATGGCCTTGTGCACACATACCCACTGTGCCATGTGCTCACACACAAGACGCACAATTATCAGTCACTCACTAGTGCACCCATACAGCCCTCCGGCCATGTAGTGTACACACACACACACACATGCTAGCCTTGTAGTGTACACACACTGCACGCTTGTCATATATTCATATATATTCTAGCCTTGTAGTGTACAGTGTACACCATCTTCTCTTCTTTTCTCATCTGCGCATATTTTCCGTACATCGCTTAGAAGCCTGAATGAGAGTGAAGAGAGAGACGATGAAAGAAAAAGCTGCACGTACCACTTTACGTGATTCTAGCATGACTTCTTGAGCACAACATAGCTCGCACGTGTGGAGCTTAAAATTTGCATTTGGTTTGCTTTTTGAAAACTCGCTGAAGTCTTCAATGCCCTCGGGGCCTTCATACAAAGTCTAGAAAAAAAAAAGGTTTGCTAAATAAACCCAAGACCAAAATTTTGTCTTCTTACTTGAAGACTAAAATTTTTTAAAGGGAAGGCCTACCTAAAAATTAACCTTCTTGAATAATTTTACGTTTTAGCAAGAGAAAAAAGTCAAGTTATATGTATGCTTGGTAATAGGTATCTGTCACAATGCTTGGTATCCACACCTCTCTCTCTCTCTCTCTCTCTCTCTCTCTCTCTCTCTCTCTCTCTAGTTTCACACCTTGTTTCAAAATTCACACCTTGTAAAGCCAATTTTGGCTTCACAAGGTGTGAAATGTGAACAGCGGTAGCAAGAGAGAGACTACAAAATTGGCTTCGCATATTTGCCACTGTGGTTATTGCATCCAAAACTACCAATCTCTATGCCCTTTGCACCTCACACACTTGCCTCCACGCTAGTGAGATTCACCACTTGCGCCCCATACAACTAGTCTCTTTACATGATACAACTGCCTCTAGAGTCCATGCCACTAAAAAGATAGACATACAAGTCCTACAATCCCATATAAAGCATGCCACGATTCTCCACTCATAGAGCACACTGCTACCAAAGGCCACGAGTTGACATCTCTCAAGTAAGGATTTGTATTTATCTTGGACTTCCATACCCCAATCATCAATTATAAGGTTGTAAAGGCTAGTTGTAATAGGACTCAATAGACCTTATACACATGTTTGTAAAACACATTAAAAATCTCCTTTCTATATGAGAGTATAGAAAGATACTAATACATGTGAATACATAAACAATGTATACTTATGCACATATACATATTGACATAGCTATGTACATTTGACCTAGCTAGATATAAGATTGTTTGTTTAACTATATAGGGATTTAGTTCTTAAATGTTTTTCTCAAGAAATGTTCTTTAGTAGTAGATGTCTTCAAAGTCAGTTGTGTAAACTATTTTAGGCTTTTTCACAGTTTTTTAAATCCAATCAATAAAATTGCTTATTTGCTCTATTTATCACTCTAAAACTTATTTGAAAGTTATCATATTAGATGTCTCCTTTTTTTTTTTTGAAATTCTCATACGAGCTATATGTTATATTACTTCCACAGAAAAAGAATGTTACATTTAGACTTGGCACGTCCTCTGCACAAGCCAATCCAAAAGAAATGCCTTTACAAACCTCAGCCTACAAGAGAAATAGACTAGGTCCCAATCCTAAACCTAACTACAACTATAGATACATTCCTCGAGAATCTCGGTTATATTGAGGGTTCCACTTTCGGGCTGGAAAATACGCGCATTCCGGAGGCACCTCGGCCGGTGTGCGGACCGTGGGGTTCGCCGTAGGCCGTGTGGTTCAACCGTCGCGATAGGGCGAGGGTGCGGACCGTGCAGTTCACCGCGGGCCGTGGATGTCTTCTTTTAAGTATACTTGGAGTTCTCATTCAAAAATTTCTTATTACACACTCTTCAAACTAAGAAAAATTTAACTATTGCTTATTTGCTCTATTTAAAACTTATTTGAAAGTTATATACTTGGAGTTCTCAAAAATTTCACTATTGGGATTACACACTCTTCAAGCTAAGAAAAATTTAACTATGTCCATGAGATAATGAATTCACGATTTTGAGTTGATAATAACTTGACCACTAGGCTTGTCTAAAAAAAACTTCTTGCTCTTATAAACTAAGATATGGAACTAATCTTTTGTAGACATATTATTGTGTCTTTTTTGATACACAACACAAGGGATACCTGCTCACACATGTATGCTTTGGCATTGATAGAAGTGATCTATATATATTGCACACACAATCATAAATGTCCTCCTTCATGCTTACACAATCAAACTCAATAAATCTCTTTGTGAAGGTTTTTCCCACTCTCGCCTCTTTGTTGCTCTTGCATTTGGAAGCAAAAGAGACACTCGTCTTTTTTTTTTTTTACTTCTCTGCCATATAGCCCGAGGTTTGAGGTAAGTTGAAGCATGCTTTCTAGTTGTTTCTTACTTTTTTCTAAATTTTTTGTAGTGTTATATAAATTATCTATAGTTACTCTTATTTGGTTTTGTAAAGTATGTGTAGTGTTTCAATAAATCATTTCAGCATTGTATATTGTAGGTCTTATCTTTTTAGGTATGGTCTAAGGTAGCTCCCAAAATATTACACATGAGCTTGGAAGACCCAAGCATGATCCAATTCAAAGGACGTTAGATAGGTTTCAATTGAAACAAACACGATTAGATTAAATGGAGACGTAGATGTAGATGGGAATTGAAATCAAGTTGCATTAAGCTCTATTATAACAAGTATTTGCTCTTAGCTCTTTTAGCACCTAGTCTTAATGACACTTATACTTTCCTAGATAGTCAATGGCCTTAGTAATGATAACATGTGATAAGAACAACATGGTGGCTAATGCATTCATTTGGCAACTCACACACATATTCAAGCACATTAAAGCAAGATCTTGACACAATCAACACAAGATTGAGGGTCGGATTTCTTGAGGCCGACCCCCCCTCAAAAGGCTTTGTATTAATCTTTGCTCTTGAACTCTTTACAAAAAGAGAGTAGCTTGAATTAATATATCATTAGGACCATGGAGGCTACATGGGCTTGTTGGCTTGCTTCTCCCTTGCACTACATTGTCCTCTTCTCAAAGCCTCAATGGCTATTCAAGCCAAGAGTACTTATAGAGAAAAAGAGAGCTTTGAAGAGGATAAGGAAAGGAGCTTGAGATAAAAGTGCTCCATAGCCTAAGTATCATACATAGTGACCAAGGGGTGGTACAAATCATAAGCATATTGAAGAGTGTGCAGATAGCGTGTGTGTGCATGTGTGGAGGGGCACAAAGATGGAGAAGAAGAAGACACAAAATGTGGACTCCTTGTCACAATGAGTGACTAGGGTTTGAGAGAGTCCTTATTAGTTAGACTACAAAGAATGGTATCCGGTTGCCCACTTACTTAGGGCTAGTACAATGGGCTTTACCACCCTAACAACCTCTCACTTAAGGCCAATGTGGCTTTAAGTAATGAGGTGACTATATTTATATCTAGATATACATATAAAAATGGTAGAAATGATTGTCCCATCAAAGTCCGGAACCACTCTGAAGGAAGCCCCTTTGTAAGAAGATCTACAAGGTTTTCACTAGTGTGAACCTTGGCAAGCTGCATCCGCTTATCATCCAACACCTCACAAATGAAGTGATAAGAAGACACAAAATGTGGACTCCTTGTCACAATGAGTGACTAGGGTTTGAGAGAGTCCTTATTAGTTAGACTACAAATAATGGTGTCCGGTCGCCCACTTACTTAGGGCTAGTACAATGGGTTTTACCACCCTAACAACCTCTCACTTAAAGGCCAATGTGCCTTTAAGTAATGAGGTGACTATATTTATATCTAGATATACATATAAAAATGGTAGAAATGATTGTCTACCGAATGTCAAAGTCCGGAACCACTCTGAGAAGGAAGCCCCTTTGTAAGAAGATCTACAAGGTTTTCACTAGTGTGAACCTTGGCAAGCTACATCCGCTCCACAGATTTAACTCCCAAAGAAGAAGAGTTGTTGATCAAGACGCTTAAAGAATATAAGGATGTGTTTGCATGGTCCTACAGAGACATGAAAGGGGTAGATCCGGCAATTTGCTAGCACACTATCCCCATGAAGGAAGATGCAAGGCCTTGTAAACAAAGACCTTACACTTATAACGATAACTTTGCCAAGAGAATAAAGGAGGAGATAGAAAAGCTAAAGGAAGCAGAATTTATCTATGAGATTGAGCACACCGATTGGGTCTCCCCAATCGTCGTAGTACCCAAGAAAAATGGCAAATTGTGTGTGTGTGTCAATCTCAAAAAGGTAAATGCTGCCACCATAAGGGATAACTATCCTCTCCCCATTGCAGAACATGTCATAGAACGGGTGGCTGGTAAGGAAGCCCATAGTTTTCTAGATGGCTTCTCAGGCTACAATCAAGTCTCAATTGATCCAAAAGATCAACACAAGACTGCTTTTGCCACGGAATGGGGCATATTTGCATACAAGGTTATGCCATTTGGCCTAACCAATGCTCCTGCAACATTCCAGCGGCTTATGAGCCACGACTTTAAGGAATATCTCAGGCACTTCCTTGAGGTATACATGGATGACCTCTGCATACATTCAGGCAAAAGAGAGGAGCATATTGATCATTTATGACTCATCTTTGAGAAGTGGAGAATCTATAGAATCTGCTTGAATCCTAAAAAATGTGTATTTATGGTATGCCAAGGCAAGATTCTAGGCCACATCATATCAAAGAATGGCATTTCGACAGATTTCGAGAAGATTAAGGTCATAGTTGAGCTACCAAGGCCTCGCAACGCGAAACAAGTTCAAGGCTTTATGGGACATTGTGGATATTATCGTCGATTTATCTACATGTATGCCGTAATAACCCGACCACAATACGCCTTAATCACAGTCTTTGTGTGGACAGAAGAGTGTGAGTAATCATTCAATAAGCTGAAAGAATGTCTGACATCTGCCACAATTCTAAAATCTTCAGATTGGAATGTAATTTTTCATGTCCATATTGATGCTTCAAACTTTGCAATAGGAGCTATCTTAGCTCAGAATATGGATTTTCCAATCTCCTATGCGAGCAGACAGCTAAATTGAGCCGAACAAAATTATACAACCACCGAGAGGGAGGGGCTAGGCATGATATATGCTATAAAGAAGTTCCGTCACTATCTACTAGCCAACCAGTTCGTCTTCTTCACTGATCACCAAGCCCTACTTTATCTAGTGAACAAACCTTGCAATACAGGGCGAATAGTAAGATGGTTCATCATCTTACTTGAGTTTGATTTCACGGATGTAGTAAAGAAAGGTACCACACACCATAGGGCCGACCATCTGTTGTGCCTAACAAGTGGGGAAGCCCCTAAGAGAATTGAAGATGATTTGCCAGACGCTTATCTCTTCAACATAGAAATGATCCCCAAATGGAGCGAAAAGCTTGTTCCACTCATGACCATAAGACAGTTGAATATCCCACTTCCCATTAGAGAAAAACAAGCTCTAGTACAAAATGCAGCATCATTTTCATGCTCGCAGGACAGATGTATCATGTAGGAAGGGATGGAATATTGCGCCTATGCATTGAGCACCAAGAAAAGGAACATTATCTGGTAGTTGCCCACATCACGATTGGAGGGATACATATGGCAGCAAACCAAACAATCAAGAGAATCCTTTGGGCAGGAGTCTGGTGGCCCATGATACGAGCTGAAGTCCATTACTTTGTGCGGACATGCATGACCATGTCTTTGCTTGACGCAGGTTTGTTCACACCCTTCTCCTATATGGTTTGGCTTCCCTTGCACCATTTTTTACCTACTTTGTTGTCGAAAATTGGTCCAACAAGTTTCGACTCTTTATTGGATACGGAGACGTGTTTGCAGGGTGGAGTCAGTAGGAGCTCTCTCAATGCAGATAAGCTTCATGCCACGCTCGCGCTCTATGAAGCTCTGAAGCTTGTGGAAGGTTGGGAAACAGAACCCTATCCTCTACTGGATGTTTTCAAGATCAAGCAGCTGCATTCCGTTCTGTTCGAAGGCACAGGTGACTGGCATTCTGCCTGTACCTACAGATCTACAAGTGCCTGGACAAGGCGAATGAATGGTGAAGTGCATACGTATTTGAGTCACGGGAAGATCGCCAAGGCCTTGAATGGCCTGGTCAGGAAGGTAAACACCACAATTGCTGAGATATTTAGTGAGCAGAACCGGACAAATCTTGTCCCCAAGTTGTTTCACTTAGTTTCCAGTTTCTTTCTCGAGTTTGAAGGGATTCACCCTTTCCATGATGGGAATGGGAGGGTGGGCCGCCTTCTTGCTGCATATCTGTTGGCTCCAGTGACCCCATTTGGCCCAAATGTCCTCTACTTTCACTCCCTCAACAAGCCGGAGCTTCAGGGTGGACACTTCATGTTTGTCAACAGGGAAACATTTCTCGAATCAATAGAGGATGATGAAGAAGATGGCCATCCCACAAGACTAGCTGCGCTCTTCATAGAGGGTGTTTATGTGGCTTGGGAGATGTTTTCCCATCTCAGCTCCTCACCGGTGATGCAATTATGCTAGACAAGTAGCAATAGCGAAGCTTTTGATGCTGCTGCATTGGAGAGTTGCAGCTGAAGATTCTGTTGTATCAACAGGACAATGGACAGACAGACAGGTAGCAGTAGCGAAGCTTTTGATGTTGCTGCATTGGAGAGTTGCAGCTGAAGATTCTGCTCTACCAACAGGACAATGGACAGTTTGCTGGGTAGCATGACACTTTGACACTTCAAGGGGTTCTTCATCTTCAAGCATTGTATATAATGTGGTCCATGCTTTGTCATGATTTGGTATAAGGCGTAAATTGCAATTTGCCATGCATAGACTTCAAAGGGTTTGCTATGACCCATCATCTTCAAGCATTGTATATAATGCGGTCCATGCTTTGTAACATTGTATAAACTGGTATACCTAAGGCACAGATTGCAATTTTCCATTCATGCTGCTATGTGTTTTGTTTTTCTTTTATGAGTCAGTTCTAGCTTTATGAAACGTCTTGGGGTGACTTTATCTCTCTATTCATCATACGTCCGAACTTGGGTGGCATTAAGGGTTATAATTCTAGCACTGGCGATATCTCTCGTGCAGCTTTATGGGTAGTTTGAATGGAAGAAAGTCTTTATTTCTTTTTCCACTCCATTTTCTTCTAGCAGCAGGAAAGGAGTCTCGATGTCTTCCACCAACAAGCTTTGGCAAATTCTACTCAACGCAATTTGCGAACTCGAATCTCACGAATCCTCGAAATCTGACTCAATGCTGTGGAATAGAATTGATCGTCATTTGGTGGATATCAAATTTTGACCAAAAGAATGGGATATACCACAAGATTCGGAGAGAGAACACAGTCACAGGAAGCGATCGATCTGCTTACCGAGAGGGCTGAGGCAGCTAGACCATAGGACCTGGATCCATGACTGGCCCGCCCTGAGAGGGGGACCTTGGGAACGAACCACCATGGGGATGACTGTCATAGGCGTACTCGAAGGGGGCCAGAACCGAGAACCCAAACAGGACAGAAGGGCACGGAGCGAGGGCGCTGAGTCCAAATTTTCCACTTTGCTAAAGAGGACGACAGAGAAGTAGGAGACAACGAACCCCTGCAACTACGTCGAGCCTCTTCTTATCAACAACGGAGTGAAAAAGAAAGCCAGATGGTGGTAGACTATCATGTATGGCTTTAAGGGAGGGCTTTGCCCTACCCGCCAACCACCCGCCAACCACGTGTCAATGTGCCTCTACGGAAGGAATATCGATGGTTTCGTAGTCGGATTTTTGGAAATAGAAAAACATGGGTTTCTTGTGATCTAAAGCAAGTTGTTGGGGTGGAGAGCTGTATGCGTAGCGATGTGCTCGTATGTTTCGGAGAGGACTCAGCGTACACTGATCCTGTTGATTGGTGGAAAAGCTTCACTATTCAAAATATGCTTTTTCAGGAGCATCATGACTTTCCATCCAAATGGTTTTGTACAAAGTATCTATTGGTCCCATTATCATTACTGCACCAACCTGTGTAGGTTCTCGTAATTTTTGTGAGACTATCATAGCGTAAGAGCAGATATGGTTTTGCAATCTCTAATTCCTCGTATTGATTCTATTTTTTATCTCTTGCCAAGCAGAAACTAATTGAGCTCTATCTGATCCAGCAGATAGAGCTGATAGAGCTTAATCTTGCGGCCTATAATGCGGAATATCTCTTAATGGGATTTGCTCCTTTTCTTTCAGGAGGTATGCTAATACAATCTTAATGAGGTGCGGAGCCTTGCATCTGACATTCATTGGGCTTGCGCTCTCTACAGGAGCCAGTGTCCCCTCAAGGGCCTTGTGCAATAAACCCCTCTGGGTGAGATTCAAAGACTAGTAGGTCCCGCGAGGGGTCGCCTGGTGTGTGAGCATAGCAATGAACCGTGAACCCGTTGGATGACCTATCTAAGATTAGGGGGATATCTCAAGTGGTTATCCTGTAACTCTTCCTCAGACCTATACTATCGAATACTCATATGAGAAAGTGCACTCTTAGGTCTAGAACCAGGGAGGGTTGCTCAAAGAAATCCCTTCTCGTCCCCTCTAGGGGGTGCAGACACACCTACACGGATAACAAGTGATGGCTACAAAAAGATGGCGGGGAAGGAAACAGTACCTAACATCTAGGGATGAATGTAATCTCATTGGACAGGGGTAATCATTCTGGTCCTATGAGAGAAAACTCACCAACAATGGTAGACACTAGTTTGAGAGGCGCGAAGCACTACGAATCACTGAGACAATGGCGGGGCACAAAGCGCACCCATGTACTCAAAACTATTGCGGACGAAAGACTACTACTGGCGTCCCATGAGCAAATTGAGTCTGAACCAAGCGACTTAACCCCCAGTGAAGAGGGCTCATTTCTAAAAACTTGTTCGTTAAAGGGGATCTTTTTGGAATGGGGAGAGAGACTCACCGGCGCCTCTTGCTAGGTGCCTTGTTCGAGCCCGCGGGAGAAGTGATGGTAGTGCTTATTTCTGAAAAATTGTTCTCGAAAATCGCATCGAAAATCGCATTTAGGGCCTTTTCCACCATAAATTCCTCTTTAGACCGACGATTCTTTTGCAAAAAGACGAGCTTTGTTCTCGAGTTTAGAGTGCCGTTCATGGTAGTAGCACCGAGGGACGAAATCATTTAGGGGGCAACAGGGGCAATACCCTAGTTTCTAGACACATTGCACAGATTCTGTCTGGGTCGAGAGTGCAACTCGGCCCCGAGACAGATCAAAACATAGTGGGCTAGTGTTGAAAGAACGGTAGAGGGAGAGGAGACACACACACAGGAGCAAACCCTAATGTATATTGCAAACCCTAACCATAGAGGGAAGCCATCTCCCTTCTCACACAATGCATAAAGCCATAATACATAATACACACAACACACTATGAGTTGTGTCCACACACATCTAACCCTAGCTAATGTCCACACACTATGACCAGCTGGACGCGGTCATTTATGTCTCACACATGTTCCTACCTAACATGCCAGCACATAGCATAGCTGGCTCACACTGACATTGAGCTTGAATCTCAACAGCCCCTCTCAAGCTCATGATGTACTGCCATAGATGAAGATGTAGATGAGCTTGGGATATCAAGGCTCTCAACACTCCCCCTCAAGCTCATCCCATGTACTCCCAACATAGTACGGAAGTACTCAAACGTCTCCCTACTAAGTGGCTTTGTAAAGATGTCTGCCACCTGCTCTTCAGTCTTCACATACTATAGATCAACTGTACCATCCAGCGCTTTCTCTCTGACAAAGTGATAATGGACCTCTATGTGTTTGGTCCTCGCATGAAATACTGGATTCTTGGCCAACTGTATACTGCTCATGTTGTCACAATGAATGATAACTTTGCCATCAATAGTGTAAGATTCCTCCCCAGCCTCTCAAAATGTCCAGCATATTCCCCTGTAATCAATTCCCTTTTCTGAAATATAAGAGATCTTGTCTCTGCTGGCATAGAGAGAGAAAATATTCTAGAGAGAGAATATTCAGATTATGAATATTTTTGGATAGAAAAATAACTCATCTTATTAAAATAAGTTCCCCTGAAACAGAAATTCAAAAAGAACTTTCCAATGTGCAATTAGAATTAATTGAAAATGGATATGAAGGACCTTAGCCTAAGGGTCTAGATTTTCAGAAATTTTTGGATTATGGTCCAATTAAGGTTCCTATGGGCCAATAGCATCAATCCATGTGTAGGGAGGAGATAAATCCTATTTGTAAAAGAAGATACCCAAAAATGAGTAAATACTCACATAAGATAAAGAGTTGAATATGTACAAGGTTTATTAGTAAAAAACTATGAATAATATCAAAAAAATGAGATAAATTGAGTATCCAAAAATGAGTAAATGCTCACATAAGATGAAGAGTTGAATATGTACAAGGTTTATTAGTAAAAAACTATGAGCAATATTAAAAATATGAGATATTTTGGGTATAATCATTCCATTTTGACACATATGTAAGGAAGGGGAATTCTTTAAAGGAGGTGCATATTTCACATGCTTGAATGAGTTTTAAACTCTAAAATAATGTGATATTTTTATCTCTCCTCTCTCTTGAACCAAACCAAATCAAAATGGAACCAAACCGAATAAAAAAGTAACCAAGATAGATCTAAATCTAGTCCAAATTCAACCAAATTGAATTTGGAAAATTCTAGAATTCAGTTAGCTTTGGTTAGAGCTTCCCTCTCCTATAAATAGAACATGAGTCCTTTGGAAAAAAATAGAAGAATTTTACTATACTAGAGTTATGCTGAAATAATGCTAATTTCTACTATTCTCTAAAATTATCTCCAAATTGAAGAAATTGGACCTTCCCTCTTTCTTCAATCCCCATTGGTGGCTCCATCAACATACTTAACTAATTGATTGGTTGGGGGCCTCTACCGTGAACAAAGAATCAAGCAATTTGTAAGGTAAATGGTGAATTTTGATCTTTTCTATAATTTCTCAATGCTTCTCTCTTCTCAACCCCTCTCAAGCTTGAGAAGCTTAATTGGAATGGTTTTTGAATGCTATTGAAGTTAATTGATGAATGGTAGTGAAGAGTCATATAATTTGATGAATGCTATTGAAGTTAATTGATTAATGATAGTTAAGAATTACATAAATTTCCATTTATGCTTAATTCAAATGGTTTTTATGTAATTTCTCTCTCTGACTCAAGAAATGGTCATACTCATGACCCATTCTCAATCCAAATGAAGCTTTTCATAAAGCTTTTCCTTAATCCAAGATTAATCTATGCTTGAGGCCAAATTAATGGCTTTTTTCTATGCTTTTAGTTTATGTATTTCATGAATATTGATGATTCAATCCATTAGGGATTAATGATCCAATTAGGGATCATTCTAATTATTTCCTTAAAGATAAGCTTTATCCCTTAGAAAAATTGAGATTTATCAGTCATAGCAGCGGAGCTATGGCAAAATTTTTATAAAAATTACTTTTAAAATAATTTCATTCAAAGCATAAAAAGAGGACTTCCTACCATATTCTAGAAATTATCATCCTAGATTAATTGAAAGATATGCATTGTAATCCTAGAGAAATTGATTTTTATATTATGCATAATTGAATTTCATGCATAGAGGTATGCATAAGAGATAAATATTTTATTATAAAAGAGTTACTTTTAGCTTAATTGAATTTCATGCATAGAGGTATGCATAAGAGATGAATATTTTATTATAAAAGTGTTACTTTTAGCATAATTGAAATTCATGCATAGAGGTATGCATAAGAGATGAATATTTTATTATAAAAGTGTTACTTTTAGCATAATTGAAATTCATGCATAGAGGTATGCATAAGAGATTAATATTTTATTATAAAAGTGTTACTTTTAGCATAATTGAATTTCATGCATAGAGGTATGCATAAGAGATGAATATTTTATTATAAAAGTGTTACTTTTAGCATAATTGAATTTCATGCATAGAGGTATGCATAAGAGATGATTATTTTATTATAAAAGTGTTACTTTTAGCATAATTGAATTTCATGCATAGAAGTATGCATAAAAGATATGGGAAGTGAGATGAGTTAGGATGTGATAAGATGCATATGAGATGAGTTAGGATGTGATAAGATGAGTTAAGAAGTGATAGGATGTGTATGGGATGAGGTAAGAAGTGTATGTGATGGGATAAGATGTATATGGGTTGTGATAGGGTGAGAATATGGATGTGAATGTGGATGGATATGTATGGATGTATGCATGTAGATGTGGATGCATGAATGTGGATGTATGGATGCGAATGAGGATGTGGATGTGGATGCATGGATGTAAATGTGGATGTGTATGTATGGATGTATGCATGTAGATGTGGATGCATGAATGTGGATGTATGGATGTGAATGAGGATATATATGTGGATGTATGGATGTGAATGTGCATGTAGATATGGATGTATAGATGTGAATGGGAATGTGGATGTGGATGTATGTATGTATGTGGATGTGGATGTATGAATGAGGATGTGATAATGGATGTATGCATGTGGATGTGGATATGGATGTGTATGTATGAATGTGGATATGGGATGTGGATGTATAAATGAGGATGTGAAAATGGAGATAAGCACATGTAGATGTGGATGTATGGATGTGCATGTGGATGTGGATGTGGATGTATGGATGTGGATATGGATGTGAATATATGATATGTGATGTGAAGGAATCTGAAGTGAAGAGATGGAAAATGAGGTGATTGGATGAGTACACATTTAAATGGAATTTGGAATAAGTTATGTGGATTAATGAGGGATAATGTGGAAATATGAGAGTTAATATGGAAACTGTATTTGTAAACTGTTTGTAAATGCTGTTTGTAAATGGCTGTTTTATGTCAAGAATGCTGGGGAAGCATTTTGATCGTCTTGTGATTAAGGTCGTGGAGACCTAATTGATAAAGTTGCAACTGCTGATGGAGAGTCAATGGAGGACGTCTCGCGTAGCAAAGTTGGCCGAGGTCTTGAGACCAGCCTAGGTTCGATTAAAATGGTGAGCTTCCAGTACAGTGGATGAGGGACCAAGGAAGCGGCCTATGAGTGAAGCGCTAGGTCACCTGCGAGTGAAGGATCCTAGAGAGGGTGCTGACCATACGGTGCTCGGGCTTTGGGTCGCCTAGGATACCCACGCGTGCGTCGAGCAAGATATTGGAACAAGGAGTAAGAGTTGTTTTTCTGAAACCGGGCATGGATCTGGTTGATTGACCTTGCTGGTCTTCAATGGATGAGTCCATGGCTCTTTTTATGGATTTGTTGGTTGATCTTTCTGATCTTCAACGAGAGTCCATCTTGATTTTTATAAGTGATTATATTGCCGAGTATTATGGGCTAGGAACTATTGAAAAGGCCCCTGAGTGGACAGGTGGTGATAGTTACCAATGATGCCATAGATACTCTGATGAAGGAATGATGGGAAATTTGAGAATCAACTGGATAATTTGGAAGACTGTGATCAGTGGTACTATGGTTTCTTAGCTGATGCTAAGAAAAAGGCAATTTCATATTGGGTGTGTAAGTGGTGTGCCTAATTTTATGTTTGCATGAACTTCCGGCTAGGGGGCCTTGGAACTCTTTTCCTTGGTACCCGGGACAAAACCTAACCAAATTCCAAATTGGATCCCATCACTACAGTGGTACTAACCCATGGGATCGGATGGGGTTAGGCTGGACTAATGGATCCGTAAATCGAGACTCAATGTTTGTTATTACGATGAATTAAGTAAATCCCGGATAGTAATTGTTCTATGGATAGGAATCAACGACTGTGCCTCTTGATGGGGAAAAAAGCGTTGATTCCAATGATCCAAGTGCAAGTTTCTTCGTTGATCCGGACGAGTACCTTTATAGGTGCAATCGGATCAGCTTGATCAGTAATGGTCTTGACTACGTTAGAGTAAAAAGTTATCCTTGTGGAATCGCCCATGCTTTCCGGGTAAGGGAAGTTTTTCCGAGTCCGGTTTTGAAAAAACTGACGGATTAGTCTCTTGTCCGGATATCCGTGGGGACGAGGCCCCGAGTGTGAGACCCCTGTCCCGTGCAAGAAGTGCTACTTCTGCTGCTAATACCCCGAATCCGTTGCTCGGTGGGAACAGGGATCTTACAGTTGGTATCAGAGCAATTAAAGATCATCTAAGAAGACAAATATGTCAAAAATTTATCAAGAAACACAAAAAGGTTGTAATTGTGTGATATAATTCATACAATTTGATATTCAAACTGAAATTCATAATTTGGTAATTGGGTCTTTAGATGGAAGTACCGCAATTATATAGAATCCCTGACTTGCTTGAGGCCTAGACATGATGGTATTTACCTTATAATTCCAAGGGCCGTGACTACCCGTATATACCGAGAGTATAACTGCAGCTCTTTACTGACAGTATATACGAGTAAATCTAAGACTTGAAATTATAAGCATTAATGCTATCCAGATGATGATTTCGAATGTGGTTGATATGATTTTTAATTCTATTTGGGAACTGATGAATTGATTTGGATTCTGATTGAAAAATGATGATCCCTAAAAATTGATTGAAATGTAATAAGCTGAGCGAAACCACAATGTGGATGATTGGGACGAGTCCCTGTAATGATAAATGATGATAATGATTTCAGCAAATCACTATGAGATTAATGGATTGTACTGTCAAATTGCTACTGTTAATACTTGAGACGGTAGATCAAGGGATGACAAATTGAGAACTTGCTTAACTAAAATTCCCGTGGAGGAATGTTCATCAGAAGGAAATTTTTTCGATCTAATGGACCATTATCGTGTTAAAGATATGAATGATATAAATTGAATGAAATTGTTATGTAATGATGAGTTCTATTTAAGGGATAATTATCCCCGTATTCTGTTGGGTTGACCAGAATATAAGGAACCCCAGAATAAATTGGATCTTAAGAAAAAGAGTTGTTCTCTACTTTGCGAGATAAGGACATCTCACACTTTTTAAGTGGGGTAGAATGTAAGATTTCTCCCCCAGCCTTCGAGGTATACAGGAGTAAGAATCTTATAATTATTCCCTCTCTAAATAAAAGAAAGATGTTGTTTAAAAAGGGAAGACACTTTACCCAGAATACCTTCTCAGGAGCCCACCTGTTTTAAAGATTCAGAACGATGAATTCAGAAGTGAGAACCAGTGTTTTGGATGCCAAGTTTTTGGTCATCAGTTAAAAGACTGTCCGACTCCTACCATGAAAAGGGCACAAGGAAGTCTAGAACCCAAATTTAGAGACCAATTCCTTCATACCAATCTAATCAGGGTCCGTCTCGGACAAGATTACTTAACTCCATTAACTAGGTCCGAGCCATTGATTAGAGTCGAGATGACCAGTCAAATACTTGGCGACTTAGAGCAACAGATGTAGGTAATTCATAAAGATATAAACACTGCCCAAGGATTGACAGAAACAATATACAGATAAGAAGACGACAGTCAGAGAATTCAAAGAAGCAGTTATAGTCTTCATTTGAATATGGACCAAAAGATTTTCTTTATCTCTAGTAGGGGAGTATAAATAGTTATCCCCCAGATATTGTGAACCAAAGAAAGTAGGTGACTTAGCATACGAACTTCTTTTATCTCCTCATCTCAAAGTTCTTAATGCCTCCTATAGAAATATGTGCCAAACCCAAATCATGGAAAGACGGTAAAACTTCAGTGGCAAGATACCGTTGGCTTCTAAGTTAAGCTAGCTCCTTCCTTCATATAAGTCGTAACTTTTAATTGTCGCTCACAGTAATCTTACTTCCATCGATCTCCTTTCTTCTTAATCTCCTTCATGGCTTGGCAATAGGAATTAGTTTTATCCATGATGATTTCTCACCTTCAAGACGCAAGCGAGTCTGTGAAGAAGGATTTTATAGAACAGTATGAGCGCTCACTTTTCCCTCACTTGGGAACTTCTGTAGCGCAAACCAAATGGCGGACCTATCAAGACATAACTAGGGTAACACCCTGGGGTCAGCAGCACTTTCGTAACAATGTCCGCTTGGCCATGGTTATTGAAGCTTTGGGTTTGGGTCCGCGATACTACTGCGTCATGAGATCAAGGCATCTTGGGTTTTCTGAGCGACTCTTCTTACTGGCGTGTGTTCTTCCTCATCAGAAGATATGTCTTTACCCCGTTTTTGGCTTGCCTCTCAGAGGTCCTTTTGTTAGATCACCTCATACCACTGAGATAGGTGCGGCAATAACCAACAGAATTATTCCCATAGATGAGTTACCTTATACGTGCGCAGCTTGTGAGTGCTGCTTTTGTGATCATATGATGGACGGGCTTATGGAAGTGTAAAGAGTTCTTCTATCTTTACTGTATATGTTTCAAGAATGAATAAAGTTTAAATCTTGTTCTTATCTCGAATCTTACTCTCTTTGAGACTTTTTTTTTGTGGTTAATCTTAATTAATTTTTCTCTAAGTCTCATATTCGTGCATCTTGCGAAATTATCCCAAGTTTGCAAGATGAGGACATCTCGCGTTTTTCAAGTGGGAGTGAATGTAAAATTCCTCCCCAGCCTCTCAAAATGTCCAGCATATTCCCCTGTAATCAATTCCCTTTTCTGAAATATAAGAGATCTTGTCTCTGCCTGTTTTGGCATAGAGAGAGAAAATATTCTAGAGAAAGAATATTCAGATTATGAATATTTTTGGATAGAAAAATAACTCATCTTATTAAAATAAGTTCCCCTGAAACAGAAATTCAAAAAGAACTTTCCAATGTGCAATTAGAATTAATTGAAAATGGATATGAAGGACCTTAGCCTAAGGGTCTAGATTTTCAGAAATTTTTGGATTATGGTTCAATTAAGGTTCCTATGGGCCAATAGCATCAATCCATGTGTAGGGAGGAGATAAATCCTATTTGTAAAAGAAGATACCCAAAAATGAGTAAATACTCACATAAGATAAAGAGTTGAATATGTACAAGGTTTATTAGTAAAAAACTATGAATAATATCAAAAAAATGAGATAAATTTAGTATCCAAAAATGAGTAAATGCTCACATAAGATGAAGAGTTGAATATGTACAAGGTTTATTAGTAAAAAACTATGAGCAATATTAAAAATATGAGATATTTTGGGTATAATCATTCCATTTTGACACATATGTAAGAAAGGGAAATTCTTTAAAGGAGGTGCATATTTCACATGCTTGAATGAGTTTTAAACTCTAAAATAATGTGATATTTTTATCTCTCCTCTCTCTTGAACCAAACCAAATCAAAATGGAACCAAACCGAATAAAAAAGTAACCAAAATAGATCCAAATCTAGTGCAAATTCACCCAAATTGAATTTGGAAAATTCTAGAATTCAGTTAGCTTTGGTTAGAGCTTCCCTCTCCTATAAATAGAACATGAGTCCTTTGAAAAAAAATAGAAGAATTTTACTATACTAGAGTTATGCTGAAATAATGCTAATTTTTACTATTCTCTAAAATTCTCTCCAAATTGAAGAAATTGGAGCTTCCCTCTTTCTTCAATCCCCATTGGTGGCTCCATCAACATACTTAACTAATTGATTGGTTGGGGGCCTCTACCGTGAACAAAGAATCAAGAAATTTGTAAGGTAAATGGTGAATTTTGATCTTTTCTATAATTTCTCAATGCTTCTCTCTTCTCAACCCCTCTCAAGCTTGAGAAGCTTAATTGGAATGGTTCTCTCTTCTCAACCCCTCTCAAGCTTGAGAAGCTTAATTGGAATGGTTTTTGAATGCTATTGAAGTTAATTGATGAATGGTAGTGAAGAGTTACATAATTTGATGAATGATATTGAAGTTAATTGATTAATGATAGTTAAGAATTACATAAATTTCCATTTATGGTTAATTCAAATGGTTTTTATGTAATTTCTCTCTCTCACTCAAGAAATGGTCATACTCATGACCCATTCTCAATCCAAATGAAGCTTTTCATAAAGCTTTTCCTTAATCCAAGATTAATCTATGCTTGAGGCCAAATTAATGGCTTTTTTCTATGCTTTTAGTTTATGTATTTCATGAATATTGATGATTCAATCCATTAGGGATTAAATATCCAATTAGGGATCATTCTAATTATTTCCTTAAAGATAAGCTTTATCCCTTAGAAAAATTGAGATTTATCAGTCATAGCAGCGGAGCTATGGCAAAATTTTTATAAAAATTACTCATAAAATAATTTCATTCAAAGCATAAAAAGAGGACTTCCTACCATATTCTAGGAATTATCATCCTAAATTAATTGAAAGATATTCATTGTAATCCTAGAGAAATTGATTTTTATATTATGCATAATTGAATTTCATGCATAGAGGTATGCATAAGAGATGAATATTTTATTATAAAAGAGTTACTTTTAGCTTAATTGAATTTCATGCATAGAGGTATGCATAAGAGATGAATATTTTATTATAAAAGTGTTACTTTTAGCATAATTGAAATTCATGCATAGAGGTATGCATAAGAGATGAATATTTTATTATAAAAGTGTTACTTTTAGCATAATTGAAATTCATGCATAGAGGTATGCATAAGAGATTAATATTTTATTATAAAAGTGTTACTTTTAGCATAATTGAATTTCATGCATAGAGGTATGCATAAGAGATGAATATTTTATTATAAAAGTGTTACTTTTAGCATAATTGAATTTCATGCATAGAGGTATGCATAAGAGATAATTATTTTATTATAAAAGTGTTACTTTTAGCATAATTGAATTTCATGCATAGAAGTATGCATAAAAGATATGGGAAGTGAGATGAGTTAGGATGTGATAAGATGCATATGAGATAAGTTAGGATGTGATAAGATGAGTTAAGAAGTGATAGGATGTGTATGGGATGAGGTAAGAAGTGTATGTGATGGGATAAGATGTATATGGGTTGTGATAGGGTGAGAATATGGATGTGAATGTGGATGGATATGTATGGATGTATGCATGTAGATGTGGATGCATGAATGTGGATGTATGGATGTGAATGAGGATGTGGATGTGGATGCATGGATGTAAATGTGGATGTGTATGTATGGATGTATGCATGTAGATGTGGATGCATGAATGTGGATGTATGGATGTAAATGAGGATATAGATGTGGATGTATGGATGTGAATGTGCATGTAGATATGGATGTATAGATGTGAATGGGAATGTGGATGTGGATGTATGTATGTGGATGTGGATGTGTGAATGAGGACGTGATAATGGATGTATGCATGTGGATGTGGATATGGATGTGTATGTATAAATGTGGATATGGGATGTGAACAGGGATCTTACAAATAGGCTCACCCAAATCTGCCAAGAGATTCTTTAACCATACTGCCTCACAAGTAGCAATGGCTGCACCTCTATATTCAGCCTCTGTACTAGATAAAGCAACTGTAGGTTGCTTCTTGCTACTCCAACTCACCACGGCACTTCCAAGTGTAAAAGCATATCCACTAGTAGACCTCCTATCATATGAGCTACCTGCCCAATCAGCATCTGTGTAGCCATGTATATCCAAGCCTTTACCACTCTCATAAAGTAGACCATAATGTGCAGTGGTCTTTACATATCGCATAATGCGTCTCACTGCATCCAAATGAGGTTTTCTGGGGCTCTGCATAAACTGGCTTACTAGCCCCACAACATAACTCAAATCTGGGCGTGTGATAGTCATGTAAATGAGACTACCAACCATCTTCCTGTACATAGATGGATCATCCAACTCCTCGCCAGAATCAGCCCGCAACTTCACATTCTGCTCCAAAGGTGTACTCATAGGCTTACACCCTGTCATGCCATATTTTGCCAACATATCCAATGCATTTTAGCGCTTCACTAACCATGTACCTGTGTGGTCTTTGATCACTTCAATTCCAAGAAAGTATCTCAACTCACCCAAATCTTTCATGTCAAATTGCCCACTCAATGCTTTCTTGACATGCATCACATCTGTACCATGATCACCTGTGATAATCAAGTCATCCACATAGATGACAAGTAAAACAATCCCATGATCTGTTTTCTTCACATAGAGTGAAGAATCTGCCGTAGTGATTTGAAATCCAAGGGAGATAAGATATCTGCTCATCTTATCACTCCAAGCACGAGGTGCTTGCTTCAAACCATATAATGCCTTTTTCAATCTGCATACATGAGTGGGATACCTTGGGTGTACATAACCTTCTGGTTGTGCCATATACACTTCCTCTTATAGATCACCATTTAGAAATGCATTTTTGACATCCATTTGATGCATTTCCCAACCATTAGCTGCAGCCATAGCAATGACTGCTCTCACTGTTCCCATCTTTGCCACTGGACTAAAAGTTTCATCATAGTCCAAACCTTGAGTTTGAGCATAACCCTTAGCTACCAATCTTGCTTTATGTCTCTCAATGGAACCATCAGACTTTCACTTCACTTTGTAAACCCATTTACAACCAATGACATTTTTGTCCTGTGGTAATGCAACCAAGTCCCATGTGTCATTATGAACCAATGCGTCCATCTCAACATCCATTGCTTTTTCCCATACATGCTTTCCAATAGCTTCTGTATAGCATGTAGGTTCCACATGCTTCACCAAAGAAGTCATATATGCATAATGCATATATGACTTCTTTGGTGATAATGCATAATGCATAGCAAAATCTCAATATGTCAACCTGTCAACTGGATATTTGACCCTTTGGGATCTCGGCGATGCCTATGGATCACTCTAAACACCTGTCACCCTAGCATGTGGTGGCACATATCTATCCTGCCTAGCACCAGGTGTGCGTAAAACAGGTATGGCAAGTTCCTCATCCAAACTCTCTGAACTGGACGACTCATAACCTGTAATTCCAATTCCTTCGACTTTCTTCTTTCCTTTATCCATAGCACTACTCCTAGTGCTCACACTCTCATGCCTCAAACGTCTTGACCATGGACGTACAGTACTACTCTCAGTTTCTGCTGGCCCAGACATAGTAGTAGAACTAGAACTTGCTTGTGGCAAGTTCACATGCACATCTGCTTCAGGTGACTCAATGACACCCTCATCCTTTGCTTTGTACCAAACTAGCAAGCTCATCAAACACCACATCTCGTGAGATAACCACTTGTCTAGTTTGTGGATTGTAACATTTGTATGCCTTACGATCCTGTGCATATCCAACAAATACACACTTTTCTGCCTTAGGATCCAATTTCCTCCTTCTCTCATCAGGCACATGTACATAAGCTATGCATCCAAATACTTTGAGGTGTCCAATGTCTGGCCTAAAACCTATAAGCCGCATCTTTGGCGTACTTCCAGGTATGATTGCTGTAGGTGTTTTATTCATATCAGTATATACACTGCAGTAGCACAAGCTTCTGCCCAATAATAATCTGGCATGCCCTTTTCATTGAGCATTGCCCTAGCCACTTCACATATGACTCTATTCTTTCTCTCAGCCACACCATTTTGCTGAGGTGTATACCTGCAAGTCAATTGTCTTCTTATTCCGTGCTTCCTCAAGAAATGCTCAAAAGCATTTGAGGTGTATTCACCACCTCCATCTGTCCTCAAACATTTAATCGATGAGCCATATTGCTTCTCTGCAAAAGCTTTGAAATCCATAAACTTTTCCAACGCTTCACTTTTCTCTCTGAGAAAGTATGTCCATGTCATTCTGCTGAAATCATCAATGAATGTCACATAGTATAAACTACCTTTGATAGATGGGTTTTGTGCAGGACCCCATACATCACTATGTACTATCTCAAGTGGCTTGCTACTCATGTTTCCTTCCCTAGGAAACCGCAACCTTGCCTGCTTTCCAAACTGACAGGCTTCACAAACATGCATATTCCCATCATACTTGAATCTAGGGAGCCCACTAACAATGCCTCTTGTCTGCATGTTCTTTAACCTTTGTATATTGACATGTCCAATCCTCTTATGCCACATATCAATGTCATGTACCACATTTTTGCTTTTAGAAAACATGGCTGATTTTAACTCAGGAATCCCAGCATCCAGCTTAAACAACCTGCCTTCTTTCTTGCCTTTAGCAATGACTCTACATCCATGTTTGAAATCCTCAATGAAGCAACCATGCTCGTTGAAACGAACCTGTAATCCATGTTCCACCATTTGACCAACTGAGGCCAAGCTTTTTGTGATAGAAGGCACATACAATACATCTGACATAGACTTTGTTTGACCATTGTGCATAACCAATGGTACACTTCCAACATGTGTAATGGCATGCTGAGTATCATCTCCTGTTTCCACATAGCCTTTCACATCCATAGGCTTCATATGCTCAAACCATTCACCATGACAAGTCATATGGTTTGATGCTCCAGAGTCCATATACCAAGTATCATCATTCTCAGCATTTGTCATCATACATCCCACAACATGTTTCATGGCAAACAAATGATTTGCGCTGCCATCATTACTACTTGATGCATAATTTCCACCATGTCCCATATGACCAAATTTCCCACAATAATGGCATTCCACATCTTGCATAGATGTTTGTTGGCCTTGCCAACGTCCTCTACCACGAGGATTACCTCTGCCTCTCTGAGGTGTATATCCACGACCACCTCGAGCACCATATGAAGGCTGAAAATTCTGTTGTGGTGGTGACCTGTCCTGCCATCCACGACCATTACCACGGCCACATGATGTGAATCTCCCCCTGCCTCTAAAGCCTCTTTGAGAGTAGAAAGCCTGATTTCTGCCATTATCATCATGGCTAGTAGATGCATCTAGAAAGGAATCACCGAGTTTGATTTCCTCAACAAGCAAGAGTGAAACCAACTCATCAAAGTCTGGTAAACCTGTACTCCGAACCGAGATTGATGTATCAAATGATTTATACTCCTTGCCAAGACCACGCAAGGTAATATCCACCAAATCATCATTAGGCATGGGGGCATTTATTGTTGCCAATGCATCTGCAAACTTCTTTATTTCTTGCACATAATCATGTATGCTCCTTCTATTCCGCTTCACATTATGTATCTGTTGTCGCAACTGAGACTTGCGAGCACTCGTGTCTGTATCAAACATCTTTACCAAAGTATCCCATGCATTTTTGGGATTCTCATCATCCTGTATGTGTATGAGCATAGCATCCGAAATACATATAGACAGATAATGCAACACTTTAAATGCTCTTTCTGACCATTGCTTGTGAGCTATAACTTGCTGCTGTGTAGGTTGTCAGGGTAGTTCAGGCTCTGGCTCAGCACCTGTAATGAGATTCCAAAATCCTTTTCCCTTTAGAAAACTTTTGATCCTGTACTTCCATGCCTGGAAGTTCTTCCTATCCAGCTTTTCACCAATAATCTGTACTGGATTATCCGACATATTGCTCAATGCAAATACACCTTCCGCACAACTCCAAATTTTGTGTTGTTTTCTCCCTAAGATCTGTTAAGAGGTCATAACTAAGAGATCCTTGTCCAAGAGGAAAGTCAGATTTTCCAATTTTTTTCCTAGATGACTTCTTCTTCTTCCTATTTTTCTCCGCTTCTTTAGATTTATCTTCTTGTTCTTCTTCCTGACTCCTAGTTTTACGATCCCTTTTTGCCATTAATGGCATCAATGTTTCCTCTTCTTCTTCTGAGCATGTTTCCTCTAAAAGTGCTAAACTTTTATCCTCACTTTTTCTCAACTTTGGACACTCAGTGCGATAGTGCCCCTTCTCTTGACATTCATAGCATGTGACACTACTTCTATCCCTAGGTTTATCCTCAGCTCGTGGAACCCTAGGTGGCCTTGCATTGACTAAGTGTAACTTCAAATCAGCAAATTCTGCCATAAGTTGTGCAATGTTATGATCCAAGGATGGAGCTTGTACCTGAGATGTTGAGGCTATCTCTACTCGTGATGGGGTTGGCACACTCAGAGAAGATTGGAATGTGGACTCAATATGAAGAGTGGCCTCCTTCTTCAAAGAAATACGAAGAGCCTCTTTAAAATTAGTGGGATCTTTGCTAAGAACTTTTCCATGCAAGCGGGGATCCAAAGCCTTGATAAACTTGCTCATCTTAAGGTGCTCCATTGCTAAATAACTCTTTGAATCTTCCATAGAAGGTGAAGAAGAAGAAGCAACAACATGTAAAGTAGCTTGTTGATATTTGATGAATAAGGCTTCATACCTCACTGAAAAGGCAGAAATTGACTCTCCTTCCTTTTGGAAAATTTGATCCAATTGCAATAGTAAAGCATTTGGCGACTCCACTGTCCCAAATCTCTCCTTCATTGCTTTGGTCAACCTTTCCCAATCATTCTTGGACTCCTCTGGCAAAGCCTCATGCCAAGTTAAGGCCACACCCTCCAAGAAATCTGGAAGTATTTCTGCCCTCTCCTTCATAGACCAACCCGTCAAGCGGCATGCTCGGTTAAACTCTCGGAGATAACTCCTCGGGTCTTCTCCTTCCGATCCTTGGAACACCGAAATGTTGAACATCTTGCACCAAAAGATGAGTAGAAACAAGGGAAATTTACTTGTTTCAAAAGGACTTTCCTTTAATCATGCGGGACCTCGAGGTTAAAATAGAATAATTCTAAGTAAAACCTGCCCATCAACTCCACCAAAAGATGTGACATGAAGTTGGGTCTGGACTTCGGTCACTTCTTAGAATCAAAACACACTTGTATGAAACCTCACAGCCTCCTCACCTCCCTTTCTCTCCCTAGGTTAAGATAAAGATATACACATCAAAGGTGAGATCATAATTCATGGAAGAAAAGATGAAAGGCTCCGGAGAAGTAAGAATTTCTGTCAGTCTTGCAGCTCCAAACAAGAGGGCGATTCTTTGTTGGAAGAAAATCTTCCGACTCGGGATTATGTGAACGGAAACATACGGGGAATATTGGTAAGGTTCATCCGTTCGAATTGGACGATTTGGACGGAACATATTAAAGAAAAAGAATATAGCAATCACTTATAAGAGGATAAGACACATGGGATTGGCTTTTTGATAAGAGATTAAGAGGAATTAATCATTATTAAGAAGAAAGAATGACCAAAAGTCTTAAAAAAATAGAGATACACAGAGAATTACAGTTTTAAATCCGTATAGGCTGTGCAAAAGAGGATTACGTAGGTACGTAGAGCTTGAAGAGAGCTTCGTACCCATATAAAAACTTTCAAAAACGGACAACTGAGCGAAAAGTTATGAGCATTTTACTACAAGACTATAAAACTACCAAAATTCGCCTAAAAGTTAGCAACTTTGGGAGAAATTCTGATCATCAATGAAGTGAGGGATTAAGAAATTAGTTACATGAGTGGAAAGAGCATGTAAAGAGCTTCCTAGCCATATGATCAATTTAAGAAACCAACACCCAAGTGATGAGTAATTATCGGTTGAAAATTGGGTATTGGACCACAAAAACTGCACTTCCCTCTCTTTGCATGAAACCTCAATTTTCACATAGCCTCTTGCCTTTCATCTCCTTCATGATTCAAGCTAGAGGGTAAGGGTTAACATTGCTCAGCGGACAATCGTAAAGATTTACCTATGGTCCCCAAAGTCTTTCCGCATGCTCATTACCACTAAAACCATTGGTACCTGCAAAGGAGGGCGGTAATAAGGCAAGGGCTACCTTGAGAAGTCACAGGCCCACCAAGATAATAACTCCTTATCCCACTTATCATGAATCATCAAAGAGGTCCAAACTTGGGTTAAGCATGAGAAGCTAATGCTAAATGAGACATTCACATGTAAAGAGAGTGTTTGAATAGGGGTTTGAAAGATAAGAGAATGGCAATGACACAAAATGCTCAATTGAGGAGGCTCATTCCTTGATTTGAAAGGGAGAGGAGGGCTCCTTTTATAGGTGGAGAATCACCCTCTCTTCCATTGTTACAAATTACAACATAAAAATCTTCAACCCTTTAGTGACATAAGGGTAGATGTCACCATCAATTGTCCTCTTAGACTGTCTTCTATTGATTATTAAATTGAAGACTTTTTGACTTTGAAAGTGTGATGAGATAATAGCCAAGTCCAAGTGGCATGTAGGTGGAGATCCCATTTACACATGGCGGAATTCTCCTCTTCCATGCAGGCATTCTAGAAGAATCTTTCCCAATTATGCACCTACACACACTCCTCCACATGCCTTCCACACTCCTCAACTTGCAGCCTTATGGTGAATACCATATTAATAATACAATAAAAATCCATGTGAGCATGAAGGCCCACTTTTATTTTCCACATCACTAGCCTATCTACCATACCAAAGTATTTATCAAGCATACTTGTGGCATTTACAATGTGTGCACCCCAAATCAAGTAAAACCATTATATTTGAAGATAGAATGCTGTTATCGGGGTAGCCGCCAAGCCGCCGCATCACCACGCCGTTATTCCATTGTGGGCGCCGCAATCTTCTTGGACAAGCTTCCACCTTATTACCATTGAGAAACCATCAAAATATGTACAAAATTGACAATGAAAGATATCAATTTTTCACGTCACACTATCTTTCTCGAAAAGGTTTGATAATTCAGTTACTTTTTTACTGAATTTCTTTCTTTGAATATTCACTTAACTGATTTCTAAATTAGTTACGAATTCCAATGAGGAATAAATTAATCATTTATCTGAATATTTCGATCTCGATAGATTTCTTGAATTTTCTTTTTACAATCCGTGTGAATATAAAACCATGGAAATTTCTCTCTTAGAGTATTTAATTATTCATTTATCAAATACTCATAGAATTTAAACATAGAATTTAAGAGAAATCTAATTTTGATATAAAAATTATTTATACATCTATTTATGCATAAAAATCAACTTCAATGGGAATAACACTTTTATATTAAAAAAATCCTTTTATGCATCTGTTTATGCATAAAATCAAATTTAATAGGAATAACACTTTTAAAAAAAAGAATTTCTTTATGCATCTATTTATGCATAAAAATTAATTTTTATAAGGATAACACTTTTATAATTAAAAAAATCCTTTATGCATCTTTCTATGCATAAAAATCAAATTTAATCAGAATAACACTTTTATAATTAAAAAAAACTCCTTTATGCATCTTTCTAGGCATAAAATAAAAAATCAATAAGAATAACACTTTTAAAATAAAAAAATCCTTTATGCATCTTTCTATGCATAAAAATCAAATTTAATAAGAATAACACTTTTGTAATAAAAAAAATTCTTTTATGCATCTTTCTATGCATAAAAATCAAATTTAATAAGAATAACACTTTTGTAATAAAAAAATTTCTTTATGCATCTTTCTATGCATAAAAATAAAATTTAATAAGAATAACACTTTTGTAATAAAAAAATTTTCTTTATGCATCTTTCTATGCATAAAAATCAAATTTAATAAGAATAACACTTTTGTAATAAAAAAATTCATTTATGCATCTTTTTATGCATAAAAATTAAATTTAATAATTAATATCAGTGATATCCATGCATATTCATAGGTGAATATGTACATGGAGTAATTAGAATATTTCTTTTAGATGCAAAAATGGTGGGAATTACTCTTTTGGAATAACATAAAAATAAACATTCTTTTTCACAAAATTCTAGAAAATTTTGCCATAACCTCCTTTGTATGGCTGACCATTTCTCATTTTTATCTTTCTTTATTTAACCTAATTAACCCAATTTAGAATTATAAAACTCTAATTTATACAATTATCTAAATTCAAGAGAGCAAACAATAAGAAGAGTTTAATTAATCACTTAGTTAGTCTTTCTAGGATTGAGAAAGGTTGGAATGTAAAGAAGAGAAGGGGGTGGCCTTTTTATCAAAGGCATATCATTTGAATTTAATTCAAATATTTGTAAAACATAAAAATAAAAAAACCATTGATTTTTCATTAAACAAAGTAAGAAAATTAGCTTACATGGAGCTTGTAAGCTCTCCTTTGGCTTGAGGGATTGAGGGTTCTACTCTTGTTTGAAGCAAGAGTGGCCACCAATTCACTTTGCAGAGGATTAGGCCAAAAACAATTGAATTATTAAAGAATTCAATGTAGATGGCTCAAGACATGAAACGGGACCCTTTAATTTTCTTGAAGAGAATAATCAAAAACTCATAAAATATATCAAATATTAAAACAACTACTTGAATTAAATTAAAAATTAAAGCATATAACAAAACATAAGACAAGAGAAAGAAAAACATCACCATCAACACAAGGCAACACAAGACTGGGTGCAATCTTCCCCCCCCCAACGTGAGTGGCTTCTTCTCGCACGGGTATTTGTGATATATTCCAAAAGTAGGCTTTCAGCCAAAAATAAAGTACACATCCATATTTGGACTTTGCCATTTAATTAGCCTTTGTCCTCAATTATTAACCTTTGTCCTCAAACCTTCTAAGGTTTGCATAATTTTTTTCTAATACAATAATCTAACTTGTGCACATATGCACATTGCAAAAAAAATCAACTAGTGCTCGTACGCACACTGTACAATAAATTGACGCGTGCACACACACACATCACACTGATGTTAAAATAATATCAAATGCCATAATACAGCCACAAAATATTGTGAATATAATAATGAGATCTGTCCACACGCCACGACTCAATCCACCATCCGTGCGACACCTAAATCGGTACCCTCGCACTGTGCAACACCTAAATCGGTACCCTCGCACACCTCATCACCTAAACTCATAAACATAAACCACGTCAGTAGTAACAATCAATTGACATCGCATCAATCAATCCTAACATGTTCATGAGAAATAGGCATCATAAAAAAATATATAAATCAAATATTAAATGACCATGACTATCATTCGTCAAATAACATGGATCATAACAGTCCCCCTTGTTGGGAATAAACTGTCCTCAGTTGCGCAATCAATGAGTGGATGGCTTCATGGCACAAGTGGAGAACAAGATCATCACATCAAACAATTTCTGAAAATAAAACCAAACAAGTGAACGCATGTAAAAGGGATCTAAGTGTCCCATACCACAGAGGTACCTTCCACATATAAACACTCGCTGGTGAAAGATAGAAGACATAGATACGTCTGGTGTAGCCATGTGAAACCAATCTAATGTCCCATACCATAGATTAATTCCACACGACACTACCTTAAGAACAGAAGTTTGAGACGGAGTAGCTAATTCCCTCTGAAACTTTCATTCTGACATAACTTTTCTCTATCCTCAAAATTAGACTACAAGTCTTATTCCAAAAAATGAATTAAGTCGAAATGGAAATTCTTATCAACTTAAAATTGGAAAATAATCACTTACATTACTGTCAATAACTTGATGAATTCTGGGGATTTGTTCTTGATCTTAAACTTGTAATTGTCTAACTAAATTTTAAAAATTATAATCTTTGAATAGGTTTATAATTCTTGAATTTGTGAATCTTACTTGTAAACAATGAAATCTAAAGGGGATCTTGATTTTAAGCTTAATCTTAAACTTGAAATCAGAACTTGAAAAAAGATAGACATCTTGCACCCTAGTTAAAAACAAGAACTTGATATACTAGTAATGAATGTTGGCTTAGATTAAAAATACTTGAATGGACGAAAAATTGAGAGATTAGTCTTTAATTAATCATAATTATAATTCTTGAATAAATCTTGTTCTTAAGGGGTTTAAATCTTGTGGTTGAGTATATCTTTGACTTAGAGCAAATCTTGGTCTAGAAAGAATCTTGTACTTGGATAGATCTTAAACTAGAACACTTGAAAATTTAAACAAAACTTTACTTGAATTGGTGTAAACTTCGTAATTGTGATTGGTATACAACTTAAGCTTGGTTTCTAGTCACTTGAGAGCTATTTCTTTACTTTTCTCATCATCGCTAAATTCGATGGTAAAGCAATTGATAACTTGAATCAAAGACTAGAGAAACTTGCTTGGTTCCTGAATCTTCAAATTGGTCTTAATCTTCTATGAAATGTCTAGTAATCATTTTTACTTGAATTTGAGCAACTAGATCTTGAAGATAACTTTTGCTAATCTTGTCTCGATCTTTCTAGTTAGGTCACGGTATCTAAAATTCTTTTCAGGAGCTAAAGTTTTCTAACTAGGTCTAGAAGAAAAGAATATTCAGAAAACAGATACAAAAGCAAACAAGAAGTTGTATACAATAAATAATTTTTTTACACATACCTCCACCTTTGGTTAATGTGTCGAGTGCGTTAACCTCTTCGGTGTCAAGCATGTCCTTTGGTGCAATTTGGTTCTTCTTTCTAGTTGGGCAAGATTTAGCATAATGTCCCAACATCTTACACCTGAAACACTTGACAATAGACAGCTTAGATACGATGTAATTGGTAGGGCTATGCATGTCAGATGCTTCTACAGTTTTAAATTTCTTCTTAATATATTTGTTTATTCTAGACAGATGTCGTTCAATCTTTCTTTGAAAGTTGTCCCGATGCTCTCGTTCTTGATTCAAAAGAATATAGAGAGAATCAAGCTATTCCTGAATAGTACGATAGTGCTGCGGATATTCACCCATTTCCTGACAATTAAAAGAAATAGAAAAAATTTAAAACAAGAGAAAAGATAGGATTTCTTATCTCATATGGAATGTCGAGCTAGATGTGAGTCCTGCCAAGCTAGCTCAATACACAAATGCATAATTTTTCAAGAAATAATCCATGTACTCTTTAAAATTAGAAAACTAGCCGTAGGTTAAAGCAACATTTTAATGATATCTTCACTAACAAGCTATTTATATTATTCGTACTTCATGAGGATTTAGAGAACAACATTATTCACAAGAATTTGACAACTCTCAAAATTTCTGTTGAGGTAAGGTCTAAAAATTTGTAGAAGAAATCCAAACTAACTATATGTACATGAGATTCTTCTCCATAAAATATGATGGGAATAGTCAAAAAAATATTTTCTTTGTAAAACATTTTTTTTTAATCTCATTTGTAAAGCTTTAAGCTTATTTGAAAGCTTTTAAAGCTTAGTCAAAAGCTTATATATATATAAATCTTTTATGCTGGTTAATAAGCTTTTAATTAAGCTTATTAAAGCTTTTATAAGCTTTATAATTTCTTTTTCTCCCACGAATATTTCGACAGCGCAGAGCGCTAGAGTAAAAAAAGGAGAATTTTAAAGGGAGAATTCAGCGCCTACTGAATTTCGCACAGCATGCGCAGGCCGTCGGCGTCGGATGAAGGCAGTAGCGCGCTGCCGCCCGAGAATGAAGGAGGGAGAGAGAGAGAGATTGGAAATTATATATATATATATATATATATTACTTTAAGCTTGTGCCCAGCGCATGAACTGAGGAGGAAAAATAAATAAAAACCAAAGTAATTTTTGAAAAGAACTCTTGAACAGTTCTCATCCCTCTATTATAGAAACTGAGCAAAGGAAAGGTTTCGCAATTCTGATTATGGTTCTCCATGCTCCTCTGCTTGCTCTTTCAATCCATACTACGGACAGATTAAGAAGAGGATTAGTGAAGAGGAAGGTGGTTTTATGGTTTTGGAAAACCCACTAATGGTTTTCCACCTAGTTTTACCCTTTGGGCAATAGATTGATGGAGATTGATTATCTAATGGTGGTTTAAAACAAGCTTTATTTCATCCATACATAAACAAAAATCCCTAAACGTGTTCTCCTTTAATTGAAATTCAATAAAATTACCAAAATCACCTCTGTTTTTGTCTCTTTCACCTCATCCCTCTATTATAGAAACTGAGCAAAGGAAAGGTTTCGCAATTCTGATTATGGTTCTCCATGCTCCTCTGCTTGCTCTTTCAATCCGTACTACGGACAGATTAAGAAGAGGATTAGTGAAGAGGAAGGTGGTTTTATGGTTTTGGAAAACCCACTAATGGTTTTCCACCTAGTTTTACCCTTTGGGCAATAGATTGATGGAGATTGATTATCCAATGGTGGTTTAAAACAAGCTTTATTTCATCCATACATAAACAAAAATCCCTAAACGTGTTCTCCTTTAATTGAAATTCAATAAAATTACCAAAATCACCTCTGTTTTTGTCTCTTTCACCTCTTTTGACCGCCTTCAAGAAAATTAAATTACACCAAAGCTCTGATATCACTGAAACGGGACCCTCTAATTTTCTTGAAGAGAATAATCAAAAACTCATAAAATATATCAAATATTAAAACAACTACTTGAATTAAATTGAAAATTAAAGCATATAACAAAATATAAGACAAGAGAAAGAAAAACATCACCATCAACACAAGGCAACACAAGACTGGGTGCAATCTTCCCCCCCCCCAACGTGAGTGGCTTCTTCTCGCGTGGGTATTTGTGATATATTCCAAAAGTAAGCTTTCAGCCAAAAGTAAAGTACACATCCATATTTGGACTTTGCCATTTAATTAGCCTTTGTCCCCTCAATTAACCTTTGTCCTCAAACCTTCTAAGGTTTGCACAATTTTTTTCTAATACAATAATCTAACTTGTACACATATGCACATTACAAAATAAATCAACTAGTGCTCGTACGCACATTGTACAATAAATTGACGCGTGCACACACACACATCACACTGATGTCAAAATAATATCAAACGCCATAATACAGCCACAAAATATTGTGAATATAATAATGAGATCTGTCCACACGCCACGACTCAATCCACCATCCGTGCGACACCTAAATCGGTACCCTCGCACTGTGTAACACCTAGATCGGCACCCTTGCACACCTCATCACCTAAACTCATAAACATAAACCACGTCAGTAGTAACAATCAATTGACATCGCATCAATCAATCCTAACGTGTTCATGAGAAATAGGCATCGTAAAAAATATATATATAAATCAAATATTAAATGACCATGACTATCATTCATCAAATAGCATGGATCATAACAAGACAGGAGTATAGTAACAATGCATAAACACCATTAAGCTTTTACAAAGGGGGAGGCTTCTATTTATACAAAAAAGTTAGCCTCTAACCAAGCAAACTGATTCTAGAATTTTCCAGATCAATTTGGTCAATTTTTGACCATTTTTGGGTCAGTTCAGCTTACTTTTTGGATCTAGTTTTGAAAAAAGAGAGAGGAGAGATGAAAATATCTCTTTTTATTGATTAAAAATTGGGGGTAATGATGAGAAAAAGGTGCCTACTTCATGACGGGAGATCCCCACACTGAGGTGTCAAAATTTAGTTTTTTAATTCTTTTCTTTGGTCCTTAGTCCACTCTTCATCTTATGTGAGCATTTACTCATTTTTTTTTTGGGGGGTCTTTTATTCTTCAATTTATCTCCTCCCTACATTTGGATTAATATTATTGGTCCATAGGAACCTTAATTGGACCATAATCCAAAATTTTTTGAAAATCTGAACCCTTAGGCTAAGGTCGTTTATACCTATTTTTGATTTATTCCAATTGCACATTGGAAAGTTCTTTTTGAATTTCTATTTCAAGGGAAACCATTTCAAACACTAGAAAGGTTTTTGTATCTAAAAATATCTCAATTTTGAATTGCTTCCCTCTAGACATTTTCTCTCTCTAGGCCAAAGCAGGGTAAAACAGGATCTTTCTTTTATTTTAGAGAGGGGAATAATTATAAGATTAGAAGGGGAGGTTTTTACACCTACACACCTCAAAAGCTGGATGGAGGAATCTTGCAGCTTGGGGAGCAGGGTTGTGCAAATCCTATCCCTCCCTTGCCAAGTTGGCACAGAAAAGAAGCAAGCCTTCCTCTCCCGCACTCTTCCCAGAGCAGGGACTCTGTGAAAGTCTCATGGCGAAGCCACCCTCTCACTTTGTTCACGCCCCCCTTCGTGGTCTAGCATTTAAGGATTGGTTAAGAAGCTAATTTAATGATTGGTTAAGAAGCTATAAGCATCCTTGATTCGTGCAAGAAGGTTCGGCATGTGCGAGAAACCGGGGCTAGAAGCTCTTCCCTTAAAGGTGGAAGCCGGGTAGAGATAGAAGGAAGGGGAAGCCGAAGGAAGCCTAAGCGGAGTGATCACCTTTCACCACCGCTCTGGATTCCCGTAATGTGGGAAGCCGGAGCAATGGGACAGTTCCTTAACTGTTTGTTGATTCGAAATGATCTATTTTCTGCATTGCAGAAAACTTGCTTACGTGAATTTGCCGTTCCAGCAAAGGCAAAGGCAAAGGCAAAGGCAAGAAACCCATGTCATTTGCATTTAGGTCCGAGTGAACGGCATCTACATATTGCCGATACAACAGTGAGGTTTCTTCCAATCCACCACTAGCCTATGGAAGACAAAGTCAATGCATTCCATTCCATCCCTGTGGTTTGGGGGTTCGCGCGCTAACGGCTGGTGCTTTAGATTCCTACCTTTCTTTCCATGAAATTGAGTAAATAGAATGGTAACCTAGTGACCATGACCTAATGAAAGGTGATCGCTTTGCTCAAGCTCTTCCTTCGGGGAAGCCTTTTGCTACGCTTGCCTTTAGGTCCATTTCCAGAATCCGAGCTTGCACTCATCAATAGATGCAGTCGCGTAACCTCTTGCCAGCGTGGTGAAAGTGGTTGACCATTAAGCAAGAGCGAGAGATCAACAATCTTGAAAGCGGTTGACCTTGATGCAAGAGAGGGAGAAGTCCATGCGAAAAACTCGACCACTTCAGATAGTCAACCGCTTCAGCCAGTCGTCGACGGGTTTCAACCACTTTGACGAATGGAGGAGGCAATGATCTGATTCAATCACTAGAAAATACCAAGCCTTCATTCGACGTGGCAGAGAAAGATTCCCCTGGAACCACGACTCAAGCACAATCACTTGCAGAGCGATCAAGCCAAATCGTAGAGCTGTCGAGACTGGGCATTTGACCAATAGGAATGGGCTTACAAAAAACAGGCACACATGCTGTAGTCCCGTGATCAGAAGCAAGTGAAAAATACCAGCCATTCTATAACCTAAAGGCCTCGACTAACTAAGTGGCTCGAAACTGGTTTATCTGCCCTGCAAAAGTGGCGAAGTCAATAAAACAGCGCGAAGTGAGATTACGTCCTTATCTGCCTCACAGACAGTAGAAAGGCATCCACATCGTGCCAATAAAAGCACTTAGCAAGTTCCATCAAGCCACTATCTGAAACAACGGACTTCAACATCAAAATCTCGACATGCATGTCCCCCATCAAGTCTGAGTAGTGCTTAGCTGTCCAAGGGTGACATATGCTTGTGTCATCTCCCAAAGGGGCATGGTCGAGAAAAGGTAATTCAAGCCCTACTCGATTGGCTGGAAATTGAATAGCCAAGTGGTGGGTCAATGAGAATAACAGCCAAGAGCCGTGAAACCCCAAAGGCTGCCCAACTCACTCGAAAGTTAACAATCATTAGCTCTTGCATGGAAAGGTGCCTTAGAGGCCAATGCTGACCATGAACCCACCTTGTTGGATTTGAAGGTCCCAGATAGGAGCAAATACTAGACAGAGCTAGGAAAATGGCCTATGGCACTACTTGAGTCAAAACGGAAGTGGTGTTTCAAAATGTTCATTCTTGTAGGCTGCGATTGCTATAAATCAATATTGTGTGCGATTGCGATTGCTATCAATCAACCTCATTATAGCGATTACCCGTGATTGCCTATCAAACAACACTGTTAGCTTTTTTCGATTCGCACATTGCAAGTCACGGTATCTAGACTGCTATGGGAATCAATCAATAACCAATCAGTAACCAATCGATCGACATGTTGCAAGTCACAGTATCTGGTTCTCCCATCACAAATGAATGCACGTACGTAGTAACAGCACCAATGGTGCTTCGAATTCTCAAAATTCAATAACAGTTAAAAGGCTTTCTCGCTTAGAGACTTCCATAATCCAAATTCTTAACCTGACGAAACGCACTTGCCCATGTTCCATCTCATCATATATATGGCTTTCATTTGTACTGGTACTGCTGATTCTATAGCTCTCACTCATATTAGTATTGATGGTTCCAGCCCCACCTACTTGTTTTGAAGGTGGAGCCGAACACATCTGGTCTTATTCCCACAAACATAGTTGGGATAGGTGGTCATGGAAAGGGATTGAGGGCACTCCTACTATACAAGATCCTTCTCAGCAAAATCATTTGCGAGGCAAAGTGACAAAGCCTAGAGTGACTTCTCGTTCTCCCTCAAGTTCCCCTACTACAGTCCCGGAGTGAATATGATTCCCATCGCACATACATAATGCTTTGGCTAATACACATAAATGTATACCATGATTTCTCTGTTTGATGACATCATGCATTGCACGATGAATGTGGAGAAGCAGCCCATCGTCTTGGCAATAAGGGGCCAAGCCAGTATTTGTAGTAAACCCTCCGATCGGGTAGCCATGCATTCTAATAGGTACTCCCAATTCTCTAGCAAAGATTGCTCTTTTCAACATTTCTCCACACACGTACTTGCAGTAGCATTTAAGCAATGTCCCTTGATTTTGCCGTTTTGACCTGAGCTTTGAGAATAGCTTCTGCTCTATGAATGGGGAAACAGTCTCTCCAATGCATGAATGGTTGGGAATTTACATTCCCATCGTCCCCGATCAAATCGGGCCACCATGGAGACATTCATAAACGGCTCTTCCATAATTCTTAGCGGATAAGCTCAAATTTAGCTTGATTGTGCATCCGAGACGACCATATTTGCTCAATCTATCCTGGAGACAGCTTCAAGAAATCCATCATTTAGGTGGCTCCTTGGCCCTATCACCTCTCCCTCTAGGATTTAGGAAAGGGAAAAAGTAGTCAATGAAATAATGTCGCTTGATAGGGCCCTGGATATGACATCTAGCCCCTTGAAGAAATTAGTAATGAAGAAGTTACAACTGACATGGAATCCAAACCAATATGGAAGGTGGTATTCTATCAAATTCGCAGTTACAAATACTAGATTTGCTTAATGCATGCTCTACCCCCCCTGACATGTCAATCCCCACCATGAACTATCCGATAGTGCTATCATTGACACTATACATACTTGATGAGTCCTTCTTTCCAAACCCGCTATTGGGGTGGCATGCTATGAACATTCGGGTATTGGTCCCCGATATCTATGAAAGTTGGTGCGGAGACTAAACCAGTACCCATGGAAGTTATGGTGGAGACCGAAAAAAATGAGGCTTTGGTAGCAAGACTTTGTATTTGCTTATTCTCGTGTATCTTTCCGATGGTCCTCCAAAAATCTATAGCATTTTGCTGGAACACATCCTGTCTCTTGACCTTAGTAGTTTTATGCATAGTTGGTACTATAGCCCCAATCATGGCTACTAATAAAATCAGACTAGATACCGGGAACGGAACCGAATAGTTGGTATAAAGTAAATTGCCTAATGTTTCCAAATTAGTCCAACTTTGTATTCTTTCAGCATAAACCGTATATCTCAGATAGGTTGTATTGCCTAATGTTTCCAAATTAGTCCAACTTTGTATTCTTTCAGCATAAACCGTATATCTCAGATAGGTTGTATTCAAATTGGTTGGTAGTATTGGAATGTAATCATTCTCTATAATGACAAAGATTTTCGACCAAGAAATCAGTCCAATAGTCCCACACCTACTGGTAAGTAGCTTAATACATTCTCGTGGATTTTTGTTGTTTTGGTATCTGGCATCATGACTACAAATGAAAGTGACACAGCAATCATGCCTATATAAACCACTAAGAGGATCATAGCAGAGAAGTCAGGACCTAACAAGGGAAGTAAACCTGAAGTATTGCAGGAAACGGGGATGAAAAAGAGAACGGAATGGATAGAGTTTTTAGCACGTATGACCGTAATAGCAAGACTGAAGCCATGCTCGAAAAAACATGGTTTTATTGTTTCTCTCTCCTATTCTATATTAGTGGTAGTTTGTCCCTACGCCAGACTCGCTCCCATTTGATTTGGCAATGACGAGATGTGGAGTCCCCTAGTGCACCTGGTATTCTTCACTATGAGATACAAGATCCCGTGCACCCGAAAATGGAATTGTGGAAACTTTGATTGCAAAAGATGGCGATGAAGATAATTAAATTCTGGAAACAAACGAGAAGCCAACGTCTAATATGGAAACTTCTAGTGCTACAGAAGAAGAACAGGCTAAAAGTATTTCTAATGTCCTCTCGATTCTTTCTACGGGACGAATATGGCATTATTGGATAGTTCATGTGAGGACTGAAGGATAGTTCATGGTGGTGGGGACTGACATGACGAGAGGTATAGCAAGCTACACCCTCCTTTTCTAGTAGCGCTGGAGCCTGTATCCATATGGAAGAGAAATTGAAACATAAAGTGTTGTTTTCAAAGATACAAAGGGGAGAGGTTGGACCTTCCCTCAGTGTTGGTTCGTACTGTTGAAGAGTTCTATAGGAGGAAACTACAAACTATGAAAGGTTGGACCTTCCCTCAGTGTTGGTTCGTACTGTTGAAGAGTTCTATAGGAGGAAACTACGAACTATGAAAGTGAGATACAATCAATTATCCACACAAAAAAGTAGAAAATCCGATGAACCAAAAGAGGTCAACGAATATAGTTAATCTAACAAGTAACATAACGAAAGCATAGTGATAGTAGGGTCACGATACCACCGCCCTCCGAACTGGACGTGAAGGTCTCCCCTCATACGGCTCTTTGCAGCACTCATCTCAAAGTACATAATGTATTTCATGTCAGCCTACTTAAGAAGTATGTACCGAGCCTGAATCATGTGCTTAATGATGAACTCTTAACTTCTTCAACCCAAGGGCTGATGGAACTCCAACCTGATGATATTCTTGATGTTCGAGAGAAGGTTCTCAGAAACAGAATTCTAAGAGAACTATTAGTCCAATGGAAGTTCTATCCTTTTGAAGATACCACCTGGGAGAAAGAAGCCGATCTGACGTGGGATTCCCCTAGTTTGCGAGATGAGGACATCTCGCGTTTTCAAGTGGGAGAGGATGTAAGATTCCTCCCGAGCCCCTCAAGATGTCCAGTTTCTTCCCCTGTAATCAATCCCCTTTCTAGAATAATAAAAGATCTTGTTTCTACCTGTTTTGGCCTAGAGAGAGAATGTTCTAGAGAGAGGTAATTCAATTTTTAACTATCTTTGGATGGAAAAATATCCTTTCTTATTAAAATAAATTCCCTTGAAATAGAAGTTTAAAAAGAAATTCCTAAGGTGCAATAGAAATAAATTAGAATCTGCTCAAAAGACCTTAGCCTAAGGGTCCAGATTTTTTGAAAATTTTGGATTAAGGTTCTGATGGACCAATAAGATTAATCCAAATGGAGGAAATAAATTGAACCCCCCCCCCAAAAAAAATGAGTAAATGCTCACATAAGATGAAGAGTGGACTAAGGACCAAAGAAAATAGTTAAAAAACTGAATTTTGACACCTCAGAGTGGGGATTCCTCTCATGAAGGAGGCACCATTTTTCTCATCATTACCCCCAATTTTAAATCAATAAAATGAGATTTTTCATCTCTCCTCTCTCCTATTTCAAGTCTAGTTCCAAAAAGTAAGTTGAACTGACCCAAAAATGGTAAAAAATTGACCAAACCGATCTGGAAAATTCTAGAATCAGTTTGCTTGGTTTGAGGCTCACTTTTTCCTATAAATAGAAGCCTCCTCCTTTGTAAAAGCTTAATGGTGTTTATGCACTGTTACTCTACTCCTACCCAGAGCCAATTACATTGTAATGGCTTTTTAATACTTTTATGCTATTAAATTTATAATAAAATTAAGAATCAATCCATAATAATTGGATAATGATCCAATTAGTGGTTATTCTAATCATAGGGATATTACTAAACTTTGTGCTTTCAAATTATTTGAGAATTATCAGTAATAGTAGCGAAGCTATGGTAAAATTTGTGAAAAAATTAACACATAAATCATTTTCATTCATAATATGAAAAGAGGACTTCCTACCATATTCTAGGTTTAATCATCCTAGGATTAATTGAATGATTCTCATTATAATCATGAAAATTTGATTTTTATGTTTATGCATAAATAGTAATTAGCAAAAGAGAAATTTCTAGTAATTATTTTAAATGTTAAAAGAGGAATTCCTATGACATTTGGAATTCCATCATTTAGATGGAAAAAGAGAAATTACTTGCATATTGGAATCAATGAGTATTGTATTTGAATTCAAAGATGAATTTTCAAAAAAATTATTTTATCTATGAGAAATATTTAAATGTTAAAAGAGGGATTCCTATGACATTTGGAATTCCATCATTCAGATGGGAAAAGAGAAATTCCTAGCATATCGGAATTAATGAGTATTGTATTTAAATTCAAAGTTGAATTTTAGATAAATTTATTTTATCTATGAGAAATATTTAAATGTTAAAAGAGTAATTTCTATGACATTTGGAATTCCATCATTTAGATGGAAAAAGAGAAATTCCTAGCATATTGAATTAATGGGTATTTATTTTTAGATGAAATTACTTTATGAGAAATATTTGATGATAAAAAAAGAATACCCATGACATTGGAATGCAATTAATTAAATGCAAAAAGAGGAATTCCCATGGTAATTGAGATCCAAGAAATTAAATGGGAAGAAGAGAAAATTTTAGTATAATTCAATTTATGATTATTTACTAAAAGTGGAAATATGGGTAGAATTGATTTCTACAAATCCCATGATTTTTTTTATTTAAAAGAGGAATATTGAATATAATTCAATTGAGGAATTGAGAAGGAATATGGAAATAGTCGTCCTCGAGAAAAAGAACCTTTGATTAGGCCAAACAATTGGAAGAAATTTAGAAAAAGTCCCATTATCGGTATCAACCTAGAAAAAGCTATTAAATAGGAATAGCATGTGAATGGATGAGATAAGGTGAAAATAGGATGCGATAAGATATGTATGGGATGTGATAGGATGTGATAAGATGTAAACGGGATGCAATAGGATGAGAATGGATGTGATAAGATGTGTATGGGATGTGATAGAATCTGAATGAATGTGATATGATGTGTATGGGATGTGATAGGATGTGATAAGATGAAAATAGGATGTGAAAGAATGGGTGTGGATGTGTATGTGGAAGAATGGGTGTGGATGTGTATGTGGAAGAATGGATATGGATGTGTATGTGAAAGAATGGATGTGGATGTGTATATGAAAGGATGTGATGTCGATGTGAGTGAGTGGATGAGATGTAATGTGATGTGAATCCGAATGTGAGTGAATGAGATGTGATGTTCATATGAATCAGATGTAAATGAATGATATGGGATGTGAATGGGGATGAGATGTGATGTGAATGTGAATGGGGATAAGAATGAATGAGATGAGATGTGGAATGAATGTGATGAGGTGTGATGTAAATTGATATAGATGTGAAAAGACTGAGGTGTGATGGGATGTGAGTATGGGTTGATGCGAGTGGATGAGATGTGAGTATGGGTTGTTGCGAGTGGATGAGATGTGATGAGAATAAATGAGGAAAGATGACATTGTGATGAGATGAAAAATGATGTGATTGGATGAGAATGGGTATACATATGAATTGGATATAGATTAAGTAATGTGGACGGATGTGGAACAATGTGAAAGATGAGAGTTCAGTATAGAAAGTGTATTATGACCTATTTTTAAATGACTGTTTTATGTCAAAAATGCTGGGGAAGCAATTCTGTCTTGTGAATGACGTCGTGGTGGTGACCTAACTGATAAAGTTATACAATAGCTGTGACGGAGAGTCAATGGAGGACGTCTCGCGTAGCAAGGTCCTTAGCGGAGATCTTGACGAGCCTCAGTACGATTTAAATGGTGAGCTTCTGGTACGGTGGATGAGGGACCAAGGAAGCGGCCTATAAGTGAAGCGCTAGGTCACCTGAAAAGGATCCTAGAGGGTGTTGACCATACAGTGCTCGGGCTCTGGGTCGTCGAAGATACTCACACGTGCATCGTGGAAGATATTGGAACAAGGAGTAAGAGTTGTTTTTTGAAACCGGGCATGGATCTGGTTGATTGACCTTGCTGGTCCTCAACGGATGAGTCCATGGCTCTTTTATATGGATCTGTTGGTTAATCTTGCTGATCTTCAACGAAGATTCCATCTTGATTTTTATAAGTGATTATATTGTCGGCGGGTACTATGAGCTAGGAACTATCGAAAAGGCCCCTGAGGGACAGGTGGTGAGCGTTCTAGTTGCCAATGATGCCATAGGTACACTGATGAAGGAATGATTGGAAATTAAGATTCAACCGGATATTTTGGAGGATTATGATCAGTGACACTATGGTTTTATTAAATGATTGTTTTAGAGATAATTGAATCTATGAAAAAGGCAATTTCATATTGGGTGTGTAAGTGGTGTGATTGGCGTTAAATTTGCATGAATATTCGGCTAGGGGGCCTGGGAACTCTTTTCCCTGGTACCCGGGACAAAACCTAACCAAAATCTTAATTGGATCCCATCACTATATAGTGGTTGGGCGGTTGGCTAACCCATGGGACTGGATGGGGTTAGGCTGGACTGATGGATCCGTAAAATAAGATTCAATTCTGTTATAGTACGATAGATGAAGTAAATCCCAGATAGTAATTGTTCTATGGAGAAAGAATCAACGGCTGTGCCTCTTGATGGGAAAAAAAGCGTTGGTTTCTATGATCCAAGTGCAAGTTTCTTCCTTGATCTGACCAAGTGCCTCACAGGTTTGGTCAGATCAGTTTGGTCAGTAATGACCCTGACTAGGTTAGAGTACAAATATCCTGGAGGAATCGCCCGTGCTTTCTAGGCGAGGAAAGTTTTTCCGGGTTTGGTTTTTGAAGAACCAAGGGATTAGTCTCTTGTGTGGATACCCGTGGGCATGGCCCCGAGTGAAGGATCCTGCCCCGTGCAAGAAGTGCTACTTCCGCTACTAGCACTCCCGAATCCGTTGCGCGAAGGGGGCAGGGATCTTTCAGTTGGTATTAGAGTAATTTGGCTAAAGTGGATCAAATGAAAAGCCAAAAATGTCAAAAATTTATGAAGTATCAGTAAAAGGTTGGAATTGTGTGATGAAATTCATACAAATAAATATTAAAACTCAAATTCGTAATTTGGTAATTGGGTCTTCAAATGGAAATTCCGCAATTGTATAGAATCCCTGACTTGCTTGAGGCCTAGTCATGATGGTATTTACCTTATAGTTCCAAGGACTGTGACTGCCCGTATATACCAAGGGTATAACTGTAGCTCTTTACTGGCAGTATATACGAGTAAATCTAAGACCTTGAAATTATACGAGTAAATCTAAGACCTTAAAATTATAAGCAAAAATGCTATCCAGATGATGAATTCGAATGTGTTTGATATGACTTTAAAACTCTAGTTGAGAACTGATGAGTTGATTTGGATTCTGATTGAAAAATGATTATTCCTGAATTTTGGTTGAAAAGAAATAAGTTGAGCAAAGCCACAATGAGGATGAATTGGGAGAGTCCCTGTAATGGTGTTCGTAACTGGAATGACGTTAAGGACTTCAGCAAATCACTACGAGATTGTGCTGACCGATTGCTACTGTTAACATTAGACCTAGTGGATCCAGTTACGGGATGACAAATTAATAACCTGCATAACTGAAACTTCCATGGAGGAATGTTCAGATGGAATTTTCAGTTTCATGGACCATTATTGTATTAAGAATATGAATGATATGTTCTGAATGAATTGTTATCTGATAATGAGTTCTATATAAGGGATCTTTATCCCATGATTCTGTGGAGAGCTGACCAATCTAAAGAACCTCAGAATCAGTTGGATCTAAAGTCGGATTTGAATTGTAAATAAAAGGACTGAACAAGAATTTTTGTATTGATAGGATCATGGATCGAGGTCGTCGTGGTAGGAATGATAACCCCCAACTCGATGATGAGGAAGAGCTTGACTTGGATGTTCGTAAAACTCTTCATAGATTGCAGCAGCCTTGACCTTTCAAGGTTGAAGGGGAAAACTTGGGCGAGACTATGGAGAAGTGGATCAAAGCAATGGAAGAGTACTTCGATGTCATCGAGTACAATGAGAAGAGCAAAATAGCTCTTGCAAGGCTGAAGATAGTAGAAACAGCCAGAGTATCCTAGAGAAAGCACTGCAAGACATATCGTGTGGATCGAAACACTCAGACATGGAACGATCTCGAAATTTACTTAAGAGATTCTGTCCTCCCGGCTTTTTGAAAACAAAGATGAATGAATTCTTAGAGTTAACCCAAGGGAGCAGAACTATTGAAGTATATCACCAAGCATTCGCTCTCCTCCTCAAATACTCGCCACCACTGGATGAAGAATAACTGATGGTGGCCAGGTTCATTCGAGGACTGAACGAACCTTTGAATATCCTAGTGAAGAATGCCAAGCTAGTTTCCATGGCCGAAAGCAGGGCGGATGGCGAAGGATTTTGCCAGGATGTCAAGGTCTCGCCGAAGCCAGCACCATCACCTTTCAAAAGGTTTTTAGCTCCAGAAGGTGATTCCAATCTTCCACCGTCTACGAGATATAAGGGTCAAGCCCAGGATATGGGAAGTTCTAGAATGGAAGAAATGTCCTTTTCCCAGAACTCAATCCCTTGGAATTTAACTTCAGAAGTTCCACCCTTGAACAAGGGAGTGAAATGCTATAACTGTCAAGGATTTGGACATCACAGTATGGATTTCCCAACACCTTCTAGAACAAGGTTTTCAAAACAAGAAAATTAGGGATCAAGATTCCAGACTCCATCTCCTTCCTTCCAGAATAATCAGCTCCTTCCTTCCAGAATAATCAGGTTTCTTTCCGCCAAAATCAGAGAAATCCCAGAGGTAGACCCTCTAACCAACCCGCAGTTTTAATCCAAAGTAATGCAAGACCTCTACCTCTTAGAATAGAGGAAGTCAAGGAGAGATGTTCCTAAATCGGCCGTCCACTTCCAAGGCAGTAACGCTGGAAGTGATTGAAGAAGAAGAAGATGATGAAAGAGATTATACTCCACTTACGAGATGAGGACATCTCGCGTTTTTTAAGTGGGGTAGGATGTAAGATTCCTCCCTCCAGCTTTTAAGGTGTACAAGTGCAAGAACCTCTCCTTCTGATCTTGTAATTACTTCCCTCTTTGAAAAACAAGAAAGATTTTGTTTTACCCTCTTTTAGCCTAGAGAGAGAAAATGTATAGAGAGAGTCAATCCAAAATTGAGATATTTTTGGATATAAAAATCCTCCTAGTGTCTAAAATGGTTTCCCCTGAAACAGAAATTCAAAAAAAACTTTCCAATATGCATTTGGAATTAATTAAAAAGAAGTATAAAGGACCTTAGCCTAAGGTTCTAGATTTTTAAAAAATTTTGGATTGTGGTCGAATTAAGGTTCCTATGGGGCCAATAGGATCAATCCAAGTGTGAGGAGGTGATAAATCTAATTTATAAAAGAAAAATCCCCAAAAATGAGTAAATGCTCACATAAGATGAAGAGTTGACTAAGGATAAGGTTTATTAGTAAAAAACTATGAGTATTACTAAAAAAATGAGATATTTTTGGCATAATGATTCAATTTTGACACCTTGGTAAGGAGAAGGGAGCTCTTCTAGGAGGCGCCTATTTCACATGTGTGGTGGAGTTGTAAACTCAAAAATATTGTGATATTTTTTTCTCTCCTCTCTCTTAGATCAAACCAAATCAAAAGGGAGCCAACAAATCTTATCCAAATTCAACCAAACTGAACCTCGAAAATTCTAGAAACTAGTTGGACTTGGTTAGAGGCCTCCCTCACCTATAAATAGATCCTTAGCCCTTTTTAAAAAAATATGAGAACTATACCATGCCAGTATTATACTGAAATAATGATATTCTCTATTATCCTCTAAAAATCCTTTACAAATTGAAGAGATTGGAGCTTCTCTCTCTCTTTAATCTTTCTTGGAGACTTCATCAACATACTAAACCAATTGATTGGTTGGGGGCCTCTACTGTGATCAAAGAATCAAGTAATTTAGAAGGTAAAGTGTGGATTATTGTCTTCTTTTTCTTAAATCTCCAAATGTTTCTCTTCTCAACCCCTCTCAAGCTTGAGAAGCATTAAATTGAATCACTTTTGAATACTATTGAAGTTCTTTAATGTATTGTAATGAGTAAATACATAAATTTCCATTTATGCTTAATTTATAATGGTTTTTAAGCATTTCTCTCTCTCCCCCAAAGAATGGTCATTCCTATGACCTATTCTCAATTTGAATGCAGCTTCTCATGAAGCATTTCTCTAATCTAAAAGTAATTTCTATGCTTGTCTAATTGGAGGCCAAAATAATGGCTTTTTAATACTTTTATGCTATTAAATTTATGGTAAAATTAAGAATCAATCCATAATTGGATAATGATCCAATTGGTTGTTATTCTAATCATAGGGATATTACTAAGCTTTATGCTTTCAAATTATTTGAGAATTATCAGTAATAGTAGCACAGCTATGGTAAAATTTCTGAAAAAATTAACACATAAATCATTTTCATTCATAATATGAAAAGAGGACTTCCTACCATATTCTAGGACTAATCATCCCAGATAAATTGAATGATTCTCATTATAATCATGGAAAATTTGATTTTTATGTTTATGCATAAATAGTAATTAGCAAAAGAGGAATTTCTAGTAATTCATTTTAAATGTTAAAAGAGGAATTCCTATGACATTCGATATTCCATCATTTAGATGGAAAAAGAGAAATTCCTAGCATATTGGAATTAATGAGTATTGTATTTAAATTAAAAGATGAATTTTAGATCATAAATTTATTTTATCTATGAGAAACATTTAAATGTTAAAAGAGGAATTCCTATGACATTTGGAATTCCATCATTTAGATGGAAAAAGAGAAATTCCTAGCATATTGGAATTAATGAGTATTGAATTTAAATTAAAAGATGAATTTTAGATAAATTTATTTTATCTATGAGAAATATTTAAATGCTCTTCTCCTTTTTCCTCATGGCCCGCTTAGCATGGGTGTGGCTAAGGAGTGCACATCCACTAAATTTCCTTAATCCTTTTAGATGGAAAAAGAGAAATTCCTAGCATATTGGAATTAATGAGTATTGTATTTAAATTCAAAGATGAATTTTAGATAAATTTATTTTATCTATGAGAAATATTTAAATATTAAAAGAGAAATTCCTATGACATTTGGAATTCCATCATTTAGATGGGAAAAGAGAAATTCCTAGCATATTGGAATTAATGAGTATTGTATTTAAATTCAAAGATGAATTTTAGATAAATTTATTTTATCTATGAGAAATATTCAAATGTCAAAAGAGGAATTTCTATGACATTTGGAATTCCATCATTTAGATGGAAAAAGAGAAATTCCTAACATATTGAATTAATGGGTTTTATTTTTAGATGATATTACTTTATGAGAAATATTTGATGATAAAAGAGGAATACCTATGAAATTGGAATGCTTAATTAAATGTAAAAAGAGGAATTTCCATGGTAATTGAAATCCAAGAAATTAAATGGGAAGAAGAGGAAATTTTAGTATAATTCAATTTATGATTATTTACCAAAAGTGAAAATATGGGTAGAATTGATTTCTACAAATCCCATGAATTCTTTTATTCAAAAGAGAATATTGAATATAATTCAAATGAGGAATTGAGAAGGAATATGAAAATAGTCATCGAGAAAAAGAACCTTTGATTAGGCCATACAATTGGTAGAAATTTAGAAAAAGTCCCATTATCGGTATCAACCTAGAAAAAGCCATTAAATGGGAATATCATGTGAATGGATGAGATAAGGTGAGATTAGGATGCGATAAGATGTGTATGGGATATGATAGGATGTAAACGGGATGCGATAGGAAGAGAATGGATGTGATAAGATGTGTATGGGATGTGATATAATGTGATAAGATGTGAATGGGATTTGATATAATGTGAATGGATGTGATAAGATGTGTATGGGATTTGATAAGATGAAAATAGGATGTGATAAGATGTGATGTAATGAGAATGAATGTGGATGTGTATGTGGAAGAATGAATGTGGATGTGTATGTGGAAGAATGGATGTGGATGTGTATGTGGAAGAACGGATGTGGATGTGTATGTGAAAGAATGGATGTGGATGTGTATGTCGAAGTATGCATGTGGATGTGTATGTGGAAGAATGGATGTGGATGTGTATGTGTATGTGGAAGTATGAATGTGGATGTGTATGTGGAAGAATGGATGTAGATGTGTATGTATGGATAAGGAAGAATGGGTGTGGATGTGTATGTGGAAGAATGGATATGGATGTGTATGTGAAAGAATGGATGTGGATGTGTATATGAAAGGATGTGATGTCAATGTGAGTGAGTGGATGAGATGTAATGTGATGTGAATCCAGATGTGAGTGAATGAGATGTGATGTTCATATGAATCGGATGTAAATGAATGATATGGGATGTGAATGGGGATGAGATGTGATGTGATGTGAATCGGGATAAGAATGAATGAGATGAGATGTGGAATGAATGTGATGTAAATTCAGATAGATGTGAAATGAATGAGGTGTGATGGGATGTGAATATGGGTTGATGCGAGTGGATGAGATGTGATGAGAATGGGAAATGATGTGATTGGATGAGAATGGGTATACATATGAATTGGATATATATTAAGTAATGTGGACGGATGTGGAACAATGTGAAAGACGAGAGTTCATTATAGGAACTGTATTTATGAACTATTTTTAAATGATTGTTTTATGTCAAAAATGTTGGGGAAGCATTTTGACCATCTTGTGAATGAGGCCGTGGGTGGTGACCTAACTGATAAAGTTACAATAGCTAATGGAGAGTCAACGGAGGACGTCTTGCGTAGCAAGGTCGATCGAGGTCTTGACCAGCCTCGGTTCGATTTAAATGGTGAGCTTCCGGTACGGTGGATGAGGGACCAAGGAAGCGGCCTATGAGTGAAGCGCTAGGTCACCTGCAAAGCATCCTAATTTACCTTATAATTCCAAAAGGACCGTGACTACCCATATATACCGAGGGTATAACTGCAGCTCTTTACTAGCAGTATTTACGAGTAAATATAGAACCTTGAAATTATAAGAAAAAATGCTATTTAGATGATGAATTCGAATGTGGTTGATATGATTTTAAAACTCTGGTTGAGAATTGATGAGTTGATTTGGATTCTGATTGAAAAATGATTATTCTTGAATTTTGGTTGAAAAGCAATAAGTTGAGCAAAGCCACAATGAGGATGAACTGATGATGTTCATAATTAGAATGACATTAAGGACTTCAGCAAATCACTACGAGATTAGTGGATTGTGCTGACAGATTGCTACTGTTAACATTGGACCTAGTGGATCCAGTTAAGGGATGACAAATTAATAACCTGCATAACTGAAACTTCCATGGAGGAATGTTCACATGGAATTTTTGATCTAATGGACCATTATTGTATTAAGAATATGAATGATATGTTCTGAATGAATTGTTATCTGATAATGAGTTCTATATAAGGGATCTTTATCCCATGATTCTATGGAGAGTTGACCAATCTAAAGAACCCCAGAATCAGTTGGATCTAAAGTCGGATTTGAATTGTAAATAAAGGGACTTAACAAAAATTTTCCTATTGATAGGATCATGGATCGAGGTCGTCGTGGTAGGAATGATAACCCCCAACTCGATGAGGAAGAGCTCGCCTTGGATGTTCGTAAAACTCTTCATAGATCGCAGCTTGGACCTTTCAAGGGTGAAGGGGAAAACTTGGGCGAGACTATGAGAAGTGGATCGAAGCAATGGAAGAGTACTTCGATGTCATCGAGTACAATAGCAAAATTGTTCTTGCAAGGCTGAAGATAGTAGAAACAGCCAGAGTATCCTGGAGAAAGCACTGCAAGACAAACCGTGTGGATTGAAACACTCAGACATGGAATGATCTCAAAATTTACTTAAGGAAGAGATTCTGTCCTCCCGGCTTTTTGGAAACAAAGATGAATGAATTCTTAGAGTTAACCCAAGGGAGCAGAACTATTGAAAATAAATCACCAAGCGTTCGCTCTCCTCCTCAAATACTCGCCACCGTTGGATGAAGAACAACTGATGATGGGCCAGGTTCATTCGGGGACTGAACGAACCTTTGAATATCCTAGTGAAGAATGCCAAGCTAGTTTCCATGACCGAAGTAGGGCGGATGGCGAAGGATTTTGCCAAGGCCTTTGATGTCAAGGTCCCGCCGAAGCCATCACCATCATCTTTCAAAGGTTTTTAGCTCCAGAAGGTGATTCCAACCTTCCACCGTCTACGAGATAAAAGGGTCAAGCCTAGGATATGAGAAGTTCTAGAATGGAAGAAATGTCCTTTTCCCAGAACTCAATCCCTTTGAATTCAACTTCAGAAGTTCCACCCTTGAACAAGGGAGTGAAATGCTATAACTGTCAAGGATTTGGACATCGCAGTATGGATTGCCTAACACCTTCTAGAACAAGGTTTTCAGGGCAAGAAAATCAGGGATCAAGATTCCAGACTCCAGCTCCTTCCTTCCAGAATAATCAGGTTCCTTTCCACCAAAATGAGAAATGATGTTAGGAGGGGATGGTTTATAACAAAGTATTTTTAGGATGCACATGCACATGCACATGTTAGGAGGGGATGGTTTATAACAAAGAATTTTTAGGATGCACATGCACATGGTATAGCCTAGGCATATGGGCTTATGGCCATTTACATGTGGGATTAGGGCACATGGGTCTTGGGACTATAAACGGCATGTGCATGTGGGGTTAGGGCACATGGGTCTTGGGACTATAAACGGCATGTGCAGTAGGATTATTGTAGCTTTGAACCTTTTGATATCTTTGGACTACCATTACACTTTACTTTTCATTGTTCTTAGTGTTAATCTCTAGGATTTAGAGTGCCTTGGATTTCCCTTCAATCTAGGCAGGAGCTTCTTTCGCCTCATCATCGGCGGGAGTTCATTGACCTTTCCATTTGATCTGGGCATTTTCAAATATCACCTTTTGATGGTGGGGTGGCATTACTTCGCGTTTGACCCAAGTGGCTGCACATTCATAGTAAGGGGAGATATGATCTACCCTTTTGACCCAAGTGGCACAAGAGCTATATCCTTGATCATGTTGACTCTTTGGCTTTCCATTCGATCCAAGAGGCCTCTACACTATCTTTCTCACCACAACCTTCATTTCCACACTTGGATGTCTACGGACTATATGTTTGATTTTTGGCTTTGGTATATAGCCTCTTGTATGTGTATTTTCATGCACGACAACCCTTAGATTTTGAGGATAAAATCATGTTAAGAGGGGATGGTTTGTAACAAAGTATTTTTAGGATGCACATGCACATCGGATGGTCTAGGCACATGGTCTCAGGGTCATTTACATGTGGGATTAGGGCACATGACCTTGGGACTGGTCTAGGATTATTGTAGCTTTGAACCTTTTGATATCTTTAGACTACCATTACACTTTACTTTTCATTGTTCATAGTGTTAATCTCTCCAGCTTTCCTTAATCCAAGCTAATTAGGCTAATCCCAAGATAATCTAGATGTTACTTTCCTTCAATATATATGTATATATAGATATATACATGTATATATACATATATACATGCAGATATATGTACATATACATATATACATGTACATATACATATATATATGTATATACATATATATGCATATATACATATACATGTATTTATATCCATATCCATATATATATATATGTATTTGTATATATATATATATATATATATATATATATAATGAAATTCTATTAAAAACTATTTGGATGATCTACAGCATAGACCTTCTTGTTTTCTTCTTCCATTGGTAGTGGAAAGAGATGAGATACACTCTCGTTAGCCCCTCTCCTCTCAGTAGTGACACACACTCCCCGTATTTCTCACTCTCTCCCTCTCCCAATCTATTCTCCAACAACTTCCACCTCCCTTGCTCTCTCGCTCCCATATCCCTCTCTCTCTTTCATTCAATGCCCTTTTTGTTTTTCTCCTTTTTCACTACTAAGATAAAGACATAACTTAGACAAGATTATTAATTATATATTATGCTAAAGCCTAGTGATGGAAGAATAAACTGAGAGATTAGATGTTTTATCTCTAAGGAAGTTCTCAATATGTTATACCTAAGAGAGGATTTCCACTTGACTCTCAAGCCATGTGAGTTACTTCCCAGAAATAAGCAAAGGCTCAACCACGACAAAGAATAATGACATGCAGAATGTGGAGGACGCACGCAAGATGTGGGCATCCAAGGGTAGTTGACCATGAAGAGGATACAATTGAGCCTCAAATAATGGTATGTAAGATCCCCCTTCCCACCGAATCCCTGTTCCCACCGAGCAACGGATTCGGGGTACTGGCAGCGGAAGTAGCGCTTCTCGCGCGGGACAGGGGTCCCACACTCGGGGCCGCGCCCACGGATATCCGGTTAAGAGACTAATCCGTCAGTTGTTCCAAAACCGAACCCAGAAAAACTTCCTTTATCGGAAAGCACGGGCGATTCCACCAGGATAACTTTTTACTCTAACGTAGTCAAGATAATTTCTGATCGAGATGATCCAATTACATCTATAAGATACTTAGTCAGTTCAAGGAAGAAACTTGCACTTGGATCATTGGGATCAACGCTTTTTTCCCCATTCAAGAGGCACAGCCGTTGATTCCTATCCATAGAACAGTTACTGTCCGGGATTTATTTTTTTCTATCGTAAAAACAAAAGTTTGAGTCTCGATTTACGGATCCATCAGTCCAGCCTAACCCCATCCGATCCCATGGGTTAGCCAACTGCCCAACCACTGTAGTGATGGGATCCAATTAAGAATTTGGTTAGGTTTTGTCCCGGGTACCAAGGAAAAGAGTTCCAAGGCCCCCTAGCCGGATGTTCATGCAAAATAAAACTAGTCACACCACTCACACACCGATGAGAAATTGCCTTTTCACAGATTCAACCAGTTTAAAACAATCCTTTAATAAAACCATAGTATCACTGATCACCATCTTCCAATTTATCCAGTTGATTCTTAATTTTCCCATCATTCCTTCATCAGAGTATCTATGGCATCATTGGCAACTAGGACGCTCACCACCTGTCCACTCACAGGGGCCGTTTCCTAATCCCTAGCCCATAATACTCGGCAATATAATCACTTATCGAGATGGACTCTCGTTGAAGATCAGCAAGATCAACCAACAGATCCATATAAAGAGCCATGGACTCATCCATTGAAGACCAGCAAGGTCAATCAACCAGATCCATGCCCGATTTTAGAAAACAACTCCAACTCTGTTCCAATATCTTCCTCGACGCACGCGTGGGTATCCTAGGCGACCCAGAGCCCGAGCACCGTATGGTCAGCACCCTCTAGGATCCTTCGCAGGTGACCTAGCGCTTCACTCATAGGCCGCTTCCTTGGCCCCTCATCCACCGTACCGGAAGCTCACCATTTTAATCGCACCGAGGCTGGTCAAGACCTCGGCCGACCTTGCTACGCGAGACGTCCTTCATTGACTCTCCGTCAACAGTTGCAACATTATCAGTTAGGTCTCCACGACCTTAATCACAAGATAGTCACAATGCTTCCCCAGCAATCTTGACATAAAACAGTCATTTACAAACAGCATTTACAAATAGTCACAAAATACAGTTTCTATATTAACTCTCATTTTTCCACATTATCCCTCATCAATCCACATTGCTTATTCCACATTCCAGTTATATGTGTATTCATCCCATCACATCCTTTTCCATCTCATCACTTCAGATTCCTTCACATCACATATCATATATTCACATCCATACATATATCTACATCCACATCCACATTCACATCCATACATCCACATCTACATCCATACATCTATTTTCACATCCACATCTACATGCACATTCATGTATCCACATCCATACATCCACATCTACATGCACATTCACATCCATTCATCCACATCTATATGCGTATATTCACATCTACATGCCTACATCCACATCTCTATGCATACGTCCACATCCACATCCACATTCTCCTCCATACATCTACATCTACATGCATACATCCACCTCCACATTCACATCCACATCTATACATCTACATCTTCATGCATACATCCACCTCCACATCTATACATCTACATCTACATGCATACATCTACATCTCCATTCACATCCACATCTATACATCTACATCTACATGCATCCATCCACATCTCTATTTACATCCTCATCTATACATCTACTTCTACATGCATACATCTACATCTCCATTCACATCCACATCTATACATCTACATCTACATGCATCCATCCACATCTCTATTTACATCCTCATCTATACATCTACTTCTACATGCATACATCCACATCTCCATGCATACATCCACCTCCACATTCACACTCACATCCATACATCTACATCTACATGCAAACATCTACCTCCACATTCACACTCACATCCATACATCTACATCTACATGCAAACATCCACATCTCCATGCATAATAAAATTCTTTTAATTACTCTAGGATGATAGTTCCTAGAATATGGTAGGAAGTCCTCTTTTTATGCTTTGAATGAATTTATTTTATGCGTAATTTCTATAAAAATTTTGCCATAGCTCCGCTACTATGACTGATAAATCTCAATTTTTTCTAAGGGATAAAGCTTATCATTAAGGAAATAATTAGAATGGTCTCTAATTGGGTCATCAATCCATAATGGATTGAATCATCATTATACATAAACTAAAAGCATAGAAAAAAGCCATTAATTTGGCCTCAAGCATAGCTTAATCTTGGATTAAGGAAAAGCTTTATGAAAAGCTTCATTTGGATTGAGAATTGGTCATGAGTATGACCATTTCTTGAGTGAGAGAGAGAAATTACATAAAAACCATTAGAATTTAAACATAAATGGAAATTAACTTCAATAGCATTTATTAAATTATGTAACTCTTCACTACTATTCACCAATTAACTTCAATAGCATTTAAAAAACCATACCAATTAAGCTTCTCAAGCTTGAGAGGGGTTGAGAAGAGAGAATCATTGAGAAATTATAGAAAGATCATAATTCACTATACTTATCTTATAATTTGCTTGATTCTTTGATCACGGCAGAGGCCCCCAACCAATCAATTGGTTTAGTACGTTGATGGAGCCACCAATGGGGATTGAAGAAGAGAGAAGTATCAAAAACTAGTGAATTATTAAAGAATTCACAGTTTTTGGCTTAGGTAGAGTAGAGTAACAATGCATAAGACATTATATATTTTGGCTTAGGTGGAGTAGGGTAACAAAGCATAAGACACTATATATTTTGGCTTAGGTGGAGTAGAGTAACAAAGCATAAGACACTATATATTTTGGCTTAGGTGGAGTAGAGTAACAAAGCATAAGACACTATATATTTTGGCTTAGGTGGAGTAGAGTAACAAAGCATAAGACACTATATATTTTGGCTTAGGTGGAGTAGAGTAACAAATCATAAGACACTATATTTTTTTCAACAAGGGGAGGCTTCTATTTATAGGAAAATTTGAGCTCCTAACCAAACAAACTGATTCTAGAATTTTCCAAGTCAGTTTGGTCACTTTTTGACCATTTTTAGGTCAGTTAAGCTAACTTTTTGGAACTAGACTTGAATGAGGAGAGAGGAGAGATGAAATATCTCCATTTTTATGAGTTTAAAACTCATTCAAGCATGTGAAATATGCACCTCCTTTGAAGAACTCCCCTTCCTTACATATGTGTCATAATGGAATCATTTTAATATTGCTCATAGTTTTTTACTAATAAACCTTGTACATTTTCAACTCTTCATCTTATGTGAAATATGCACCTCCTTTAAAGAACTCCCCTTCCTTACATATGTGTCATAATGGAATCATTTTAATATTGCTCATAGTTTTTTACTAATAAACCTTGTACATTTTCAACTCTTCATCTTATGTGAGCATTTACTCATTTTTGGATACCCAAAATATCTCATATTTTTAATATTGCTCATAGTTTTTTACTAATAAACCTTGTACATTTTCAACTCTTCATCTTATGTGAGCATTTACTCATTTTTGGGTATTTTCTTTTACAAATTGGATTTATCTCCTCCCTACACATGGGTTGATGCTATTGGCCCATAGGAACCTTAATTGGACCATAATCCAAAAATTTCTGAAAATCTAGACCCTTAGTCTAAGGTTCTTTATACCTATTTCCAATTAATTCCAATTGCACATTGGAAAATTCTTTCTGACTTTCTGTTTCAGGGGAACTTATTTTAATAAGATGAGATATTTTTCTATCCAAAAATATTCAAAATCTGAATATTCTCTCTCTAGAATAATTTTCTCTCTCTAGGCTAAAACAGTTAGAAACAAGGCCTTTATATTTCTGAAGAGGGATTGATTACAGGGGAAGATACTAGACATCAAAAAAGGGGGTGGGGGAGGAATCTTACATTCTACCCCACTTAAAAAATGCGAGATGTCCTCATCTCGCAAACTGGGATAATTTCGCAAGATGCACGAATATGAGACTTAGAGTAAATTTTTAATCAAGATTAACCACGAAAAGTCTTAAAGAGAGTAAGATAAGAACAAGATTTAAACTTTATTCATTCTCGGAGCTTATACAGTAAAGATAGAAGAACTCTTTACACTTCCATAAGCCCGTCCATCATATGGTCACAAAAGCAGCACTCACAAGCTGCGCACGTATAAGGTAACTCATCTATGGGAATAATTATGTTGGTTATTGCCGCACCTATCTCAGTGGTATCGACCAATGATAACAAGTTGCGACCAACGAATAAAGGTGGAAGGAGATGAAGGGAGGTCCATCAGCACGTGAACCACTTGACATAAGATAGGCCCCATGAACACATGTTCGTTTGCACAATTGGAGTAAATAGCCAATTATGCCTTCTACATCAACCTAGAATTGATCTAGCACAATAAGACGTATGTTTGCTTAAAGAGTCCAATCGTTTTAAAGATTTATTCTGAGTCAGTAAAATGATGTAGCAGCAAAGAGGACTTGAACCTCTGACCATTCTGTTCAAAGCCTGGTACTCCCGATCAAGATATCGGTGCATCTATTGAGCAGGTGGAGCTCTTATCCATATTAAAGAGTGGGTCATATTATTATTCATCATATTCTTTAGCGTTTTTCTATGCTGCTTGGAACATTCTGAGAAATTGAGTAAATAGATTGGGACTGAAGGTCACTAGGTTCCGAATTATTTGAATAAGCAAGGGCACCCGAAAAAGACTCCGATTTGCTAGCTTTTGGCCTCATCTTTCATAGGAGTAACAACATGGATAAACAACAAAAAAACTCTTATAAGTCAGTCTTATCCGATAGTATGGATAACAACATGCATAAACCGCAAACTAACACTTATAAGGGGGACAATGCGGAGGTATCCGGAGACGGTTCAATGTTAAACAACCGTTTTAAAGGAAAAGAGGCTACTACCCCCACATACCGTGCCTAGCTCTGACTCAGATGACTTTAGTGGGTTTTTCAAACACGATTGGTTCAAATCGGGATCTCAAACAAAGAGTTTAGTAACAACTACACTATGGATGGTTGGGTACAGCTGCCCACAAATGAGAATATTGGCGGCCGCAAGTAACGATGCGAATAAGTCCTCACAGAATGATGGCTCAAAATTTTACTAGAATTTCCTTTCCGAACCTACAAGAATCACAACCCCAATGACCGAGCCCGAAACGGGACAAAATCATGCTACAGTTGATCCTCCCAGCAAATCGGATGTTATCGCTCGTCTCGATACCAGTCCTAAAAATCTATTGGCAAAGATTTCTGTGGAGGTTGAGTCTGAAATCAGAGAGGCCATTGTTTTGATAAGCCTCCGAGCGCGGTAGAAACAAATACCTGTCATTTGTTTATGATAAATTAGAGAAAGGCCAATTCTTCCTCTAGCTCAACGAGTTAATTGGTAAAACTGCGGCAGTAACGTGGAGGTCTTTATGAAAGCCCATAGGCATAGAGTGGCTATGGGCTTTTTCCCTCGTTTCACTAGCCGACTGTAGCTCCAAGGTATTCCTCTCAATTTCTAGGTCTCTCTCATTTCCGCGTGCATGAAACCAAGAAAAATCTTGAGTCACCTACCACTACAAGAAGTGATAGATGAAAACCTCTGTGGTTGCAACATGGTGGAAAATGCATGAAAGCGTAAATCCGCTACTACGAGGTAAAGAATCTTGGTGCACCTACATGAACTACCCACCCTCAAGGCACGTAGGCACATAAAATTAGTCTATAATAATATAGGGCCACCCGCCTGTCTCTACCATTAAAAAACCTATATCAACTTCGTAGACGGCTATATGGTGTAGTTAGTCGTTAAGGGAATAGTTTGTGTAGTTGCCTGCCAAACAAGTCTCTACCAATGATATAGTTGTTCTGTTTTGTCTAACAAATATGTACCAATGATAACCACTACATAGTTTGTGTAGTTGAAATAAGAGCCTAGACGATCCACTAAGGTACTCGCTAAGGTAGCAGCGTACCTGATCCACTAAGGTAGCAGCTACGATTAGCAGTAGCAGTGGTGGGATCTATCCAGGCCACAAGGAAAGGGCTGGTGAATAGGCTTTTCCTGTCCCCCTTATCCGTGTCTATACGCCTTCTTCCATTTGTTTTTCCACAAGCAATGGGTTACGCGGCTCTCTGGCCCTACCACCTTTTTGGTTTCCTTCACCTTTCTCAAAGTGGGTCCGTTCCCCTGGCTTTCCTTCCTTGGATCTACTATGGCAACGTGCGTGGCTTGGCTTTTCTCTCGAAATTCTTTGTGGGTTGGTTGGGGCGGCTAAGTTTGTTTTGTGCATTCGTTAGAGTTGGATCGAGGCGAGGGCTGAATCTATCCCCTCCGTGGCCCCCCACGTTCGTCCGTCCGGGTGTATTCGAGGCCGATTGGGAATCCCATGCTATGGCCTCCTATCGGGGATGAATCTTTTGGTGTGTCCATGGTTGGATGGGAATGGGCCCCTAGGGCCTGTTTTTCATGGAAAAGCAATGTGCCATTTGGTGGAGAGTTCTCCTTACTCGCCATAGAAGTAGATTTGGGGTGAACTAGCCACTTTTCTGGGTTTCCCCACTTCCAAGAACAAAGTACCTCATCGGGTCAGGCAATCTCAAAAGGTTCTCTATATACCACAAGCAATTGGTGCCATCGCGGCGGTCACAGTGTACTGGCGTTTTTTGCAACAGCAAGCTTAATTGATTCCGAGTAGGCATAGTGAAAGCAAATTGTAAACCATGGGAAGTTCTTTTAAAAAGACCCAAGACCGGGTGCCATGAACAGGTTGATAAGAAGGTGGAACGGACCGAGCCCACATGTATGGCATTATATGGAGACAACTTGTGGTTAGGAGTAAAAGGCTAATCGAACCTGGAGATGGCATGTTTTCCAACCCAACCTGCGAAATCAGTAGAGCCCAAAAATAACCATTAGGATCGTTACAATGGCCCTTTGGTAGCTTACTGCTTGAGCCATTGTTTACGGAGTTACTCGTGACATGATGCCACAAAGCACTACACTTGTTTGACTATTGGGCCCTAGGAACGTTCGCTTTCCCCAATTTGGAATGCAGATTTCTCGGTGTTACATAACGATCATCAATTTTGTTTTTTAGTAATAGAAATACCAGCGGCTATTTTGGCTCACATAGCTCTCAAAGGATAGCGCATTTCTATGTACCAAGAAACTCATCGGTTTGAGTCCGCGATCGTGGGCTAGTGGGAGGAACAAGCAACAATGGTTCAATATACGATGTCTAACAGGCAAATCAAGAATTTCACTTCGAATCCTGGACCTTAACACCTTGCTGCTCATCATGGAGTTTCATGATCAATATCTCAAACGAATGGAGAAGCGGTAGAACGTGAAAAACCGCATATTGGATTACTCCAGTGCGGCATGAAGCTGTTGGCGCCGAGTCGGCATATCCCATGCCAATATCGATGCTCCACTTGTTCCTTGGCACGGCCGGGTGGCGCGTGAAGACAACTTCCGTGTCGTAGCACCGAGTCAGTTTGTCAAGCAACTCAAGTGGGGCAAACCGCCTAAGGGAAGAAAGGGAGAAGGTCGTGAAGGTGGCCTTGTTATCTTTATTAGAGGTCAGCATAAATGATAGGGAGAACCTTGTCCTCTACTTCCTTTGGTTATCTCACGAGCCAACCATCGGGGTTTCTCAGAAACAAGAACGCGTTGGCGGGTCCTAGAGTGCTCGTCAAGAGCACACGCACATACCCCGCAGGGTGACTATCACGACGAGCACCCTCCGCATTTCGACACAGTGGAACGTGTAACCAGCCCAGGGTTCCGTTTCAACTACACTTGTTTCATGTTGGGATGGGTAGGCTAACCGCAAGGGACAGACCAAATCCTCAGGTCGGGTGGGATGGCACTACTGGCAAATACTGTCTGGCAAAGATGCAGGCGCGAGGCATGGTAGGCCCGCTAGTAGCTAAACCAAAAGCGTACAAGAAAAGCAACCCGGGATGGGTATTGAAGCTACAGAAGTGTAACCAGGCAAGTGGTCGAAGAGCCAGGAAGGTTGGGTCATTTGACGGGAAGGGAGAGGCTGATTTCTTCTGTTCAAGCTGGAGAAAGGAGTGAGAATGAGGAGCCGGCCTTACCGCGGCGGCTAGACCTATGGGCCACGCCTGAGGCCAAGGCCTTGGTGGGTTTATGGTATGACAGACGGTGCTGCCTACAGGGAGGATAATTTGCTTTCCTCCTCCCTATGGGGGAAAGTATCCTCTTTAATGGGGGGACCCTGGAAGGGAGTTACAAAACAAAGGGGCAGCAATCGTACACACATAAGCTACCAAACGAGACACGTTTCACCAGCAAATGCGAGCCCTATGCGGGGAGACTTGCACGTACGGTTCCGTTGGGGGGATCTAGCCAACGAAGGACTGGCACCTACCCAACTAGGGGCATGAAAAAATTAATCGAGTATAAAACGTATCTCTAAGCTTTACCTCATTCTGATCGTTTGGAGGGCGACCGTGAAGTCACCGAATGAAGTCCTCCTTTGGAGGTGGGTACTACAAAAACCCACGGTGGATTACTAGTCGACGTATAGGATATGACGATGGCAATAGCATGTCATAAACGGAGATAACCGGGAATAGCCAACTCTTGGCATATCTCAAACTACACCCTTAAGTGGCAATTGAATGGGGAGTATCGTGAATGCGAGACACAGCGAAACGATTAGCTGGACGTGTTGGGCGGCTAGGGCTTTCTCCCTATCGTGTCTCTCCTTGCGTGTTGAAGATCCAAAGCGAGTGCACCAGGGATAAGGGAAACTAGGATTCGATATGGGTATAGCAAACATCTGAAGTGTAACTGCACACTCACATGACCTTTGCCAAGAGATAGGAGCATTTCGTGAAACAAGTGAACCACACTTCTCGATAGATATGTGGGAGAGAGGGCTCGTAGTACCTTCCCACCTTTCGCTGGGAACCGTGTAAGCATAGGGTGCTGCTAGTGTCAGAGAAGGGAAGGGGCCTAAATCGGCGGACAGACCGACGTCGCACACTTGAGCAGTGCTGGTGTGGTTAGAGTTTGTGCCAGTCATAACACCTAGATAGGGAATTGGCCAGTCAACCCGTGTCGAAGATGTTGCCAGAATGTACGACTTCTAGGGTCCTTTTGTCCTGCAGAGCACGACTCAGCACTTTATCCCCTAATTCTATTTGTGAGGTAAAGGAGCGCTTGCCATGCCCCGCACTCTCCCTAGCCCTTTGGGCCTTTGACCCACATTCGCTGCTCCGTTGACTTCACAAATGAAGGCTCTAGTCTTGATGTCACCTAAATGCTCATGGATGGGAGTTCTTCAGTGAGGCAAAAACTAAACCATGATAATGCCATAATTTAACCCCTTTTTTAAGGAAACTCAAGTTGGAGAGCGGTGTGATGGGTGACCATCCCGCACGGTTCAGAGAGCACTTGTGTATGTGATGCAAGCGAACGTGTGTGACACAACAACAGCTGGCATCGAGTAACTTTCAACCCTATCTACGTTCCCATGATGGCCTAAGAACACGCTTATCCTTCAGATGTAGAGAGACCTTGCAATTGCGAGGTACCGTTATGAGCTCAATATATATGAGTGTTATTTCGTGAAATAACTCAAATCCCAAATCATTTACCTTCTTTAACTATTTATGCCATGGATGTGGGAGCATCAACTCTCCGTGGGCTTTTGAAGAGTGAGAAAAACCTTTGGAATCCTATGAAAGGGTCTCAGTAGCTAGGATGCATGCCAGTTATATATGACCAGGTGGAGTGGCATAAGATCTGCCTTTGGGCTTGAGTGGAGACACTTTTCCATTCACACAATAATTTGCTTCTTGTATTGACGAATTGGAGGAAATGCCAATCAACAATCGTATCTGGAAATAACGATTAGTGGATATCGGTACAGTCACTGCATAATAAGCTTTGGATCGGGGATTCAATGGTGTAATGTTAAGAGGTTGTGCGACATGAAGACATCGATAGAAATATGGGGGAGGTTCCCATCGGGCAACGGTTTTGCCTGACCCTGCTCAAGCATGCTTTGACTGTAAAGACTTGGTGTAAAGCCTTGAGGAGGACGTCCCTCAAGATGGGGGCTAGGGTGAGCTAAAGAGGGGGTAGCATAAGAAAATGTGTATAAGCCCAGTAAAGCATGACCGAGGCAAGGCTAGGGCCACCTTTTCGACTGGTTAGTGTGACGGACCATGAATGGATTCGCCTTTAGCCTCTGGGCATGTCAAAACCGCATGGGCTCATTGGGGTGGTAGAGCACAGTTTGCCGAAATCGGCATAGGTTAGATGCCATTGATGGAACATGGTAAGCCCATATTCATCTGTGCATTCGTAATAAGGGCTAGGCATGTAACAAGGTATGGGTGGAGAAAGACCCGAAAAGCAAGGGCCAAGCCTGCTCGGATAAGAGTACGTGACCTGCACCTTTTGAATTGAATTGACCTACACCTTTTGAATTGAAGGGTGGCCCACTTGGGTAAAGTGGCACAAATCAATTAAAGAAAAGAGGGAGACATAAAGGCTTTAAGCACAGAGTTTAATCAGGCAAAGTAGCACTCTAAGGTGAACAACCTGCCTTTCGTAAAATTGTGACGGTACGAAAGTATGGAGATCTCGAAAGAAATTCCTACAGGCTCTGTGGACTAGTAACTAGTCGTGGCCACCCAGCCTAGCACAAGCCGTCAACCTACACGTCATAACTACATCCCTTTTGCTGTGGATGTAGTGCACGTTCTGACTCCACTGGTCACGGTTGCTCTCCGCTGCTGCTGTGGGCCATGCAGTAAGTGGCCTGAGGCAAGCAAAAAGATTTTTGCGGTTTGTGCTGGCAGAAAATAAGCCGGATTCCTTCCAATCAATCCAAAATATGGTGCTATGGATGCTCACACATGAACCAAGAATGCCCTTGGAAATGCATTCGAGCCATATTATGAAGGGAAATTTTCACGTACGGTTCCCAGGGGGGAAAGCCCAACAAAGGGGCCTACCTATCCCAACCGGGAGTATGCTGGGATTTGCAAAAAGCAGCACCTCATGATGTTCATGACTAATCGGATTTTGATGTACCAATGGGTACCACGGGAGATTGCTACGATCCTTATTGTATTCGTATTGAAGAGACGTAATAAAGTATTTGAATCATTGTATAACATCTTAATTAAATGCTCAGCGACACGATTGAAGCCGATGATTGTAAGCCATGTCCTTCATCATCATGACCTTAAATGAAACAATCCATGGAATCTCCAATTCACCATTTCAAACCTTATACAAAAGGGTTTTTTGTACCAGCTCTTTCTATCCATACCGCACAGTTGAAGCACCTAAAGGAGAATATGGTGTGTTCCCAGTCAGTAATAAAACCAATCGTCCCTATCATTGTAAAATAAGAGCACCTGGCTTCGCCTATTTACAAGGACTCAACTTTACGTTCAAAAATCACATGCTAGCAGATGTGGTCACCATCATCGGTACTTAAGATACTATGTCTGGGAGAGGCGGATAGACGAAACTGCTCAAAGCATGAATAGGAACCCAAGAAATAGGATGGAAAGTAACTTGTACGGGTGAAAGGAAGAATACCCATAGATCCCTTTGACTATGTAGAAAGAATGAATAGATGCATGATGCTAGCCGAGCCTACAGCACTTCGGGATGGGGGATTAATTGATTCCCCCTCCTTTTTGGTTTTATTGAATTCAGTGAAGAGGATTTGAACCTCTCTATCTCTAATAGTAGCCCTGGTGTGCTATTGCTGATAATGTAAGATCCCTGTTCCCACCGAGCAACGGATTCGGGGTACTGGCAGCGGAAGTAGCGCTTCTCGCGCGGGACAGGGGTCCCACACTCGGGGCCTCGCCCACGGATATCCGGATAAGAGACTAATCCGTCGGTTGTTCCAAAACCGAACCCGAAAAAACTTCCTTTATCGGAAAGCACGAGCGATTCCACCAGGATAACTTTTTACTCTAACGTAGTCAAGATCATTTCTGATCGAGATGATCCGATTACATCTATAAGATACTTAGTCAGTTCAAGGAAGAAACTTGCACTTGGATCATTGGGATCAACGCTTTTTTCCCCATTCAAGAGGCACAGCCGTTGATTCCTATCCATAGAACAGTTTCTGTCCGGGATTTATTTTTTTTTTTTCTATCGTAAAAACAAAAGTTTGAGTCTCGATTTACGGATCCATCAGTCCAGCCTAACCCCATCCAATCCCATGGGTTAGCCAATCGCCCAACCACTGTAGTGATGGGATCCAATTAAAAATTTGGTTAGGTTTTGTCCCGGGTACCAAGGAAAAGAGTTCCAAGGCCCCCTAGCCGGATGTTCATGCAAAATAAAACTAGTCACACCACTCACACACCCAATATGAAATTGCCTTTTTCAACCAGATTCAACCAGTTTAAAACAATCCTTTAATAAAACCATAGTATCATTGATCACCATCTTCCAATTTATCCAATTGATTCTTAATTTCCCATCATTCCTTCATCAGAGTATCTATGGCATCATTGGCAACTAGAACGCTCAGGAGCCGTTTCGATAGTTCCTAGCCCATAATACTTGGCAATATAATCACTTAACATGATGGACTCTCGTTGAAGATCAGCAAGATCAACCAACAGATCCATATAAGGAGCCATGGACTCATCCATTGAAGACCAGCAAGGTCAATCAACCAGATCCATGCTCGATTTCAGAAAACAACTCCAACTCTGTTCCAATATCTTCCTCGACGCACGCGTGGGTATCCTAGGCAACCCAGAGCCCGAGCACCGTATGGTCAGCACCCTCTAGGATCCTTCGCAGGTAACCTAGCGCTTCACGCATAGGCCGCTTCCTTGGCCCCTCATCCACCGTACCGGAAGCTCACCATTTTAATCGCACCGAGGCTGGTCAAGACCTCGGCCGACCTTGCTACGCGAGACGTCCTTCATTGACTCCCCGTCAGCAGTTGCAACTTTACCATCACGACTTTAATCACAAGACGGTCAAAATGCTCCCCCCAGCATTCTTGACATAAAACAATCATTTACAAACAGCATTTACAAACAGTATTTACAAACAGTTTACAACACAATTTCTATTTTAACTTTCATTTTTCCACATTATCCCTCATCAATCTACATTACTTATTCCATATTCCATTTATATGTATACTCATCCCATCACATCATTTCTATCTCATCACTTCAGATTCCCTCACATCGCATATCGTATATTCACATCCATACATCCACATCTATATGCGTACATTCACATCTACATGCATACATCTACATCTCTATGCATACATCCACATCCACATTCACATTCACCTCCATACATCTACATCTACATGCATACATCCACATCTCCATTCACATCTACATCTATACATCTACATCTACATGCATCCATCCACCTCCACATCCACATCTACATCTATACATCTACATCTACATGCATACATCCATATCTCCATTCCCATCTACATCTATACATCTACATCTACATGCATCCATCTACCTCCACATCCACATCTACATCTATACATCTACATCTACATGCATCCATCCACCTCCACATCCACATCTACATCTACATGCATACATCCATATTTCCATTCCCATCTACATCTATACATCTACATCTACATGCATCCATCTACCTCCACATCCACATCTACATCTATACATCTACATCTACATGTATACATCCACCTCCACATCCACATCCGTATCTATACATCTACATCTACATGTATACATCCACATCTCCATGCATAATAAAATTCTTTTAATTAATCTAGGATGATGGTTCCTAGAATATGGTAGGAAATCCTCTTTTTATGCTTTGAATGAATTTATTTTATGCGTAATTTCTATAAAAATTTTGCCATAGCTCCGCTACTATGACTGATAAATCTCAAATTTTTTTTAAAAAGGGATAAAGCTTATCATTAAGGATATAATTAGAATGGTCTCTAATTGGATCATCAATCCATAATGGTCTCTAATTGAATCATTAAGAAAACAATTAGAATGGTCTCTAATTAGATCATCAATCCATAATGGGTTGAATCATCAATGTGCATAAACTAAAAGCATAGCAAAAAGCCATTAATTTGGCCTCAAGCATAGCTTAATCTTGGATTAAGGAAAAGCTTTATGAAAAGCTTCATTTGGATTGAGAATGGGTCATGAGTATGACCATTTCTTGAGAGAGAGAGAGAGAAATTACATAAAAACCATTAAACATAAATGGAAATTAACTTCTATAGCATTTATTAAATTATGTAACTCCTCCCTACTATTCACCAATTAACTTCAATAGCATTTAAAAAACCATACCAATTAAGCTTCTCAAGCTTGAGAGGGGTTGAGAAGAGAGAATCATTGAGAAATTATAGAAAAGATCAAAATTCAATATACTTACCTTATGATTTGCTTGATTCTTTATTCACGGTAGAGGCCCCCAACCAATCAATTGGTTTAGTATGTTGATGGAGCCACCAATGGGGATTGAAGAAAGAGAGAAGTGTCAAAAACTAGTGAATTATTAAAGAATTCACAGTTCTTGGCTTAGGTGGAGTAACATAGCATAAGACACTATATTTTGGCTTAGATGGAGTAGAGTAACAAAGCATAAGACACTATCTAATTTGGCTTAGGTGGAGTAGAGTAACAAGGCATAAGACTCTATCTAATTTGGCTTAGGTGGAGTAGAGTAACAAGGCATAAGACTCTATCTAATTTGGCTTAGGTGGAGTAGAGTAACAAGGCATAAGACTCTATCTAATTTGGCTTAGGTGGAGTAGAGTAACAAGGCATAAGACTCTATATCTTTTTCAACAAGGAAAGGCTTCTATTTATAGGAAAATTTGAGCTCCTAACCAAACAAACTGATTCTAGAATTTTCCAAGTCAGTTTGGTCACTTTTTGACCATTTTTAGGTCAATTAAGCTAACTTTTTGGAACTAGGATTGAATGAGGAGAGAGGAGAGATGAAATATCTTAATTTTTATGAGTTTAAAACTCATTCAAGCATGTGAAATATGCACCTCCTTTAAAGAATTCCCCTTCCTTACATATGTGTCAAAATTGTATTGCTCATAGTTTTTTACTAATAAACCTTGTACATTTTCAACTCTTCATCTTATGTGAAATATGCACCTCCTTTAAAGAATTCCTCTTCCTTACATATGTGTCATAGTTTTTTTTTTTTTTTACTAATAAGCCTTGTACATTTTCAACTCTTCATCTTATGTGAAATATGCACCTCCTTTAAAGAACTCCCCTTCCTTACATATGTGTTTATTTACTAATAAACCTTGTACATTTTCAACTCTTCATCTTATGTGAGCATTTAAGGGACTCCCCTTCCTTACATATGTGTCATAATAAAATCATTATTCCCAAAATATCTCATATTTTTAATATTGCTCATAGTTTTTTATTAATAACCCTTGTACATTTTCAACTCTTCATCTTATGTGAAATATGCACCTCCTTTAAAGAACTCTCCTTCCTTACATATGAGTCATAATGGAATCATTTTAATATTGCTCATAGTTTTTTTTACTAATAAACCTTGTACATTTTCAACTCTTCACCTCATGTGAGCATTTACTCATTTTTGGGTATTTTCTTTTTACAATTTGGATTTATCTCCTCCCTACACATGGATTGATGCTATTGGCCCATAGAAACCTTAATTGGACCATAGTCTAAAGATTTCTGAAAATCTAGACCCTTAGGCTAAGGTTCTTTATACCTATTTCTAATTAATTCCAATTGCACATTGGAAAATTCTTTTTAAATTTCTGCTTCAGGGAAACTCATCTGAATTATAAGAGATATTTTTCTATCCAAAAATATTCAAAATCTAAATATTCTCTCTCTAGAATATTTTTCTCTCTCTAGGTTAAAACAGTTAGAAACAAGGTCTTTATATTTCTGAAGAGGGATTGATTACAGGGGAAGATACTAGACATCAAAAAGGGGTTGGGGGAGGAATCTTACAGATAAGAGGCCTACTTTTAAGTAGGTGGAGCTTTAATCCATATATAGTTAATCATCATTTGTGGAGCTCTAATCCATATATAGTTAATCATCATTCGTCTCCTCTTAATTGCTTTCTTGTGTCTGTATTATCTGTTCTTTGTACCATTCGGGATTTGAAGGTCGGAGACTTATGAAAACATAAGGGTTCTCTGACAGAATATTTGTAATATCATCGTTAGGCAAGCTCCCCTCGTTAGGCGTAATATCCGGATTATCCTGTGGTATTCCCAAGTTGAGATGTGTTGGTGATTCGACACTACTACTATCTGTATGGTCATAAGCAGCACAATCATGAATACTCATGTATTGACTAATCGATGCGATACTCGACATTGACGTCAAAGATGACAATTCTGAATAGGTCTCTGGAGAAGTTGCTTGCTGAATAGGTGATTCGACACTACTACTATCTGTATGGTCATAAGCAGCACAATCATGAATACTCACGTATTGAGATGTGTTGGTGATTCGACACTACTACTATCTGTATGGTCATAAGCAGCACAATCATGAATACTCACGTATTGACTAATTGATGCGATACTCGACATTGACATCAAAGATGACAATTCTGAATAGGTCTCTGGAGAAGTTGCTTGCTGGTGGAATCATGCTTTTAGTTAATGAATGAGGCATGTTCAATAAGTAGGGCATGCCATTGTTCGTGATCATAGGCACAGTAATAAACTATATATACATAAGGTTAATAGGATGAATTATTCATAATCGAATGAGCCGGAACGTGAAAACACCCCCATAATCGTACTAGCGAAGTTGTGAATATCTGTTCTTATTTCTAGGTTATCGCTCAAATACATTTGCTCGATCAGAATATTCATCTCAGTCTGAGTTCCTACCTTGATCTGAGTTTTTGCATGCACTTGTGAGGTCTAAGTTCCCATGTGCACTAGCTCTACTCCATTTGTTGATCTGAGTTCCCATCTCGATCTGAGTTCCTATCTCGATCTGAGTTCCTATCTCCATTTGAGCTCTCCTATCCTCTACTTGTCCTCCCATATCCTCCACTTGTCTTCCCCCATCCTCTACTTGTCGGTATCGATTGGCCAATACGCGACCACATATCAAACTGACCCACTGAATTATCCATAATTTGAAGCTAAATCTATCTAAATCCTCGAATGGTATCCTTATCGATATATGGACAGGTAAAATCTCAGGACTCTTGTTACTGCTTATGTCATTTGCTAATGACATCGACAATTTGATGAAGTACACCGGGCAAAGAACTGCCAATCCCAGCTATCAGAGAAACAGAGTGATTTTAATCGAGCAATTACTCTTTGGTCTTAAACAATTGGACAAATTCCTCTTACATGGAGTTAGTGGACATCATTGCTAAGCTAATGAATGCCTGGTTGCTCAATTTGGACAAGGATTGAAGAAATTAGAGCAAATTTACTATTGGTTTTTCTGGTTTTTTCCTAAACAGAGAAAGGGGTTTTACAAAATTGATCTGTACACATGTCAGATGGTGTTGATATTCAACATTGAGGTTGTTTAGGTGTCAATGCAAGTTATCCATACTTGATTGAACCCCTACATTGTGATTTGGAGCCTTGGAAGGCGCATCAAAGCAGGGTATCTCGGATTGCATGAGCCAGTTCATTTTGGATGCATATAGGTTGATTTTCTACATCAAATTTGAAGTTTGCTGACTATTTTGGAGTATTTGGAACACTCATTGGAGTGTGGTTGAGCTGAGGAAGGCTGGGCAGCTTTTGGCACTCTCTCCAAAGCTTAGAAAGGAATGGGGTAAGCTAGCTAGCACAAGGGAATCTAAGAAAAAGAAGAAGAGGGATAATGGGACTCCTATGGTTCAAAAGGTGGATATTGATGTAGGAGATGACGTGCCTGTGATCGATGTCATCATTGAGGGGCAGACAATTTCTAATGCATACATTGATGGAGGTGCGTCAATCAATGTCATGAGTGAAAAAACAATGAAAGATGCCGATTTAAAGTTGTCTTCTTCTAGCTCTCCCTATCGCATCAAACTTGCTGATAATACTAGGGTGAAAACCTTAGGAATTGTCAGGAATTTGGGAGTGGATGTATGTGGTATTTCTGTGCCTACAACTTTCCAGGTCATTCCTACAAAGCCTGATGCTAGGGCTTATCCATTGATATTGGGTAGGCCATGGCTTCGCCAAGTGAAGGCGATTCAAAAGTGGGAGACAGGTGATCTTATTCTACAAGGTGAGAATAAGAAGGTCCACTACAACATCAAGAGTCGTCGTAAGAAAGTGGTAAGAGGTGAACCTTCAACTTCCAAAAGTTCAGAGTCAGAGTCATCCGATGAAGAAGAGACAAGTGGTAGCTCCGAGGACTCCATCTCAGAAGGAGAGGTGGAGAGAGTTGCATTTGGTCTTTTCCTAGGAAGGGATTGAGGGGATGCTAAAGACAATGGAGCCTTGAGGGGAAGCTTTTTCAACCATGTGCAAGAAAGGAGATGTGGACCTCACTAGTCTTCACCAACAGAATGAACTTCTTCTTGATGAATCCATAGCAGGTACTGAAAGGGAGGATTACTTAAAAATGTTGGATGGATTTCCTAACCTTTTTGCAAACAGCTACTCACAATTACGTCAAGTTACCTTAGTAGAGTATAAGATTGATCTCAAGCCCCAAAGTAAGCCAGTGGTACAACGGCTAAGGCGTTTAGGAGTAGTGCAAGCAGAGGTGCTTAAGAAGGAGGTAACTAATTTGCTTGAAGCTGGATTTATTTTTCCAGTAGAGAATTCAGAGTGGATTTCCCCAGTTGTAGTCACTCCCAAAAAGGGTGGAAAATGGCGTGTGTGTGTGGACTTTCGCCCTCTGAATGCATTCACAAAGAGGGATTATTATCCTCTATCCTTTTAGGATGAGATTTTGGATCAAGTTGTAGGTCATGAGTTGTATTCAATGTGTGATGGATACTCTCAAATCCGGATTTGTGAAGAAGATCAAAGGAAAACCTCATTTATCACCCCTTGGGGAGTATATGCCTATAGGGTGATGCCATTTGGCTTGACTAATGCACCAGCAACTTTTCAACGCTTCATGAGTCAGGTATTTGCACCTTACTTGGGAAAGTTTATAAGGGTCTTTCTGGATGATTTTTACATTTATTCAAGCCGCATGGATCACTTGGAAAAGTTGAGATTGGCCTTGCAAAGTATTGATGATGCAAAAGGGTGTCTTAATCCTGGAAAATGCCGCTTGGCACGAAGGAAGGTGGTTCTCTTGGGACATGTTATCTCAGAAGAAGGCATAGAGATGGATCCTGAGAAGGTGCAGGCAATTGTGGCCCTCCCACCACCTACCAATGTAAGGGAGGTAAGGAGGATTTTGGGTAAAACAAAGTATTACCAACGCTTTGTTGACATGTTCTCTGAGAAGATGTATCCTATAAATCTCTTAACAAAGAAGAATGTTTTTTTCCAATGGGGGCTCGATCAAATTCAATCTTTTTGTTTGCTCAAGGAATGCATGAGTCAAAGTCCAATTGTGCAACCTCCTAGGTGGGGGGAGGACTTTTATGTGAACCCAAGTGTCTCATCACATTCAGTGGGTGCTATACTCTTGCAAAAGGGAGAGCAAGGGCATATGCAACTAGTGTATTATGCAAGCCGACAACTCATCATCACTGATGCCGAGGAGAGGTATGGTGAAATGGAGAAAGGTGGTTTGTCTCTTGTTTCTGCAGTAAAGAAGTTCAGGTCATACTTGTTACCTCGCCCTTTTTTCTTCCTCACATCTCAACCTTCTTTAAATTCTTGGTCCGCAAACCCAATCCTGCAGGAGGGAAGTTTGCAAGGTGGATTTGCGAGCTTCAAGAATTCTCTTTCACTTTTATTACAGAAAACACCACTAGGGCCTCTCTTGCAGATTTGTTGCTTACAAGGAAGGAAGAGGAAGAAGGAACAGGAGCAAAGGAAGAAGTATATGAAGATTTGGAAATGCCACCAACTACTTTCACTATGCATTTTGATGGAGCCTTTAGCCCTTCCAGGCAATGTGGGGCTGGGGGATAGTTTTATTCGGTCCAGAAGGAAAAGAGGTATGGGCCAAGGGTAGGGAATTTCCAAAGGCTATATCAAATAATGTAGCTGAGTACAATGCATTAATTTGGGGATTAGAAGATTGCATAAAAGATGGAATTGAAGAGGTAGAGGTTAAAGGGGATTCACAATTGGTCATCCGACAAATGAAAGGAGAATATAAGGCGAGGAGTCCTAATCTCCAAGAATTGTATAAAAGGGCAATGGAGTTGAAAGAAGCTTTTGAGTTTTGTAAATTTGTGTATGTTAACAGGAAGGATAATCAAAAGGCTGATGAATTGGCTACTAAAACCTTGGCTTCTTCCAAAGTAGCTACTCTTGCATTAATGGATACAGGTTGGCCTGAGCTCCAAGATGTTCAACACTATTTAGATACAGGATACTTCCCTCCTGGATTGAATCCTCAACAGAAGCAAAGGCTTACCAGGAAAGCTCATCCTTACACAATTCTAGGAGATGTTCTTTATAAGCAAGGTAAGGATAAGATTCTTAGGAGGCTGATGAGCCTAGAGGAGTCTAAAAGGATTATGGAATTATTTCATGAATGTTCAGGTCACTTTGCCTCAGCTAGCACAACTCGAAGGATCCTTAAAACAAGGTATTATTGGCCTCGACTCAGCAAAGATGTCCATGAGTGGTGCAGAAGCTGTGAAGTATGCCAGGCATATGGGCATAAGCAATTGGTTCCCGAACCCTTAAACCCTATCCCAGCATATGGTCCATTTGAAAGGTGGGGATTAGATTTTGTGGGCCCACTTCCTCGTTCCTCACATGGGAAGTATTACATATTGGTGGCCATAGATTATGCAACAAGGTGGGCAGAAGCAAAGGCAATGGTCAATAATAAAGCAGTGGCTGTGGCGTCCTTTCTCAGGGAATACATATGTGCCCGATTTGGATGTCCATTGGAAATCTTTACAGATGGGGGGAGGTCTTTCAAGAATGACTTGATTGAAGCTTTGGTGCAGAAATTAAAAATAAAGCATGCTATGTCAACTCCCTATTATCCCCAATGTAATGGTTTAGTAGAAAAAACTAATGGACTGCTTTGTGGATCTTTGTCTAAGCTAGTGGATACTATGAAGAGAAAGTGGGATGTGCATTTGTGGGCCTATAGGACAACTCACAAACTCTCTCTTGGTTTCACACCTTTTTAGTTAGTTTATGGAATGGAGGCTATTTTGCCAATAGAATTGGAAATCACAAGCCTTCGCACATCTTTTGCACGCTTGAATAATGAAAAAGAAACACATGCCCAATGCCTAGCACAACTGGAGATCTTGGATGAGAGGCGACTTCAAGTACTTCAAAATTTGGAGGCTCCACAACAACGGCGCAAGTCAAGGCATGACACTCTCACGAGGAAGAAGAAGAAGCCAGAACTCAAGCAAGGAAGCTTAGTCATGAGGTATGATGGCCGTGTGGAGAAACGGCTAGATAAGAAGCTTCTTCGACGCTGGGAAGGCCCCTTCAGGATAAAGCAAAAGTTCAAAAATAACACCTATCTTCTAGAGGATGCAAGTGGCAAGGAGGTTCCCGGACGTGCCAATGAGTCCCGGCTAAAGATATTCTACCCTCGAGCACCATGGCTAGCAGACCCCCCAGACAAGCATGGAGGATCTGCTAGGGGGGAAAGATGTGACGTGAAAAATTGATATCTTTCATGTCAATTTTGGACACTGTAGGCCGAGGGCTGAAGGGAAGGTGCTCACCAAAGTGATGAAGAAAGAATGAACAAGAATGATGAAAAGTGAGGGCATATTTTGATGGTTTCTCAATGGTAATAAGGTGGAAGCTTGTCCAAGAAGATTGCGGCGCCCACAATGGAATAACGGCGTGGTGATGCGACGGCTTGGCGGCTACCCCGATAACAGCATTCTATCTTCAAATATAACGGTTTTACTTGATTTGGGGTGCACACATTGTAAATGCCACAAGTATGCTTGATAAATACTTTGGTATGGTAGATAGGCTAGTGATGTGGAAAATAAAAGTGGGCCTTCATGCTCACATGGATTTTTATTGTATTATTAATATGGTATTCACCATAAGGCTACAAGTTGAGGGGTGTGGAAGGCATGTGGAGGAGTGTGTGTAGGTGCATAATTGGGAAAGATTCTTCTAGAATGCCTGCATGGAAGAGGAGAATTCTGCCATGTGTAAATGGGATCTCCACCTACATTCCACTTGGACTTGGCTATTATCTCATCACACATTCAAAGTCAAAAAGTCTTCAATTTAATAATCAATAGAAGACTTAGCCTAAGAGGACAATTGATGGTGACATCCACCCTTATGTCACTAAAGGGTTGAAGATTTTTATGTTGTAATTTGTAACAATGGAAGAGAGGGTGATTCTCCACCTATAAAAGGAGCCCTCCTCTCCCTTTCAAATCAAGGACTGAGCCTCCTCAATTGAGCATTTTGTGTCATTGCCATTCTCTTATCTTTCAAACCCCTATTCAAACACTCTCTTTACATGTGAATGTCTCATTTAGCATTAGCTCCTCATGCTTAACCCAATTTTGGACCTCTTTGATGATTCATGATAAGTGGGATAAGGAGTTATTATCTTGGTGGGCCTGTGACTTCTCAAGGTAGCCCTTGCCTTATTGCCACCCTCCTTTGGAGGTACCAATGGTTTTAGCGGTAATGAGCATGCGGAAAGACTTTGGGGACCATAGGTAAATCTTTACGATTGTCCGCTGAGCAATGTTAACCCTTACCCTCTAGCTTGAATCATGAAGGAGATGAAAGGCAAGAGGCTATGTGAAAATTGAGGTTTCATGCTCACCGGCCTTGATAGGGGAGGACTGTTCTTGGAGATTATGGGCTTGGGACAGCAGGCCTCTTATTCGCCTTCAGTGGGATCCAGGTGAATGGTTTTGGCGAGATCCCTACTCGGCCCCCACCAGCCCAGGCATCCCCTTTTTTCAGTACACAGCGAGGCTGGGGCGGCGGATTCAGAGGCACAAGATAGCGAGCACCCCGACGGCGGCCGAGCATTGGCGGTGACAGGGGCTCTTCCCTGCCTTTCTTAGGGACTTCTGGCAGCGCCTTTGGGCCAGCTTCCGGCCCCGGAAGGTGACGCTTTTTCTCTGGCTCACAGCGCATAGAGGACTGGCTGTGGGGGCTTGGCTAGCTTTTGGCAGACACCCAGCGTCCTGCCCTCGGTGCGGCCATGCACAGGAGTCGCAGCGGCATTGCTTATGGGATTGCCCACAGGCACAGCAGGTATGGCAGCGCGCTCTCAAGATGGTTTTTGCAGGCTCACCAGGTGAGATGCTGGTGACATGGGGTGCGGTGGCTTGGGCCACGGACAGCGGCCCGGCCCTTGGATATGAGGACGTCCCTGGCAGTGCGACCATCCAGGTCTCTGACAAGGCGATGGCGGTGGTTTCGACGCCAGACTTCTCTTCGGCAGCCCCTTAGGAGGGGGTCAGGCACAGATGGCAGATGATCAGCAGCATGACGGCTTGGCACATATGGAGAGCCCGATGCAGGGAGGCCATTGACCGCCAGGCGACTCCACCGGTGGAGGTCATACAGGCCCTCTGGTGGGTGGACATCATTCACACCTTGAGAGGACACTGGGGGGACACTTGAAGGCGACTCGGACCGCATGGGAGGGCGCCGCAAGGCTTTCCTCCGCATGTGGCAGCCTGGCCCTTTCCTCACCACGAGGGGTGAGGATGTCACTTGGCACTATAGGCCTCTAGTTTGGCTTTTCTCACCTCCCACATGTACTACTAGGTAGCCCCCCCAGAGAGCGGCCAGCCCACGGGGGTGGAGCTCAGGTGTTCACTGTGGTTTTATCCCTCCTTACGAGGTGAGCTTTGTAGCCTTATGGTGTTTTCTCATTAACTAATAGAAGGATCGTTTTTTCGGGAAAAAAAATGAGGTTTCATGCAAAGAGAGAGAGTGCAGTTTTTGGGGTCCAATACCCAATTTTCAACCGGTAATTACTCATCACTCAGGTGTTGGTTTCTTAAATTGATCATATGGCTAGGAAGCTCTTTATATGCTCTTTCCACTCATGTAACTAATTTCTTAATCCCTCACCTCATTGATGATCAGAATTTATCCCAAAGTTGCTAACTTTTAGGCGAATTTTGGTAGTTTTATAGTCTTGTAGTAAAATGCTCATAACTTTTCGCTCGGTTGTCCGTTTTTGAAGGTTTTTATATGGGTACGAAGCTGTCTTCAAGCTCTACGCACTTATGTAATCCTCTTTTGCACAGCCTATACAGATTTAAAATTGTAATTCTCTGTGTATCTCTATTTTTTAAAGACTTTTGGCCAAGCTATATTCATTTGCTTTAATATGTTTCATCCAAATCATCCAATTCGAACAATATTCCCCGTATGTTTCCGTTCACATAATCCTGAGTCGGAATATTTTCTTCCAACAAAGAATCGCCCTCTTGTTTGGAGCTGCAAGACTGGCAGAAATTCTTACTTCTCCGGAGCCTTTCATCTTTCCTTCCATGAATTATGATCTCACCTTTGATGTGTATATCTTTATCTTAACCTAGGGAGAGAAAGGGAGGTGAGGAGGCTGTGAGGTTTCATACAAGTGTGTTTTGATTCTAAGAAGTGACCGAAGTCCAAACCCCAACTTCGTGTCACAATAGTTTAGGAAAAATCTTATCTAACTCGAACTTTGAATCAGACTATGACCAAGACCAAACTCTTTCGTCAATTTCAAGGAAAGAAGGAGTGACCAATTTAGAAATACACGCAAAACTCCTGCCAAATCTGAAACTAAGTTTGAGACCCTTCGAATTGATCTGTGGATCAAGGTTATAGAATTCAAGGAATTTCTGGTATGAAATTCAAAATTCTGATCAAGAAGTTTTGGGGATACTGATTCAAGAAATACTCCTTGTATTCAAAAGAAAATCAAACTGCAAACTTGCATACAAACCCTGTTTTCTTAAAAGACTGTCTTACGCCAGAATACTGGAGGGGGCAGAGGGGTCTCGCAGCTCATCCTTGAGCCACTAGACTCTCCATCAACAAGAAAATGCCCTATAGAAATATCAGGCATACCAAGGGACTCAACCACTTTCTCTTTACCTTTATGTAATGTCATGTGAATCTGGATGTGAGTGAATGAGATGTGATGTAAATTGGGATAGATGTGAATGAATGATATGTGATGTGAATAGATGTGATGAGATATGATGTGAATCAGATAGATTTGAATGAATGGATGGATGGGATGTGAATGAATGTAATGTGATGTGAATAGATGTAATGAGATGTGATGTGAATCAGATAGATGTGAATGAGTGGATGGATGTGAATGTGTTTGTGAAGAATGGATGTGAATGTGTATGTGAAGAATGGATATAGATGTGTATGTGAAGAATGGATGTGGATGTGTATGTGAAAGAATGTGATGTGATGTAAAGAGATGTGATGTGACATGAATATATGTGGATGTGAAGTGATAGATATGAATGTATGGATAGATGTGGGTAGTCATACATGTGAATGATTAGATGGATGTGGATGAATGAGATGAGATGTGTATGAATGAGATATGATGTGGATAGAAGTGATGTGATATAATGTGGATAGAATGTATGTGATGGGATGGTGATGAGAATGAATGTGATGGATATGAATAAATGAATGTGATGGATATGAATGAATGTGATGTGATGGATGTAAATGGATGTGATGTACATGAATGTGATGGACATGAATAGATGTGATGTGATGTGAACCAGGATGTGAATGAATGAGATGTGATGTCATGTGAATCAGAATGTGAGTGAATGAGATGTCATGTAAATTGGGGTAGATGTGAATGCATGATATGTGATGTGAATGAATATGATGTGATAATATGTGGATATGGGTAGATACGAGTGGATGAGATCTGATGTGGATAAATAAGGATAGATGTGAATGGATGATATGTGATGTGATGAATATGATGTGATGAGATGTGGATATGGGTAGATACGAGTGGATAAGATCTGATGCGGATAAATAAGGAAAGATGTGATGAGATGGAAAATGATATGATGAGAATGGGAATACATATGAAATAAATGAGGATTGATGTGGAATAATGTGGAAAGACGAGAGTTCGTTATAGAAACTGTATTTATGACCTGTTTTCTTTTAATGACTGTTTTATGTCAAGAATGCTGGGGAAGCATTTTTACCCTCTTGTGAATGAGGTCGTGGAGACCTAATCTGATAAAGTTGCAACAACTGACGGAGAGTCAATGGAGGACGTCTCACGTAGCAAGGTCGGGCGAGGTCTTGACCATCGATTTAAATGGTAAGCTTCCAGTATGGTAGATGAGGGACTAAGGAAGTGGCCTATGAGTGAAGCGCTAGGTGACCTATGAGAGGGATCCTAGAGGGTGCTGACCATACGGTGCTCGGGCTTTGGGCCACCAAAGATATCCACACGTGCGTCGTGGAAGATATTGGAACAAGGATTAAGAGTTGTTTTCTAAATTCGGGCATGGATTTGGTTGATTGACCTTGCTGGTCCTCAACGGATGAGTCCACGGCCCTTTTATATAGATCTGTTGGTTGATCTTGCTGATCTTCAACGGAGATTCCATTTTGATTTTTATAAGTGAATATATTGCCGGGTACTATGAGCTAGGAACTATCGAAAAGGCCCCTGAGTGGACAGGTGGTGAACGTTCTGGTTACCAATGATGCCATAGGTACATCGATGAAGGAAAAATTAGAAATTAGGATTCAACCGGATAATGTTGGAGGATTATGATCAATGATACTATAGTTTCATTAAAAGATTATTTTAAAGACAGCTGAATCTATGAAAAAGGCAATTTCATATTGGGTGTGTAAGTGGTGTGACTAGTTTTAAGTTTGCATGAATATCCGACTAGGGGGCCTGGGAACTCTTTTCCCTGGTACCCGAGACAAAACCTAACCAAATTCTTAAATGGATCCCATCACTTTAGTGGTTGGGTAGTTGGTTAACCCACCATGGGACTAGATAGGGTTAGGCTGGACTGATGGATCCCTAAAGTGAGACTCAATTCTGTTATGTATTAACGAAAGAAGTGCATTAACAAAAGAAGTGCATTATCGCATTAATGTAGGCCAAGCCTGCGGTCATACGCGCGATCACTTTGGCTCCAAAAGGGCATGGTTGGAGGTCTGCCGCCTTGTGGGCTAGATCGGGCTATCATGGACCCTGGATTCTGCCCTTTGTGCTCCAGTCCCCGTTCGGGAGCACAACACTTTGCCTTGGTGATGTACACTCCACAACTGTTGTAGAAAGTGCTCGGGACACGATAAGATGGACAATATAACCCATTTCTATTCCCATGGTATAGATCACATGAGAGGAATGTTTAGCTTCTTGAAATGGGCTCTGATAAATAGACATCACCCTCGATTACATTGGATATGCCACTTTCATATTCTGCTAGACATCCCACTCTCGTATTGTCCGTATACGACTGTACACTGGTCGACCAGATTGTCAGTCTTGACTGCTAGTTGAACAAAGCGGTGGTTTAACCTTGACCTTGCCTCTACGAGGTCATATTTTGTAAGCTTTGGATCGTATGTGGAATATAGTTATTCTCAAATCCTGTTGTCGAGGTCGGTGGGTCCCCTGCCGCCTGGGCCCTGAAGGAACACTCTTTATACCCCGGCTGATACTAGCATGCTATTGTCATGAAAGGCAGCCCAGCATATCCTTATGGGCGCTCACGGGTATGAATACCTGTCAAACATTCATCTTCATCGCCAGCTAGCTGTTATTATAAGGTCAGCTTGTGGATCTTGCCTAGGGAAAGGATCTTAGGGATATTCCGAGGATGGGAGCGAGCGATCAAATTGCGCAAGGCACTTATGGATTTGATGTAGAGACTATTCAGTATTAAGAAGTAGATATGTGTCTGCAAGAGGTAAACCTGTGTCAACACTAAGAACCTTCTCACTTCAGGATTACGAGCGAGGCGATCCGTCGCAGGGATGCCTGGATTATCGTTGATCGTATGGTATTCTCAAAGCTACAGCTATGGTAATCGAGGCTTTTCTTCATATTCTCAAAGTTGCTGCTTAGCGCATTGATTGCTTCGTATCCCTGAAGGAGCTGCAACTTCTTGGCATTGTCTATGGCCATGATCGTATCACTAGGGAATCGTATCACGGAGACACTTCTCACACGGGAGTTATTTAGACTGTTTCTCTACAATTTCGCCCAAGTGACCATAAGACGCAATTTTGCAAGCAGAAAAAGAGACTCGGACCCTCAACTCTAGCCTTGGCAAGGCTATACTCTACCATTAAGCTATTTCGACCAGCGAAACCGGAGCTGAGTGCGGAGCAGAGAAAGCATTATAGCTTTCTCCGTGACTTCATTGCGGATTGGAACTATTGACTTGAGACTCCATCAACGTTCCTTTGTTGATGGATAGGTCCATGCTCGAAGAGATTCGAACTATCAACCCCCAGATTCAAAGTTTGGTGCTGTATCCGATTGAGCTACAGGCACAAGTTGACCTTATAGACCGAACAGAGGCTAGTAAAATCTAACGCAATGCTTAGAAGGTCATAATATCAGACCAAACTTTGCTAGGTGCCAAAGAAAAAGCACGCTTATTATCCCGCAAGGCTACATATTGACTGTTACTGGTGCTAGGTAAGGAGTTTTGATTTTGGGTCGAAAGCGTCACTTTTCGAAATATCTCGAATAATGGGAGTGACTGCATAAACAATCTAACTACTAGGCTGCTTCCCCGTTTCATAGCTTGCTCCCCCGGCCAGCATTTGTGTTCCCGGCATTTCGTTCGCTAAGAGCAAAGGGTCGGCAAAGCTACCTTTTCATTATTATATGATAATCGTGGAAAGCTCTGAATCGGTCTCAGGTGTTTGGAACAGGGGTTACGGGGGGCTGGCTCCCAGGGTGTTTCGGCCTTCAGGGACAAGAAAGGCAATAGCTGGCAAATCTAGAAATTATGACCAAGATGTTTATCCAGATTGATATTGGGACAGAATGAAGAGCTTGATGGCTGATATGAAAGGAACCTCTATGTAGAAGGCATACATAGGTGGCTGGGTCGTGTAACCAATCAGTGACCCGGACAAAGTTGAGGTCTTCCCGTAAGCAAAAAAACTGCCATGAATATCGAGAACGGAACGAGAAGCTTGGGAACGGAACAACAAAATCAAGTCAAGTCTATGGAAGCTTAATTCGTTTGTTCTTCGTAAAACAATTGGATACAAAGTAACCCATAAGGCTCTGTTTCATATTTAAAACTAGGGTTCAGCTACCATGAGATTTGACTCCGGGTCACGCCTTCGGTTCGTGTTTTCCGCTCGAAGCATAATATCATTCGTTGTATCGGAACGGATCCCGCGAGACATGCAAGAAGTATGTGTTCCATAACGGCAATGTTTCCCCCGAGACATGCATTGCCAAGGCAGCGATGCCTCCCAAGCTTTGTGGGTGAGAAGAATGACTCAAACAAGAAGGCTATGAATGAGCAATGCTTTGAATGCCTTGGGATCTTGGAGTAAAAGGATTCAAATTTTTGTGTGTCGGTACCAGAAACCGATGCCTTACCGCTTGGCTATACTCCATACAGTGGTAACCAGGGAAAAGAAGCAAAACTCAAAGAACGGGTGGGTTGGGCGTGCAGCAAAGCGAAAGACTGGAAAGTTGGGTATGGCAAGTAAATAGGCTTAGTAGGGCTCAAACCTACAATATTACCGTTATGATTTCAACCAATTAAACTATAAGCCCACTGTTAGCCCTCTCAGAGGTAATGGAGTCAATAGATTTGTTGAGGGAAAAGCGGGAAGGGAAACAATCGACCGCATATTTTCCAATTTTTCTTCGCTCCTTCTATTCCTCTTATTGAGAATAAGAACTCAGAGGCTTTTATTTTCTCCTCGCCTTTGAGGTTTGGACTTCTCCCGAGACATTTGGCAATGTGGGAGATTGTATTTGCCTACATTCACAGCCAATTTGCTGTGAAACGGCGAGTGTTTCTCCCTTTGCCTTTGAATCAAGTCTCAAACACTATGAAACCTGGGGGGCGACTCCTGCAGGACGTGTGCTATGGGCCACCCCTAAAGCAGATAGAACTAGAATCGGATCGTGAAAGACTGATGGAATGAGTGACATGAGCGAATAATTGTTTAGCTCTAGTGGGAGATTCTACGGGTCTTAAACGTTGCATGCTTCTCGGGGTGTTGGTGTATTGAAACTTTCTTTCCTCATCACCTAGCTCGGGATTTCGTTCAATTCCTCTTACACTTTTCAAGACTAAATGATCATTCAAATGGACGATGCATCCTCCCTCCTTCCGTATCCTCTCTTGATACTCACCGGCCCGCCCCTTCCACCCACCATAGTGCTCCCCCGTCCGTTATTTCACCTCAATGCGCTCCTGCCCCGCGTAACATTATGAGAGGGTTAAGAACAGCAACGGCAATGATGTAGCAAGGGAAAGCTAAATAAAAAGGGCTATAGGAATATGAAGGACTCCCTTCATTGAAAAAGAAAGTGTCGATTGTCTATTCTTTAGGCACTCATGGCAAACTAATCTCTCCTAGAGAGGACACGTGTGGGAAGTATTTGTTTCTAACAATCCCAAAGTCTTTAAGGTTTTGACAATTTTGTATAACCATTAGGATGCTCCAAACGCACTAGAGTACAGGAAGGAAACAGTGGTGTCAAAGCATTCTTTGGGAACCACATCCTATTCTTCCTCGATGGATGATTTGCCTCGTCTGATGGTGTCGTGTGAAAGTTGTTTATGATCTAGGAATTCAACTGATTTTAGGTAATCCATCTTTATGTGGCACGACATGCAAGGTGCTATGAAAAACATGTAACCCACAAATTACGTGAAATGGATAAATCGATCTGGTTAGGGCATTCTTTAGAACTTACTTCAGGAAGAATCATCTAGGGTTACAGTTGCGGTTTCTTTTTTCTCGTATCCATAACCTTTTTCCTTTTAAAAGCTGGCACCCTTCAATGAATGCATGACACCCGTTGGTGTACGAAAAGAGGCAATCACACCTTTCACCTTATAAGTCTCAAGCCACTTAAGTCAATATTAGGTAATTTGGGAAAAATCTCACATTTTGGGAATCAATTATTCCATATAGTTTTGGAAATATCTTAAACATACTAACTCCAAATTTGTCGGAGATCATAGATTTAGATTCTACTCTTCAAGATCTTTCCGATGATATGTCACATGAGGGGGTTTTGAAAACTTTTGCACAAGTTCACCATGCTCCCATTTTTCAAATGGGAATGAGATTTTTCCCAAATTATCTAATATGGTGTTACTTATTGACCCTCTCGGTTTGACCATTATTTTTCAGATGATAGACCGTACTAGGAGTCAACTTGTACCCATGCTATCAAACAATGTATGCCAAAATGTGCCCATGAACTTCACATCTCAGTCACTTACTATTTGCTACAGCATACCATGCAACTTGAAGACATTTTCCAGCCATAAGATATTATACCTTTTGATACCCTTTTTTACATACACCATTTGGTTATCTTCTTAGTTAGAGCAAGCTTCCATGGTGAGCTCTTCCTTTTCAGAAGCTATGTGTGTACTCTAATATGAGTGCAATAGGTGCTAATCATTTTCGATTGTTTCTAATTGAATTTTTAGAATGCATCTTCTTGATCATGATTACTGATAATCATTTTCAGGTTGTTATTAATCTAGTTTTTCAAAATGCATTTTCTTGATCATGATTAGTGTTAATCATTTATAGAATTGATGTTTACACAGTTTTTAGATTTTGCTAATTTCTTGATTTGAGAAGATTATTAATGTAATTTATGTTAATCCTTTGCAAATATTTGAGTTCTTGAAGGAATACTGCGAGAAGAAGGTCGATGTACAGAATCTTAATGCAATTTCAAGAAAGTGTGTAGAATCTTGATGTAGTTTCAAGAAAGTGTGCAGAATCTTGGTGCAGTTTCAAGAAAGTGTGCAGAATCTTGATGCTGTTTTAAGAAAGTTTACAGAATATGGTTGGTAGAATGCATTGTTGTGAAGTTTCAAGTGAAAGTGAAGGGCATTGAAGATTTGTTTCAAGAATCAGCGCAGAATTTAAGATACTGAGATTGAAGAAAAGATTCATAGTTGTGAGTGATATTGTCAAAGTTCTACACATTCCTTGCATTTTTTGTTGTTTGTTGCAGTTCTCGTTGAATTCTTGCAAGAAACAATTGAAATATCAAGAAAAATATGAAATACCAAGAAACAGTTGAAGTGCCAAGATTAAACTATAGTGATTTGTGAATACTATCCTCAAATTATATTGTTTACAATCTAATCAAGTGGATTGATACTAATTTTCAAATATTAGTGTTACTTTTGTGAAAGTCCAAGCAAATAGGCCACAAAAGTACTATGTTAATAAAGCAAGTGCAGTTTCGGTAAAGATTGAGTGCAGCTTGTAGTTTAATACAAAAATGGTGCAAAATTATGTGTATTTGATACAAATACACATAATAGAGACCTAGCCCACTAGTGTGAGCCAGTGTTCCCCATACACCATAGGGTTATCCTAATCTATATACAATACTTATTAATTGGGAAGTTCTCTTGCAAGAATGATTAGTGATAAGCATGAGACTAAAATCAAGATTGAGTTCTACAATAGCATAATACATGAGCCTTTTCATCATTGAGCTTTGCCTAAACTCTCATTGAAAGAGGGAAAACACTTGGAAAATGGATCTCTCTTGGAGATTGCTTAAGTTTAGCCACTTATGCTGTGTTGATATCTTAGATGATGTACTTGAAGACATAACAACAAAATCTACAACAATAAACAAAGTACAAGTTGTAGATGCAATAATCAACAAGTATAGAACAAGTGTAGGATGCAAATGATGTGATATAGAATTGGTTTGTTACAAGCTAAAAACAAAGTTCCTACTTAAGCTGTCTATAACATAGCACTTGTGCAATAACAAGAAGAATGGAGAGGTGAACATTTATTTTGCGGAACTCAAGTAGGTGCTACTCTACAGGAAGAGTGCCTTTGTGACAAAAGAGATAGCCTGTCCTCTACACAAAGCACATATGAGTTGGGCTCTATATTACAAAGAAGATTGGAATAGGCTTGAAGACCATGGATTTTCTTATTTTACTGCCACACCATTAGAGGTCAGACAACCAACACAATCAAGCATCACCCCTATAGTGAACAAAACTCAAGTACATGCAAATGCTTGAGTAAGAGACAGTCTAAATGTTCATAAAGAGCTTCCCCAGAGGCAGCACATGTGCTCTAGGTATACTAGTGACACTGAAGGAGTGCAGACCGAGTCTAATAGTAATTTTTTACTACATTCATGGTATATGGAAGATCTTACTGCGGTCGAGAGACACTGGCATGAGAGCTACAGTCGGCTGTGTGCCTAGTGGTCTTGCTAAACACAATTATGCGACCTCCATGCAACTTGACACCGGGCATGATGCTTTCCTATAAGACCTCCATCGCAATGTGCATCTAGCATAAGTTATGGAGGATCAATGACGACAATAGTGTTGCCACTTGTGCTGATTTTCCAACAACACTGACATCATAGAAATGATAGCTCACAACGGGAGAAATGTTGACGAATAGGAGATATGGGAGGGCTTACAAGCAACTACCAAAAAAAAAAAAAACAGGTGCGAAGATCACAAACAAACCAACAAAAGAGTTTGCATTCTTTCCACTTCCTCCCTTGCATGTTGCATGTGGATTTGCGTTCTCTTGCTTGAATGCTAAGATCGGTACATGCACCTTGTATCCATACACAGCCTCAAAAGACGACATTCCAATGCTACTATGATAGGTGCTATTGTAGGTAAACTCCACCAAATGCAACCAATCATCCCATGCATGTTGTGTTTCATAGCAATAATGCCTCAAGTAAGTCTCGAGCCACTTATTGACCCTCTCGGTTTGACCATTAGTTTTCGGATGATAGGCCGTACTAGAAGTCAACTTGTACACATGCTATCAAACAATGTATGCCAAAATGTACCCATGAACTTCACATCTCGGTCACTTACTATTTGCTGTAGCATACCATGCAACTTGAAGACATTTTCCATGATTTGGTGTGCCACCATAGATGCTGAGTGTCTCACTTTTTTTGCTATCCCATCCCCTCTTGGTAGATGGCAAGCCGGTAATGAAATCCATAGCAATATGTGTCACCATTTTCCCTCAGGAATAGGTAAGGGCTGAAGCAAACCACTGAGCTTGTGTGTGGGATCCTTGTTGAGTTGACAAGGCATGCATTTAGCAACATACTCTTTGACTTCCCTCCATTGACCTTTCCAATGAGATCTCTTCCTTATGGCATCATATGTGTTGAACAAACCCAAGTGTCCCACCGTGGGAGTAGAATGCATCTCATCCGTGACCTTTTTCTTGAAGGATAAGTGGGGTACAAGATACACCCTTTCCTTGTGATAGAGGAGACCATTTTGTAACCTAAAATGAGGTAAATCATCACAAACACCATGTTGTAATTTGTGCATGTATTCCTCTTGAATCTCCTCAATCCAATCATTATGCACCTCCGTGATGGCCAATAGTGAACAGCCCACATTCTAGAAAGTGGATCCACCACCACATTTTCCTTTCCCTTCATATATGTGATCTCAAAATCATATTGTTGAAGGGAAACCAACCACTTTCTTTGCTTAGGTGAAAGCTTTGATTGTGATAGGAAGAATTAAAGAATCATATAGTCACTTCGCACATAAAATTTGCTTTCATAAACATAGTGATGCAATTTTTTGATTGCATATACAACATAGTGATGCCATTTTTTTGATTGCATGCAAGATAGCACATACATATGGGGGATGGGCCTACACACATGGAGCTTAGGGGCATTTGCACATATGTTGTATAGAGCATATGGGGACCTTGGGACCATGAAAGGCACCAGCCACCGTAAGATATTATACCTTTTGATACCCTTTTTTACATACACCATTTGGTTATCTTCTTAGTTAGACCAAGCTTCCATGGTGAGCTCTCCCTTTTGAGAAGCTATGTGTGTACTCTATTATGAGTGCAATAGGTGCTACTCCCTACGATGCATAGGAAATGTGTACTCCTCCATGCTAATGAATGGAAGTATCAGAGCTCTTGGCTTAGATCTTGATGCTTTGTTTAGGATATTAATCATTTTCCATTGTTTCTAATTTAATTTTTAGAATGCATCTTCTTGATCATGATTACTGATAATCATTTTTAGGTTGTTATTAATCTAGTTTTTCAAAATGCATTTTCTTGATCATGATTAGTGTTAATCATTTATAGAATTGATGTTTACATAGTTTTTAGATTTTGTTAATTTCTTGATTTGAGAAGATTAATAATGTAATTTATGTTAATCCTTTTTAAATTTGAATTAATCATTGTTTTTCAAACCCTAATTCACTTTACTACTTGATTTCTTGAATTCCTTGATCTTCTTACCCTTGATTTCTTGAAAATTTTCTTGATTTTTGAAATTAGGCTTACAGAAGTTTCAACAACCAATTTTGAGTGATTTCTTACATTATCTTGCTTAGGGAGCATACTTTTTCAAAGATTATCATCAGAGCCCTTATTTCTTCAAGATTAAAATCCTAGATTGCCAAATATTGGAGTTCTTGAAGGAATACTGCGAGAAGAAGGTCGATGTACAGAATCTTAATAGAAAGTGTGTAGAATCTTGATGTGGTTTCAAGAAAATGTGCAGAATCTTGGTGCAGTTTCAAGAAAGTGTGCATAATCTTGATATTGTTTTAAGAAAGTTTATAGAATATGGTTGTTGGTAGAATGCACTGTTGTGAAGTTTCAAGTGAAAGTGAAGGGCATTGAAGATTTGTTTCAAGAATCAGCGCAGAATTTAAGATAGCAAGATTGAAGAAAAGATTCATAGTTATGAGTGATATTGTCAAAGTTCTACACAGTCCTTGCATTTTTTGTTGTTTGTTGCAATTCTCGTTGAATTCTTGCAAGAAACAATTGAAATATCAAGAAAAATATGAAATACCAAGAAACAGTTGAAGTGCCAAGATTAAACTATAGTGATTTGTGAATACTATCCTCAAATTATATTGTTTACAATCTAATCAAGTGGATTGATACTAATTTTCAAATATTAGTGTTACTTTTGTGAAAATCCAAGCAAATAGGCCACAAAAGTACTATGTTAATAAAGCAAGTGCAGTTTCGGTAAAGATTGAGTGCAACTTGTAGTTTAATACAAAAATGGTGCAAAATTATGTGTATTTGATACAAATACACATAATAGAGACCTAGCCCACTGGTGTGAGCCATTGTTCCCCATACATCATAGGGTTATCCTAATCTATATACAATACTTATTAATTGGGAAGTTCTCTTGCAAGAATGATTAGTGATAAGCATGACACTAAAATCAAGATTGAGTTCTACAACAGCATAATACGTGAGCCTTTTCATCATTGAGCTTTGCCTAAACTCTCATTGAAAGAGGGCAAACACTTGAAAAATGGATCTCTCTTGGAGATTGCTTAAGTTTAGCCACTTATGCTGTGTTGATATCTTAGATGATGTACTTGAAGACATAACAACAAAATCTATAATAAACAAAGTACAAGTTGTAGATGCAATAATCAACAAGTATAGAACAAGTGTAGGATGCAAATGATGTGATATAGAATTGGTTTGTTACAAGCTAAAAACAAAGTTCCTACTTAAGCTGTCTATAACATAGCACTTGTGCAATAACAAGAAGAATGGAGAGGTGAACATTTATTTTGCGGAACTCAAGTAGGTGCTACTCTACAAGAAGAGTGCCTTTGTGACAAAAGAGATAACCTGTCCTCTACACAAAGCACATATGAGTTGGGCTCTATATTACAAAGAAGATTGGAATAGGCTTGAAGACCATGGATTTTCTTATTTCACTGCCACACCATTAGAGGTCAGACAACCAACACAATCAAGCATCACCCCTATAGTGAACAAAACTCAAGTACATGCAAATGCTTGAGTAAGAGACAGTCTAAATGTTCATAAAGAGCTTCCCCAGAGGCAGCACATGTGCTCTAGGTATACCAGTGACACTGAAGGAGTGCAGACTGAGTCTAATAGTAATTTTTTACTACATTCATGGCATATGGAAGATCTTACTACGGTCGAGAGACACTGGCATGAGAGCTACAGTCGGCTGTGTGCCTAGTGGTCTTGCTAAACACAATTATGCGACCTCCATGCAACTTGACACCGGGCATAATGCTTTCCTATAAGACCTCCATCGCAATGTGCATTCAGCATAAGTTATGGAGGATCAATGCCGACAATAGTGTTGCCACTTGTGCTGATTTTCCAACAACACTGACATCATAGAAATGATAGCTCACAACGGGAGAAATGTTGACGAATAGGAGATATGGGAGGGCTTACAAGCAACTACCAAAAAAAAAAAAAAAACAGGTGCGAAGATCACAAACAAGCCAACAAAAGAGTTTGCATTCTTTCCACTTCCTCCCTTGCATGTTGCATGTGGATTTGCGTTCTCTTGCTTGAATGCTAAGATCGGTACATGCACCTTGTATCCATACACAGCCTCAAAAGGCGACGTTCCAATGCTACTATGATAGGTGCTATTGTAGGTAAACTCCACCAAATGCAACCAATCATCCCATGCATGTTGTGTTTCATAGCAATAATGCCTCAAGTAAGTCTCGAGCCACTTATTGACCCTCTCGGTTTGACCATTAGTTTTTGGATTATAGGCCGTACTAGAAGTCAACTTGTACACATGCTATCAAACAATGTATGCCAAAATGTGCCCATGAACTTCACATCTCGGTCACTTACTATTTGCTGCAGCATACCATGCAACTTGAAGACATTTTCCATGATTTGGTGTGCCACCATAGATGCTGAGTGTCTCACTTTTTTTGCTATCCCATCCCCTCTTGGTAGATGGCAAGCCGGTAATGAAATCCATAGCAATATGTGTCACCATTTTCCCTCAGGAATAGGTAAGGGCTGAAGCAAACCACCGAGCTTGTGTGTGGGATCCTTGTTGAGTTGACAAGGCATGCATTTAGCAACCTACTCTTTGACTTCCCTCCATTGACCTTTCCAATGAGATCTCTTCCTTATGGCATCATAGGTGTTGAACAAACCCAAGTGTCCCACCTGGGAGTAGAATGCATCTCATCCGTGACCTTTTTCTTGAAGGATAAGTGGGGTACAAGATACACCCTTTCCTTGTGATAGAGGAGAGCATTTTGTAACCTGAAATGAGGTAAATCATCACAAACACCATGCTGTAATTTGTGCATGTATTCCTCTTGAATCTCCTCAATCCAATCATTATGCACCTCCGTGATGGCCAATAGTGAACAGCCCACATTCTAGAAAGTGGATCCACCACCACATTTTCCTTTCCCTTCATATATGTGATCTCAAAATCATATTGTTGAAGGGAAACCAACCACCTTCTTTGCTTAGGTGAAAGCTTTGATTGTGATAGGAAGAATTAAAGAATCATATAGTCACTTCGCACATCAAATTTGCTTTCATAAACATAGTGATGCCATTTTTTGATTGCATATACAACATAGTGATGCCATTTTTTTGATTGCATGCAAGATAGCACATACATATGGGGGATGGGCCTACACACATGGAGCTTAGGGGCATTTGCACATATGTTGTATAGAGCATATGGGGACCTTGGGACCATAAAAGGCACCAGTCACCGTAAGATATTATACCTTTTCATACCCTTTTTTACATACACCATTTGGTTATCTTCTTAGTTAGACCAATCTTCCATGGTGAGCTCTCCCTTTTGAGAAGCTATGTGTGTACTCTATTATGAGTGCAATAGGTGCTACTCCCTACGATGCATAGGAAATGTGTACTCCTCCATGCTAATGAATGGAACCCCTAGGTCCCTTTCATTGCATTTGGTATCAGAGCTCTTGGCTTAGATCTTGATGCTTTGTTTAGGATATTAATCATTTTCGATTGTTTCTGATTTAATTTTTAGAATGCATCTTCTTGATCATGATTACTGATAATCATTTTTAGGTTGTTATTAATCTAGTTTTTCAAAATGCATTTTCTTGATCATGATTAGTGTTAATCATTTATAGAATTGATGTTTACATAGTTTTTAGATTTTGTTAATTTCTTGATTTGAGAAGATTAATAATGTAATTTATGTTAATCCTTTTTAAATTTGAATTAATCATTGTTTTCAAAACCCTAATTCACTTTACTACTTGATTTCTTGAATTCCTTGATATTCTTACCCTTGATTTCTTGAAGATTTTCTTGATTTTTGAAATTAGGCTTACAGAAGTTTCAACAACCAATTTTGAGTGATTTCTTACATTATCTTGCTTAGGGAGCATACTTTTTCAAAGATTATCATCAAAGCCCTTATTTCTTCAAGATTAAAATCCTAGATTGCCAAATATTGGAGTTCTTGAAGGAATACTGCGAGAAGAAGGTCGATGTACAGAATCTTAATAGAAAGTGTGTAGAATCTTGATGTGGTTTCAAGAAAATGTGCAGAATCTTGGTGCAGTTTCAAGAAAGTGTGCATAATCTTGATATTGTTTTAAGAAATTTTACAGAATATGGTTGTTGGTAGAATGCATTGTTGTGAAGTTTCAAGTGAAAGTGAAGGGCATTGAAGATTTGTTTCAAGAATCAGCGCAGAATTTAAGATAGCAAGATTGAAGAAAAGATTCATAGTTATGAGTGATATTGTCAAAGTTTTACACATTCCTTGCATTTTTTCTTGTTTGTTGCAATTCTCATTGAATTCTTGCAAGAAACAATTGAAATATCAAGAAAAATATGAAATACCAAGAAACAGTTGAAGTGCCAAGATTAAACTATAGTGATTTGTGAATACAATCCTCAAATTATATTGTTTACAATCTAATCAAGTGGATTGATACTAATTTTCAAATATTAGTGTTACTTTTGTGAAAATCCAAGCAAATAGGCCACAAAAGTACTATGTTAATAAAGCAAGTGCAGTTTCGGTAAATATTGAGTGCAACTTGTAGTTTAATACAAAAATGGTGCAAAATTATGTGTATTTGATACAAATACACATAATAGAGACCTAGCCCACTAGTGTGAGCCAGTGTTCCCCATACACCATAGGGTTATCCTAATCTATATACAATACTTATTAATTGGGAAGTTCTCTTGCAAGAATGATTAGTGATAAGCATGACACTAAAATCAAGATTGAGTTCTACAACAGCATAATACATGAGCCTTTTCATCATTGAGCTTTGCCTAAACTCTCATTGAAAGAGGGAAAACACTTGGAAAATGGATCTCTCTTGGCGATTGCTTAAGTTTAGCCACTTATGCTGTGTTGATATCTTAGATGATGTACTTGAAGACATAACAACAAAATCTACAACAATAAACAAAGTACAAGTTGTAGCAATAATCAACAAGTATAGAACAAGTGTAGGATGCAAATGATGTGATATAGAATTGGTTTGTCACAAGCTAAAAACAAAGTTCCTACTTAAGCTGTCTATAACATAGCACTTGTGCAATAACACGAAGAATGGAGAGGTGAACATTTATTTTGCGGAACTCAAGTAGGTGCTACTCTACAAGAAGAGTGCCTTTGTGACAAAAGAGATAGCCTGTCCTCTACACAAAGCACATATGAGTTGGGCTCTATATTACAAAGAAGATTGGAATAGGCTTGAAGACCATGGATTTTCTTATTTCACTGCCACACCATTAGAGGTCAGACAACCAACACAATCAAGCATCACCCCTATAGTGAACAAAACTCAAGTACATGCAAATGCTTGAGTAAGAGACAGTCTAAATGTTCATAAAGAGCTTCCCCAGAGGCAGCACATGTGCTCTAGGTATACCAGTGACACTGAAGGAGTGTAGACCGATTCTAATAGTAATTTTTTACAAAATTCATGGCATATGGAAGATCTTACTGCGGTCGAGAGACATTGGCATGAGAGCTACAGTCGGCTGTGTGCCTAGTGGTCTTGCTAAACACAATTATGCGACCTCCATGCAACTTGACACCGGGCATAATGCTTTCCTATAAGACCTCCATCGCAATGTGCATTCAGCATAAGTTATGGAGGATCAATGCCGACAATAGTGTTGCCACTTGCGCTGATTGTCCAACAACATTGACATCATAGAAATGATAGCTCACAACGGGAGAAATGTTGACGAATAGGAGATATGGGAGGGCTTACAAGCAACTACCAAAAAAAAAAAAAAACAGGTGCGAAGATCACAAACAAGCCAACAAAAGAGTTTGCATTCTTTCCACTTCCTCCCTTGCATGTTGCATGTGGATTTGCGTTCTCTTGCTTGAATGCTAAGATCAGTACATGCACCTTGTATCCATACACAGCCTCAAAAGGCGACGTTCCAATGCTACTATGATAGGCGCTATTGTAGGTAAACTCCACCAAATGCAACCAATCATCCCATGCATGTTGTGTTTCATAGCAATAATGCCTCAAGTAAGTCTCGAGCCACTTATTGACCCTCTCGGTTTGACCATTAGTTTTTGGATGATAGGCCGTACTAGAAGTCAACTTGTACACATGCTATCAAACAATGTATGCCAAAATGTGCCCATGAACTTCACATCTCGGTCACTTACTATTTACTGCAGCATACCATGCAACTTGAAGACATTTTCCATGATTTGGTGTGCCACCATAGATGCTGAGTGTCTCACTTTTTTTGCTATCCCATCCCCTCTTGGTAGATGGCAAGCCGGTAATGAAATCCATAGCAATATGTGTCACCATTTTCCCTCAGGAATAGGTAAGGGCTGAAGCAAACCACCGAGCTTGTGTGTGGGATCCTTGTTGAGTTGACAAGGCATGCATTTAGCAACATACTCTTTGACTTCCCTCCATTGACCTTTCCAATGAGATCTCTTCCTTATGGCATCATAGGTGTTGAACAAACCCAAGTGTCCCACCTGGGAGTAGAATGCATCTCATCCGTGACCTTTTTCTTGAAGGATAAGTGGGGTACAAGATACACCCTTTCCTTGTGATAGAGGAGACCATTTTGTAACCTGAAATGAGGTAAATCATCACAAACACCATGTTGTAATTTGTGCATGTATTCCTCTTGAATCTCCTCAATCCAATCATTATGCACCTCCGTGATGGCCAATAGTGAACAACCCACATTCTAGAAAGTGGATCCACCACCACATTTTCCTTTCCCTTCATATATATGATCTCAAAATCATATTGTTGAAGGGAAACCAACCACCTTCTTTGCTTAGGTGAAAGCTTTGATTGTGATAGGAAGAATTAAAGAATCATATAGTCACTTCGCACATCAAATTTGCTTTCATAAACATAGTGATGCCATTTTTTGATTGCATATACAACATAGTGATGCCATTTTTTTGATTGCCTGCAAGATAGCACATACATGTGGGGGATGGGCCTACACACATGGAGCTTAGGGGCATTTGCACATATGTTGTATAGAGCATATGGGGACCTTGGGACCATAAAAGGCACCAGCCACCGTAAGATATTATACCTTTTGATACCCTTTTTTACATACACCATTTGGTTATCTTCTTAGTTAGACCAAGCTTCCATGGTGAGCTCTCCCTTTTGAGAAGCTATGTGTGTACTCTATTATGAGTGCAATAGGTGCTACTCCCTACGATGCATAGGAAATGTGACTCCTCCATGCTAATGAATGGAACCCCTAGGTCCCTTTCATTGCATTTGGTATCAGAGCTCTTGGCTTAGATCTTGATGCTTTGTTTAGGATATTAATCATTTTTTATTGTTTCTAATTTAATTTTTAGAATGCATCTTCTTGATCATGATTACTGATAATCATTTTTAGGTTGTTATTAATCTAGTTTTTTAAAATGCATTTTCTTGATCATGATTAGTGTTAATCATTTATAGAATTGATGTTTACATAGTTTTTAGATTTTGTTAATTTCTTGATTTGAGAAGATTAATAATGTAATTTATGTTAATCCTTTTTAAATTTGAATTAATCATTGTTTTCAAAACCCTGATTCACTTTACTACTTGATTTCTTGAATTCCTTGATCTTCTTACCCTTGATTTCTTGAAAATTTTCTTGATTTTTGAAATTAGGCTTACAGAAGTTTCAACAACCAATTTTGAGTGATTTCTTACATTATCTTGCTTAGGGAGCATACTTTTTCAAAGATTATCATCAGAGCCCTTATTTCTTCAAGATTAAAATCCTAGATTGCCAAATATTTGAGTTCTTGAAGGAATACTGCGAGAAGAAGGTCGATGTACAGAATATTAATAGAAAGTGTGTAGAATCTTGATGTGGTTTCAAGAAAATGTGCAGAATCTTGGTGCAGTTTCAAGAAAGTGTGCATAATCTTGATATTGTTTTAAGAAAGTTTATAGAATATGGTTGTTGGTAGAATGCATTGTTGTGAAGTTTCAAGTGAAAGTGAAGGGCATTGAAGATTTGTTTCAAGAATCAGCGCAGAATTTAAGATAGCAAGATTGAAGAAAAGATTCATAGTTATGAGTGATATTGTCAAAGTTCTACACATTCCTTGCATTTTTTCTTGTTTGTTGCAATTCTCGTTGAATTCTTGCAAGAAACAATTGAAATATCAAGAAAAATATGAAATACCAAGAAACAGTTGAAGTGCCAAGATTAAACTATAGTGATTTGTGAATACTATCCTCAAATTATATTGTTTACAATCTAATCAAGTGGATTGATACTAATTTTCAAATATTAGTGTTACTTTTGTGAAAATCCAAGCAAATAGGCCACAAAAGTACTATGTTAATAAAGCAAGTGCAGTTTCGGTAAATATTGAGTGCAACTTGTAGTTTAATACAAAAATGGTGCAAAACTATGTGTATTTGATACAAATACACATAATAGAGACCTAGCCCACTGGTGTGAGCCATTGTTCCCCATACATCATAGGGTTATCCTAATCTATATACAATACTTATTAATTGGAAAGTTCTCTTGCAAGAATGATTAGTGATAAGCATGACACTAAAATCAAGATTGAGTTCTACAACAGCATAATACGTGAGCCTTTTCATCATTGAGCTTTGCCTAAACTCTCATTGAAAGAGGGCAAACACTTGGAAAATGGATCTCTCTTGGAGATTGCTTAAGTTTAGCCACTTATGCTGTGTTGATATCTTAGATGATGTACTTGAAGACATAACAACAAAATCTATAATAAACAAAGTACAAGTTGTAGATGCAATAATCAACAAGTATAGAACAAGTGTAGGATGCAAATGATGTGATATAGAATTGGTTTGTTACAAGCTAAAAACAAAGTTCCTACTTAAGCTGTCTATAACATAGCACTTGTGCAATAACAAGAAGAATGGAGAGGTGAACATTTATTTTGCGGAACTCAAGTAGGTGCTACTCTACAAGAAGAGTGCCTTTGTGACAAAAGAGATAGCCTGTCCTCTACACAAAGCACATATGAGTTGGGCTCTATATTACAAAGAAGATTGGAATAGGCTTGAAGACCATGGATTTTCTTATTTCACTGCCACACCATTAGAGGTCAGACAACCAACACAATCAAGCATCACCCCTATAGTGAACAAAACTCAAGTACATGCAAATGCTTGAGTAAGAGACAGTCTAAATGTTCATAAAGAGCTTCCCCAGAGGTAGCACATGTGCTCTAGGTATACCAGTGACACTGAAGGAGTGCAGATCGAGTCTAATAGTAATTTTTTACTACATTCATGGCATATGGAAGATCTTACTGCGGTCGAGAGACACTGGCATGAGAGCTACAGTCGGCTGTGTGCCTAGTGGTCTTGCTAAACACAATTATGCGACCTCCATGCAACTTGACACCAGGCATAATGCTTTCCTATAAGACCTCCATCGCAATGTGCATTCAGCATAAGTTATGGAGGATCAATGACAACACTGACATCATAGAAATGATAGCTCACAATGGGAGAAATGTTGACAAATAGCAGATATGGCAGGGCTTACAAGCAACTACACAACAACAACAACAACAACAACAAAAAGTGCCAAGATCACAAACAAGCCAGCTAGGAGCACTTCCTAAGTGCAAAGCACTGGTCAAAGCTCAATTGGGTTGGTGTTATCAAACTCGGTTGGCATCATCCTCGGATCATCAAACTAGGAGCATAAGAATCAACTAACAGTTGGTGTTATCAAACTCGGTTGGCATCATCCTCGGATCATCAAACTAGGAGCATAAGAATCAACTAACAGTTGGTGTCATCAAAGTCGGAGTTCCTACTACTAGTTTACCTCCAAGCGCAGAGTGCTAATTTTGCATCACTATTAAGGAGGTATCTACGTCATTGCAAAAAGAGAGAACCTTCGCGGCATCACAAGAATTACAGCTGAGCACTTCATCATCATCACTGCAGACTGTAGCACAGCATTGGTTTGTATCACATGCATTACAATTGAGCGCTTCGTCTGCATCATTGCAAACTATAGCACATAGCTCAAATTGTAGCCTCAACAACACCTCATCACAGTCTGCGTGAGGGAGAAAACAAAAAAAAAAGTGCAGATTTCTTTGAGAAAGGAGAGAGACAACAAACACAGCATCCTTAAGCTCTTGAGCTCTCATAATTTTTTGCAGCTACTGTGTGCAGAGGAAGAGAGAGAGACTCCATTGGCCGCCAATGTGAGAATGAAAAGGAGAAGCAATACACTTGTCTTTGTTTTTTCCTTTTACCCCAACTTTAGGGTTGGCCACTTCACATTCCCATTATTTGGCCAAGCATTTACACTTGGTCCATTCACGCTCTCTCATACCTACATGGTCCACAATTTCTCACACCTACATGGTTTATTCACATTTTCTCACCCCTACACTCTTGATTGTCAAGGGCAGTTCACATGCAGAGGCATGCTTGGGGAGATCTATATTGACTGTGCAACTTGTTTACACATAGTGGTGTCTTGTGAGGTGTGTCACACGCATTAGCACATTATTACCACTTGTTCATAAGCCCTTACGCATTGTGGGTCTTGTTTCCATGATTTACACTTTGATGGGCTTGTTCACCTAGTTTGACGCACTATTTGGAGTTATTCAGATGCTATGAGTGTCCTTGGTGATTTTCACGTGCATGCGATGTGTGACACACGTGTTGATGCATTATGAGTGCATTATTTGGGTTTGTTCATGCACAATGTATTACTTGTGCATTGTTAACCTTGATTCATGCACACTTTGGCATTATTAGCATTTTTTCACACTATTTGTGCTTTTATAGCCTTGATCACGCGCATTAGCACATTTTGGACTTGTGTCGCACATTTTTTCACACTATTTGTGCTTTTATAGCCTTGATCACGCGCATTAGCACATTTTGGACTTATGTCGCACATTTGGGGATTTTGTGAGTTCATGTACACATTGTAGGCCTTATTGGTGTTTGTTCACACACGCATCATACTTTGGGCATTTTGGATGTTTGTATGGCATCGAGGTGCAATATTGCGTATGTATGTCATGTCGGTAAGCTATATGCATATCATGATTATTAGATGTTTAGTTCGGATGAGCAGGCAGCATTATCATGCTATGCGTAGGACTATGTACATGTGTGCATCTTTACATACCTTCAAGTATGGGATCAAATGAAGAGCTATGGTGCCTACTTGGATTTTATTGGTCGATTGGGACCCTTTGCACATACCAACACTTTTGGGAGGAGTGGTGCATCTGTATCATTCCGTCAAGAATGATGATGATGTTCATGATCCCGCTACATGGATGATTATATGGGTGATGACAATCATGATGGTCATTCATGGGGAGCATTCATGGAGTCTTGTCATGATAGAATCAGATCCTAGGAGGAAACATATACGGCATGCTTACTCTTTCACTCCTATCATAGTGGTGTTTGCATGGGCCTTGATAGCTTCAACGACTCACCCCCACGACATCGACTAGCCATCATTTCATTGATTCTCATTTACTTAGATCGACTCACTCATTGTATTACGATGGGGATGATGTATTATACACACACACACGCATGATGATATTGAGGTATTGCACACACATGCACATGATCATATTGATATATGTGCACATGATGCCATGGACACATATGCACGTGATGATGATGTATGTAATTGTTATGTGTGTGAGTCACATCACGTGGACATGGTCTCGAGGAGGGTAGAGATGGCAATGAGCATATCGAGCATCCACACTTCTATGTATTGAGCATATCGAGCATCCACACTTCTATGTATTGCACACACATGCACATAATCATAGTAATATACGTGCATGTAATGCCACGGGCACATATGCAAATGATGATGATGTATGTGATAGTGATTTTTGTGAGTCAGATCATGTGGGCATAATATCAAGGGTACATATGACAGCAAGCATACCGAGCATCGACACTTCTATGCCTATCATGTGTCCTACGGATCATGAGGATACTCTATAGATGCAGTCCGTTATCTGCATGATGAGTTCTCAGGGCATGTGAGAGAGACACCCTAGGCAAAGTTTGAAACTTCCCCATGTGATGCACGGATGCTTTCTGCATATGCTTCATGGGATTTGAAATTGCCGTGCATGCCCAGCGGAGAATTTTCCACAGTATTTATGTGGGACGAGGGAGGAGATGAGGGTCCCGCTTTTAAGTGACGAGGAGGGTATGGTGAAGATCCTATGGGTGGTGGGGTTTTAAAGAGATTCTGATCCAAAAATGCATGCCTTTATGCCTCCTCCTTAGTGGCCTTACGCTAGGCTTCTAGAGCTTTCAGTTCTTATGGGGTGGGGCTCTGGCTAGATTGGGGGGGAAGGTGCTCTTTGCCTTTAGGGTCTAGGTGACGGCACTTTGGCGACAGAGAGGTGGGAGAGGATTGGGGGGGAGGTAGGGACATTGGGATTGCATCTAGCCCTGTGAGCTACACTGCCCTGGAGAGCTCCTCTCATCCAGTGGCATGGTAGAGTACCTTTGTGAGAAGGGTGGTTGCTGTCTGCAAGCTTGCCTTGGGGGTTAGCACATAATGCGTGCAGCTCCTTATGCAAATATTCAGCCCAGTTGACGAGCATTTTTTGGTGGACTCTGGCCAATGTCAAAAGACTGCACCTGCTAAAGCGGTCTATCCACCGTGTGGTTGTCATTAAAAAGGAGAGTGCTCTGGCTAGCATCACCAGCTCCTTTTGTGTAATATTACCTCTGTCCTTGATAGTGTTGCCCCTAAAAGTGCCACAATTCAATCGTGGGGCGTTGGTGAGCCGCACATAGGGCTGCTCCATTCGGGGGAGGTGGAGGGCTTCTCGGACCACGTCAACACTAAGATGTACTATGTGCACCTGTCCTTCAATATCCAGCACTTGACCTATTGCCTATTTGGCATCATATGTCTCTATATTTAGTACAAGCAATTGTATAGGTTAGGTCCCCAAGTCTCCATAGTGGGCAAGCCCGCCAAGCCCAAGCTGCTCCAAGCGGGAGGCAAGCGGCGGCTGGGTCAGCAGAGCAACAGCCCTATAGCAATTGGGTCGGCGGGTGGCGGACATAATCCTCAAAGCGTCCCCCTGTTGGGCACTTCTTCCTAAGGATGGGGTGCTTGTTGTGAACCTCCAGGGAGGAGTCAAAAGTTTTAGCCATGGGTGATGGATGATGGAGAGAAAGGGAACGCTCAAGAAAAAATTTGGTAAGGGTTCAAGTAGGCTGAAACTTGAAAGTAGAAAGTGAGGAAATGAGAGGGGTGGGCCCATATATATAGTTTTTAGAAGGACACAACCGTGGTGGCAAGTAGATGGTACGGGTGTGGAAATTCCAAGAAACGGACATACGCTTATGAATGTTACGGGTGTACCATGTGGATTGGAGGTTGGAACGAGCATGGCTTCGTTTGGTACAGGCGTGCCATCTGTTTGGAACGGCCATGGTAGTTGAGGTTGAGGTTGGAACGGGAGTGGCATTTGGAGCTAAGGATGGAGCAGTCGTGGCAATGCTGAAGGAGAATGTTACGGCCACAGCAAAAGTGAATGAGAATGGTACGGTCATGGCAAGCTGAAGTTCTGAATGGTACGGCTATGGCAATGCTCAAGGAGAATGGTACAGTGGTGGCAAGTTAGGTACGGCTATGGAAATGCTCAAGGAGAATGGTACGGTGGTGGGTGGCAAGTTAGGTACAAGAGTGGCAAATATATATATTTTTTAAGGGCACCCTGCAAACAGGTTCTGTACTCGTGGGCTATGTAGCCAACACCACCCCACTGGGGGTTTTATACTTACTCTGTGCCCAATTCGCCAAATGGAGGAGACGGTTCCGATTCGGTGATGGTGGCGAGGTTGATATTTCCTTGGGGATTTCAGAGGCTTGTATAATGAGGGAGCAGTTGAGAATGGAGAGGTGAAGGGATGATTGGGAGTTCTCCGAGGTAGACTGTGGGGGAGTAGCCGACGTCGATGGTATATCTTTGGTATGGAGTATGGGATGCAGTTAGGGGGGGCAAGGGGTCATCGCGTGAAACTTTTGCTTCCCTTCCTCTTGTGCAGTATTTGTGGCGGAGGCCACTTTAGGTTTCCATTGAAGGGTTGGTAACTACAGAGTGACGAGTAGGTGCCTTGATGATTTGGGGACCCAAATTTGGCGATTTCCCTCATACTAATGTTGAGCCTGAAGTAGAGGTTTTGGGATCCACCAGGAAGTTGTTGTTGGGAAAGGCTTAGGCTTAGGCTATGAGTGAGGATAGGTTGGCTTTGGGGAGCATTTGGGCTGGCATGTGTCCTATACCCTGTGGGCCTAGGGTTGTCGAATAGGTTACCAGTGAGAGGGACAAGGAGTTAGGGTTGCCGGTCTATGAGTATGGGGAGTGGATCATCATGGGATCCACAGAGTGGAAGTACCTTCATAATACCCTTGCGCTTCGAGAAGCCATTTAGGTACCCACTTTTGAGAGTGCTTGCCTTGTGTGCATTTGTTAGCGCTGTTATTAGGAGGGTTAGTGTGGTTAGTTGTGTGGGGGGGTCAACAAAGCGGTGGTGGCTTTTGAGAGTTCATATTAGACTGCTACCGAGTGGGGTAGTGGAGAGGATATGCAAGGCAATGGTGTGTCCAGAGTGGAGAGTCTCCTCTTTTTGAGTGGTATGGATCTGTGTGGAGTGAAGGTTGGATTGACGATGGTAAGGGGAGGAGTCACTTCTTGGCATGGGAGCAGAGGGTACAGGTTCTTTATCCATCATGAGGACTATAACTTTGCTTGAGGCCAGCTATAGGGTAGCGGTCCTTGCATCCTAGTCTATGTTGCACCAGTTGTGGCCCATCTAACCTCTTCTAGTAGAGGAAGAGTCTCTTCATGCATGGTTCCTGCAAGCATCACATAAACTTTCCCTTCCAAGGGATTATTTCCAATGTGGAACAATAGTATGATTGTTCCTAAATAGTTAACTTCTTGAGATGCCACTGTTGTGACCCTGGCAGGAGTCTCTTTCGATGGGGGTTCCCTAAGGGAAAGCCATGTCTAATAAGACATTAAGTGGTAATTAGTCCCTATATCTACAAGAGATAATTTTTGGATAAAGCTCATCGGGGTGGTCATTCCTAACCATAAACAAGCAGGCTTCACCTCCCAATCTTCTTCTTCAAGGTCTACAGCTTGGGCCATGTTGACAACTATATTTTTTTGCTAAAGGTTGGCTTGCCTCGTTTTAGCCTCTTGTTGAGCTGCTCGTCTCATTTCTTTGTGGTTGTTTTTTCTTTGTTTTTTGTCTCATGAATGGCCCTTAGGGTGGTTTCGGTTAGTGGGCCATAGTAACGTTTTAATTTGCTACCATTGAAATATCCCACCATTTTTACACCGTCGAGTGTCTCTATGCACATAGCGTCATGTGGGGTCACAGTGACTAGGAAAGGTCCTATGCCTCTTAGCTTGAGTTTCTTTTTATGTTTTTTTGTGCTGAAGAGGAGGACCATGTCGCCCTCACTCCTTTGCTTTTCCTTCAGCTGGTCATTGAAACATTGTTTACGCCTTAGATTTTCTACAATCATGCTATATATAGCTAGGAGGCATGTTTCATCAAGCTTTTCAAGATCGAACAGGTGACAGCCTAGGACATTCCCCATGAGTTTTTCTTGTACAACAATTCGTAAACTTGGAACCAAGTACTCCATTGGCATAACCGCTTCAGTAACATAGGTCAGACTGAAGGGTGTGGCATTGGTAGAACCCTTGTAGGAAGTTTTATAGGCCTAGAGTGCTGGTGGCAACTTTTGTTCCCAATCGTCGGCTAGCCTCAACCATTTTGGTGAGAATGGCACATAGAACTTTGTTGGTGCTTTCTGCTTGACCATTAGCTTGGGGGTGATGGGGAAGATTTTCTATGAGTGACAAGGAATTCTTGTAAGAGGAATTAGATTACCTCATTAATAAAGTGCGTTCCATTGTCGCTCACAATCTCAAGGGAACAACCAAAGTGTGTGATTACTAACTCATACAGGAATTTTGCGGTAGAGTGTGCATCAGCTTTATGGGTTTGCCCGAGCGCTTCGACCCATTTTGTACAATAGTTCGTGTGGTGGCGATAATATATCAGGCATGAGTGTATCTAGCCACGAGACTAATGGGCCCAATGAAATCAATGCCCCACTTTTAGAAGGTTTGCAAGGACACAATAGGGTTCAGGAGCATGCTATCCTTAAAGTGGGGAATTCTCGCTCATTCATCACACTACTTGACATATTCTATTGCATCAGCCCCATTAAGGTGGGCCACCATAACCCGGCTATGAGGACTTTGCGTGCAGTGATATCTATTGCAAAGTGCCCCCTAGGTAGAGTGAGCCTCTTCTAAGAGGAAGACATATTCGTCTTCATAGACACAGCATCGTCTGATAATCTTATCTTCCCCTTGTCCTTGTAGAGTTGGCTTGCAATTAGTTGGTAGAGGGGCGCCTGTTTAATGAGCAGTTGTGCACGGTCCTTATTGAGGAGGGGGTCAACTAGTAAGCCATTGGCTAAAAAGTGTGCTACTTCTCTCTCCATTCTAGAATTAAACGTAATTGGAATAGAGCGGCATCTGGTAACTCATCATCAACTCCTACAGGCGGCTCGCCATTGGGAATTCTTGACATGTGGTCTACCAAGACATGTAAGCCCTTTTGCACTGTGACAATGAAGTTGAACTCAAGCAAGATCAGTAGCCATCTGGTGATTCTTCCTGTTATACAAGGCTTGTTTACCATATATAAAAGAGCTTGATGGTCTACGAAGAAGATAAATTTGTTCACTGGAAGATAATGGCAAAACTTCTTAATGGTGTTATTAACCACTTTTGTTAACATATCCTTTTGTGTGGCTACACTCTTTATGATCAATTTTTTGTAGCGTGCAATGCGCTTATTGTATAAGAGACATGGGATGACCGAGCTTATGACTTGTGTAATGCCAATCATGAGAAATAGTTGTACATAGTATAAGAATATAGCACAGCAAAAAGAGATAGCAAGACAAAGCATAATAGATAATGCAATAGATACACAATGGAGAGAATTTAAAATTCTGATTATACCAAAGAGGTATAAGTGATGGTGCTGTCCACCTTGTGTGAAAGATCCCTGCCCCTCTACGCAATGAATTTGGGGGTGCTAGCAGCGAGAGTAGCACTTCTTGCGTGGGGTAGGGTCCCTAACTCGAGGCCTCGCCCACGGATATCCGGACAAGAGACTAATCCCTTGGTTCTTCCAAATGGGCGATTCCTCCATGGATATTTTTACTAACGTAGTCAAGAGCCTTAACTAACTGAACTGATCCGACCAAACCCATAAGTCCCATGGTAAGATCAAGGAAAAGACTTGCACTTGGATCATAGAGACCAACGCTTTTTTCCTCATTGAGAGGCACAGCCGTTGATTCTTTTCCATAGAACAATTTTTATCCAGGATTTACTTCATCTATCGTACCATAACAGAATTGAGTCTCATTTTAGGGATCCATCAGTCCAGCCTACTAACCCCATCCAGTCCCATGGGTTAGCCAACCACTGTAGTGATGGGATCCATCAGTCCAGCCTACAGTCCCATGGGTTAGCCAACCACCCAACCACTGTAGTGATGGGATCCATTTCAGAATTTGGTTAGGTTTTGTCTCGGGCACCAAGGAAAAGAGTTCCCAGGCCCCCTAGCCGAAACTTCATGCAAACTTCAAACTAGTCATACCACCTACACACCCAATATGAAATTGCATGTTTCACAGATTCAGGTGACTTTAAAACAATCTTTTAATGAAATTGCCTGTTTCACAGATTCAGGTGACTTTAAAACAATTTTTTAATGAAATCTAGTATCACTGATCATAATCCTCCAAAATATCCGGTTGAATTCTTATTTCCAATCATTCCTTCATCGGTGTACGTATGGCATCATTGGTAACCAGAACGCTCACCACTTGTCCACTCAGGGACCTTTTCGATAGTTCCTAGCTCATAGTACCCAACAATATATTCACTTATAAAAATCCAGATGGAATCTCCGTTGAAGATCAGCAAGATCAACCAACAGATCCATATAAAAGAGCCATGGACTCGTCCGTTAAGGTCAATCAACCAGATCCATGCCCGAATTCAGAAAACAACTCTTACTCCTTATTCCAATATCTTCCCCGATGCACGTGTGGGTACCTTCAGCGACCGAGAGCCCGAGCATCGTATGGTCAGCACCCTCTAGGATCCTATCGCAGGTCACCTAGTGCGTCAGTCAATCATAGGCTGCTTCCTTGGTCCCTCATCCACCGTACCGAAAGTTCACCATTTAAATCCAACTAAGGCTGGTCAAGACCTCGGCCGACCTTGCTATGCGAGACCCACGACCTCATTCGCAAGACGGTCAAAATGCTTCCCCAGCATTATTGACATAAAACAGTCATTTAAAAACACGTTATAAATACAGTTTCTATAACAAACTCTCGTCTTTCCACATTGTTCCACATTACTTAATCCACATCCATTTCATATGTATTCCCATTCTCATCCAATCACATCATTTTCCATCTCATCACATTTTTCCTCATCAAATCTCATTCACTCGCATCTACCCATATCCACATCTCATCACATCATATTCATTCACATCTATCCCATTTCACATCACATTCATTCACATCACATATCCAAATCATTCCTTCATCGGTGTACATGTGGCATCATTGGTAACCAGAATGCTCACCACCTGTCCACTCAGGGGCCTTTTTGATAGTTCCTATCTCATAGTACGTGGCAATATATTAACTTATAGAAATCCAGATAGAATCTCCATTGAAGATTAGCAAGATCAACCAACAGATCCATATAAAAGAGCCATGGACTTGTCTATTGAGGACCAACAAGGTCAATCAACTAGATCCATGCCCGAATTCAGAAAACAACTCTTACTCCTTGTTCCAATATCTTCCCCGATGCACGTGTGGGTATCTTCGGTGACCCAGAGCTCGAGCACCGTATGGTCAGCACCCTCTAGGATCCTTCGCAAGTCACCTAGCGCTTCACTCATAGGTTGCTTCCTTGGTCCCTCATCCACCGTACCAGAATCTCACCATTTAAATTGAACCAAGGCTGGTCAAGACCTCGGTCAACCTTGCTACGTGATACGTCCTCCCCGTTGACTCTCTGTCTCAGCTGTTGCAACTTTATCACTTAGGTCTCCCCACGACCTCATTCGCAAGATGGTCAAAATGCTTCCCCAGTATTATTGACATAAAATAGTCATTTAAAAACAGGTCATAAATACAATTTCTATAACAAACTCTCGTCTTTCCACATTGTTCCACATCAATCCACATTACTTAATCCACATCCATTTCATATGTATTCCTGTGAGATCCCATTGCCCCCTCCGCACACCGCATTCCTAGTAGCTGGCAGGCAGAAGCAGCTCCCTCATGCATGGGGCAGGGTTTCCCACTCGGGGCCTCGTCCTCGAATGTCTGGGCACGAGACTAAGTTGGTGGTCATTTTAAAAACCGAAACCGGGAAAATTTCCCATGCCCAAAAAATGAAGACGATTCCACCATTTTTATTTTCTTAACGAATTTTTCTAACGAAGTCAAGATATGAAACTAACCTTCATCTAAATAAACCAAATAGAAGGGAAACTATTACAAACTTAACTTGAAGGGATTAACGCTTTTTTCCTAATTGAATCAAGCACAGCCATTGATCTATTCATTAGAGAAGTCTTCAAGCTTTTATTTAACTACTCGAGTTCTAAACGTATTCCTATTAATCAATTTTATTATTAAAACTCTACTGATTCCAGCCTAACCCCATCCGGCCCGTGGGCGCCCAACCCACTGGAATTGGTAGAACCAGACAAGTACTCACCCACCCATAATTGAATGCCTTTCTTAACTTTTGCTTTAGAATACAGATACACACACACTCCTCTTTAAACTTTAACTTATAAAAGAATCCATTGACAAACAATTATTGGTTACAGATGTCATAACTCAAAATTTCCATTAATCCTTGTTTCTCACAAAAAACAGTATCACTTTGGACTCTCTGTTGAGACTAGCTGGTTTCAGCCAACGAGATCCAGTAAACATTGGTCCATCATACAAAATATATATCTTCCACGGCGTACGCATGGGTGTCCTAAGCACCGCGAGCCCGTGCATCGCCTGGTCAGAACCCTCCAGGATCCTCCTTAGGTGTCCTGGTACTTCACTCAGGGACCGCTTCGTCGGCCCTAACCCATCGTACCGGAAGCACACCATTTTTTCACCATACCAAGGTTGGTCAAGACCTGGGCAGGTTTTTGCCGCATGAGCCGTCCTTTGAACACTCCCCGCCAGTTGTTGCAACCGAACTTTCCTTAGAAAAACACATATACCAAATGCTCCCTCCAACATTCTGGCGTAAGACAATCTTTTAAGAAAACAAGGTTTCTATGCAAGTTTTAAGTTTTGATTTTCATTTGAATACAACGAGTATATCTTAAATCCGTATCCCAAGACTTTTTGATCGCACGTCTGAAATCCAAACAGAATTTCTCGAATTCTGTAACCTTGATCCTCAGATCAAAATCAAAGGGTCTCAACTTAGTTTCAGATTCGGTGGGTGATTTGAGTATATTTTCTTGAACTGGTCACATCGTCTTTTCTTGAAAAGTGATGGAGTTATGTCTTGGTCATAATCTGATTCATGGTTTGAGTCTGGAAAGGTTCTCCCTGAATTATCTTGCTCGAAGGGTAATATTTCAATTATCACTTTACTGAATTTCATTCATTGAGTATTTTGCTTAAGTGAATTTAAAACTAATCACGAATTCCTATGAGGAATAAATTAATCATTTATCTAAAATTCTCACCTTGATAGTTTTTTTGAATTTTCTCATTACCATCCTAGAGAATATGAAACAGTAGAATTTTCTCTAATAGAGTATTTACTTATTCATTTACCAATATTCATGGGATTTAAACATAGGATTGAAGAGAACTCTTATTTTGATATAAAAATTCTGTATGCATCTATTTATTCATAAAATCCAACTTCTATTTTATGCATCTATTTATGCATAAAATCCAACTTCTATGGAAATAACACTTTTATATAAAAGAAAATCCTTTTATGCATAAAAATTAATTTTGATGAAAGTAACACTTTTGTAATAAAAAAAATCCTTTTATGCATCTATTTATGCATAAAAATCAATTCTGATGAAAGTAACACTTTTATAATAAAAAAATCTTTTATGCATCTATTTATGCATAAAAATCAATTTTGATGAAAGTAACACTTTTATAATTAAAAAAAATCTTTTATGCATAAAAATCAATTTTGATAAAAGTAACACTTTTACAATAAAAAAATTCTTTTATGCATCTATTTATGCATAAAAATCAATTTTGATGAAAGTAACACTTTTATAATTAAATCCACTTTTAAAAGAGAAACAATATGAAAAGTTTAATTCTAACAATTTGATTACTTATCTAGGATAAAGAAAGACTGAATTTAAGAATGAAGAGATGGGGAAAACCTTTCCAACAAGGCATAACTTCATTTTTTCATTTTAAAGAAAACAAAAATTAGAAAACCATTAAAAGGAATAAAGAAAAAGTAGGATTTCTAGCTTACATGAATTTCAGTGAGCTTTCCTTTGTTGGCTTGATGGTTTGAGGGATCTACTCTTGTTTGCAACAAGAGTGGCCACCAATTCTTTTGAAGAGAAAATGGTCAAAAACTAATGAATTATCAATAAATTCACTGTTTTTGGCTCTAGGGTGGAGTAGAGTAATAGTGTATAAAACACTATTAAGCTTCTACAAAGGGGAGGCTTCTATTTATAGGAAAATGTGAGCTTCTAAAACCAAGCAAACTGATTCTAGAAATTTTCTAGATCAGTTTGGTCAATTTTGACCATTTTTGGGTTAGTTTAGTTCACTTTTTGGATCTAGTTTTGAATTAGGAGAGAAGAGAGATGAAATGTCTAATTTTATTGATTTAAAATTCAAAAGCAATGATGGGAAAAAGGTGTCTATTTCATGAGGGGGAATCCCCACTCTGAGGTGTCAAAAATCAGTTTTTAAACTATTTTCCTTGGTCCTTAGTCCACTCTTCATCTTATGTGAACATTTACTCATTTTTGGGAGGATTTTCTTTTATTTTTCAATTTATCTCCTCCCTATATTTAGATTAATCTTATTGGTCCATAGGAACCTTAATTTAAAATTTTCAAAAAATCTGGACCCTTACGATAAGGCCTTTTGAACAGATTATAATTTATTTCTAATGCACCTTTTGAAATTCTTTTTGAACTTCTGTTTCAGGGGAATTTATTTTAATAAGGAGATATTTTTCCATCCAGAAATATTTAAAAACTAAATCACCTCTCTCTAGAAGATTTTCTCTCTCTAGGCCAAAAAAATAGGTAGAAACAAAATGATATTTTGATTTACTCAAAGAATGTAGCTGACCATGAAGCTCACGTCCGTAAAGTTCTTGAGATTCTAAGGAAGCACCAACTCTTTGCAAAAAAGAGCAAATGCACTTTCTCTGTCGACCATGTTGAATACTTGGGCTTTCTGGTATCCAAAGATGGAATTTCTCCAGATTTTGTAAAAGTCCAAGCAGTCATAGATTGGCTTGAACCAAAGACAGTGAAAGAAGTCAGGGGATTCTTGGGATTAACTGGTTTTGGTATAGAATTTTTATACCTAAGTATGCTCTCATAGCTTCCCCCCTGACTAATCTTCTCAAGAAGAATACCCTGTTTCAATGGTCAACCAGGTGTCAGAGCGCTTTTGATAAGCTGAAGACTGCCTTGGTAACCAATCCCATTCTAAAGTTGCCAAATTTCTCTCTACCCTTTGAGGTAGTAACTGATGCCAGTGGTTTTGCCCTAAATGGAGCCCAGATCTTCACAAAGATAGATCTCAAATCAGGGTATTACTAGATCAGGACTAAAGACAGCCATCAATACTCGCTATGGGCACTATGAATTTACTGTCATGCCGTTTGGATTGACAAATGCCCCAGCTACGTTCAATTGGCTAATGCAGGACATTCTCAGAGAATACTTGGATGATTTTGTTCTTGTTTTCTTTGATGATATTCTGATTTACTCAAAGAATGTAGCTAACCATGAAGCTCACGTCCGTAAAGTTCTTGAGATTCTAAGGAAGCACCAACTCTTTGTAAAAAAGAGCAAATGCACTTTCTCTGTCGACCATGTTGAATACTTGGGCTTTCTAGTGTCCAAAGACGGAATTTCTCTAGATTCCACAAAAGTCCAAGCAGTCATAGATTGGCCTGAACCAAAGATAATGAAAGAAGTCAGGGGATTATTGGGATTATTGGGATTATTGGGATTAATTGGTTGGTATAGAATTTTTATACCTAAGTATGCTCTCCTAGCTTTCCCCCTGACTAATCTTCTCAAGAAGAATACCCCGTTTCAATGGTTTGCCAGGTGTCAGAGTGCTTTTGATAAGCTGAAGACTACCTTGGTAACCAATCCCGTTCTGAAGTTGCCAAATTTCTCTCTACCCTTTGAGGTAGTAAAACTGATGCAATTGGTTCTGCCTTGGGCGGGGCGCTCATGCAGTGGCCTATGAATCCCGAAAACTCAGAACTTATGAGAGAAATTATGCTATCCACCACGACCTAGAACTACTTTCAGTAGTCCATGCCCTAAAGTTGTGGAGACATTACCTACTCGGTTAAACATTCACTTTGATCATGCAAGCAGTGGCCTATGAATCCCGAAAACTAAGAACGCATGAGAGAAATTATGTTGTCCATGACTTGGAGCTACTTTCAGTAGTCTATGCCCTAAAGTTGTGGAGACATTACCTACTGGGTCAAACATTCACTTTGATGACAGATCGTCAGAGCTTAAAGTGGATCTTCACTCAGAAGGATCTCAACATGCACCAAAGAAGGTGGATGCAGACCCTGCAGGAATTTGATTTTGAAATCAAGTATCGCCCAAGCAAAGAAAATGTGGTAGCAGATGCCCTCAGCATAAAAGCCTCCTTGCTTGCAATCACAGTGGTGTCAAATCCATTGATTAATGAAGCAAGAGAGAAGGTCATGGAGGATAGATTCTTTGGCCCTATTGCTACCCTACTTATGCAGGAAAGCAAAACTCCTCAAGAGTTGAACCAAGTTCAAGGGTACAACCTGGATGAAGGAATTATGTATTATAATAGCACGCTATGCATTCCCAATGATGAGGGGACTAAGGGTCAAATTTTGAATGAAGCCCATGATAACCTTATAGCAAGACATCCAGGTTTCATCAAGACCTACATGTCTGTAAAGAAAAGCTTCTTTTGGGGCCTGGACTAAAAAAGGATGTACTTAATCATGTACGTCAATGCTTGATACGTCAGAAAGTCAAAGCAGCAGAGAGAGTAAAAATTCCTAGGAAATTACATCCATTAGACATCCCCCAGATGAAGTGGGAATGTATCAGTATGGATTTTATTACTAGACTACCTTTAGTGCAATCAGGTTACAACTCCATCTTCGTGGTAGTTGACAGACTAACCAAAGTTGCCCATCTAATTCCAGTAAAAGAAACCTACACTGCACAGTGGATGTGGCCAGAGTGTTCCTCATGGAAATCTTCAGATTGCATGGCCTACCCAGTAGAATAGTAAGTGATCGAGATCCCAAGTTCACGTCAAGATTCTGGACTGCATTCTTCGAAGCACTAGGAACTTTCTTGGATCTCACCATAACTTACCACCCCAAGACCGATAGTCAAACAGAAAGGGTGAACCAAGTAATCAAAGATATACTTCGGTCATGCTGTGCAGGGAACCCAAGAAGTGGCTAAGCTATCTACACCTAGTCGAATTCACCTACAATGCTTCTTATCCCCGAAATATCGGGATGAGCCCTTTCAAAGCTCTGTATGGACAAGACTGCTTAACACCATTAACTTGGTCCGACCCATTGATTAGGGTCGAGATATGTCCAGACAGATGCTTGACAACATGGAACAACAGATGCAGTCAATCCGCAAGGATATAAAAGCTACCCAGGATAGACGGAACCAGTATGTCGATAAGAAGAGGTCAGACATAAAATTTGAAGAAGCAAATATGGTCTTTATTCGAGTACTCCTCCCCAAAAGAAATTCTCATCTCTTGGGAAGTACAAGAAGCTATCCCCCAGATACCATGAGCCATATCTGATTACAAAGAAAGTAGGTGACTTCGCCTATGAACTTCTTCTACCTCCTCATCTCAAAGTACATAATGTATTTCATGTTAGCCTACTTAAGAAGTATGTACCGAGCCCGAATCATGTGCTTAATGATGATGAACTCTTAACTTCTTCAACCCAAGGGGAGATGGAACTCCAACCTGAAGAAATCCTTGATGTTCGAGAGAAGGTTCTCAAGAACAGAATTCTGAGAGAATTATTAGTCAAATGGAAGTTCTATCCTTTTGAAGACGCCACCTGGGGGAAAGAAGCCGAACTGATGTGGGATTGCCCCCAGTTTTTTGCGAGATGAGGACATCTCACATTTTTCAAGTGGGAGAGGATGTAAGATTCCTCCCCAACCCCTCAAGATGTCCAATTTCTTTCCCTCTAATCAATCCCCTTTTCAGAAATATAAAAGATCTTGTTTCTACCTGTTTTGGCCTAGAGAGAGAAAATATTCTAGAGAGAGGTAATTTAGTTTTTTGATATCTTTGGATGGAAAAATATCCCTTCTTATTAAAATAAAATCTTCCAAAATAGAAGTTTAAAAAGAAATTCCTAAGGTGCATTAGAAATAAATTATAATGTGCACAAAAGACAGGGTCCAGATTTTCTGAAAATTTTGGATTAAGATTCTTATGGACCAATAAGATTAATCCAAATGTAGGGAGGAGATAAATTGAATAATAAAAGAAAAAGCCCCCAAAAATGAGTAAATGCTCACATAAGATCAAGAGTGGACTAAGGACCAAAGAAAACAATTAAAAAACTGATTTTTGACACCTCAGAGTGGGGATCTCCTCTCATGAAGGAGGCACCTTTTTTCTCATCATTACCTCCCAATTTTTAATCAACAAAATAAGATATTTCATATCCTCTCTCCTATTTCAAAACTAGATCCAAAAAGTAAGCTGAACTGACCCAAAAATGGTCAAAAATTGACCAAACTGATCTAGAAAATTTTGGAATCAGTTTGCTTGGTTAGAGGCTCACTTTTTCCTATAAATAGAAGCCTCCCCCTTTGTAAAAGCTTAATCGTGTTTATGCACTGTTACTCTACTTTCCTGTCGTCCTAAGCCATCTACATTAAATTTCTTAATAATTCAATTGTTTTTGGCCTAATTGGTGGCCACTCTTGCTTCCAACAAGAGTAGAACCCTCAATCCCTCAAGCCAAAGGAGAGATTACAAGCTCCATGTAAGCTAATTTTCTTACTTATTTACAAATTTTAAATCTATGGTTTTCTTTATTTTTATGTTTTGCAGTTAATTGAATTAAATTCTTAATTTTTATGTTTTTCATTTAATTGAATTAAATTCAAATGCTATGCCTTGATGAAAAGGCCACCCCCTTCTCTTCTTTATATTCCAGCCTTTCTTAATCTTAGAAAGATTAACTAAGGGATTAATTAAACTCTTCTTATTGTTTACTCTCTTCAATTTAGAAAATTATGTAGATTAGAGTTCTATAAATCTAATTTCGGTTAATTTAAGTCAAATAAAGAATGATAAAAATGAGAAATGGTCAGCCATACAAAGGAGGTTATGGCAAAATTTTCCTGAATCTTGTGGAAAAGAAAGTTTGTTTTTATGTTATTCCAAAAGAGTAATTTCCACCATTTTTGCATCTAAAAGAAATATTCTATTTACTCCATGTACATATTCACCTATGAATATGCATGGATATCACTGATTTTAAATATTAAATTTGATTTTTATGCATAGAAAGATGCATAAAGGAATTGTTTTATTATAAAAGTGTTATTCTCATTAAATTTGATTTTTATGCATAGAAAGATGCATAAAGAAACCTTTTTTACGATAAAAGTGTTATTCTCGTTCAATTTGAATTTTTATGCATAGAAAGATGCATAAAGGAATTTCTTTTTATTACAAAAGTGTTATTCTTATTAAATTTGATTTTTGTGCATAGAAAGATGCGTAAAGGATTTTTTTTAATTACAAAAGTGTTATTCTTATTAAAATTGATTTTTATGCATAGAAAGATGCATAAAGGAAAATTTTTTATTATAAAAGTGTTATTCTTATTAAATTTAATTTTTATGCATAGAAAGATGCATAATGAAAATTTTTTTATTATAAAAGTGTTATTCCCATTGAAATTGATTTTTATGCATAGAAAGATGCATAAAGGAATTTTTTTATTATAAAAGTGTTATTCTTATTAAATTTAATTTCTATGCATAGAAAGGTGCATAATAAAAATTTTTTATTATAAAAGTGTTATTCCCATTGAAATTGATTTTTATGCATAGAAAGATGCATAAAGGAATTTGTTTTATTATAGAAGTGTTATTCCCATTGAAATGGATTTTTATGCATAGAAAGATGCATAAAGAAATTTTTTTTATTACAAAAGTGTTATTCCTATTAAATTTTATTTTATGCATAAATAGATGCATAAAAGGATTTTTTTAACATAAAAGTGTTATTCCCATTGAAGTTGATTTTTATGCATATACTGATGTATAAAGATTTTTATATCAAAATTAGAATTCTCTTAAATTCTATGTTTGAATTCTATGAGTATTTGATAGATGAATAATTAATTACTCTAAGAGAGAAATTTCTATCATTTTATATTCACATGGATTGTAAAAAGAAAATTCAAGAAATCTATCGAGATCGAAATATTCAGATAAATGATTAATTTATTCCTCATTGGAATTCATAACTAATTTAGAAATCAGTTAAGTGAATATTCAAAGAAAAAAATTCAGTAAAATATTAACTGAATTATCAAACCTTTTCGAGAAAGATAGTTCATGAAAAATCTTATCCCACTCGAACCTTGAATCAAACTATGCCCAAGACCACACTCTTTTGTCAGTTTCGACGAGGAAAGAAGGTGTGACCAGTTTAGAAAAATACTCAAAACTCTCGCCAAATCTGAAACTAAGTTTGAGACCCTTCAAATTGATATGTGGATCAAGGTTCTAGAACTCGAGGAATTCTGGTATGAAATTCAAAATTCTGATCACCGATTCAAGAAATACTCATTGTATTCAAAAGAAAATTAAACTGAAGACTTGCATAGAAACCTTGTTTTCTTAAAGGAGTGACTTACGCCCAAATGCTGGAGGGAGCATTTGGTATATGTTTTTCTAAGGGAAGTTCGGTTGCAACAAATGGCGGGGAGTGTTCAAAGGAAGGCTCACGCGGCAAAGCCTAACCAGGTCTTGACCAGCCTCGGTATGGTTGAGAAATGGTGTGCTTTTCCGGGGTACGATGGGCGAGGGCCGACGAAGCGGTCCCTAATTAAGTGAAGTGCCAGGACACCTAAGGAGGATCCTGAAGGAGGGTTCTGACTAGGTGATGCACAGGCTCACGGTGCCTAGGAGACCCATGCGTATGTCATGGAAGATATGTATGATGGACCAAATGATTATTGTAATCTGTTACTCGATCTCATTGGGCTGACCAGTGGGTCTCAACAACGGAGAGTTCAGAGTGGTACTATTTTTTGAGAAACAAGGGACTGGATGGAAATTTTGAGTTATGATATCTGTAACCAATAACTGTTTGTCAATGGATTCTTTTATATGTTAAAGTTTTAAAGAGGACTGTGTGCGTATCTATATTCCAAAGCAAAAGTTAAGAAAGGTATTCAATTATGGATGGGTGAGTAATTGTCTGGGTCTACGGATTCCAGTGGTTGGGTGGTGGTTAACCCATGGGCCGGATGGGGTAGGCTGGAATCAGTGGAGTTTTAATAATTAAATTGAAATTATAGGAATACCCTTAGAATTCGAGTAGTTAAATAAAACCTTGAAGAATTTCTCAAATGAGTAGAACAACGGCTGTGCCTAATTTCGGTTAGGAAAAAAGCGTTGATTTCGTCAGATGATTAGATCAACGGCTGTGCCTGATTTTGATTAGGAAAAAGCGTTGATTTCTTCAAATTAAATCAATGATAGTTTTCATTCTATCTGGTTTATTCATGTGAAGGATAGTTTAATCTCTTGAACCCGTTAAAAAATTCGTTAAGAAAATCAATGATAGTTTTCATTCTATCTGGTTTATTCATCTGAAGGATAGTTTAATCTCTTGAACCCGTTAGAAAATTCGTTAAGAAAATCAAAATGGTGGAATCGTCCCCGTTTTCCGGGCAAGGAAATTTTTTCCGGTTTCGGTTTCGGAATGACCACCAGATTAGTCTCGTGTCCCGACATTTGAGGGCAAGGCCCCGAGTGGGAAACCCTGTCCCGCGCGCAAGAGAAAGCTACTTCCATTGCTAGCAACCAAGAATCTAGTGCGCAGAGGGGGCAGAGGGGTCTCACAGGCTGGTATCAGAGCGCTGTTGTAAACTTACAAAATAGCAGTAGAAATTGCTTAAAATTTTAAAGTAAATCTGGGAAATAATGTTTTCACTTGTTAAGATTATGTTGAAATGAACTTCATAAATTGAAAACTCATAAATTGAACTGGATTTCTAGTTGGATACCCAAATTTGTCTAGCATTCCTGGACTCTCCCAGAGTCATGATATGATCGCCTTTGCCTTGGAAAATCTCATCAACTCCACATTAGGGCCAAAAACGTCTCAAAATGGGCTGTGTAAGGAATTTCGCTAACTTGCTAATTAGTAGAATGTTGACGGTCAAAACAGCTCCAAATTTAGCCGTTTTGGATATTTAAAGCGTATCTATCTGATTGAATACGTATCTAAGTGCATATTTTAAAATCTAAAAAAATATATCGTTTTCATGCTACTCTTTAATGGCTCGTCTCGAAATTTGTCCTCTTTTAGTGACTACGTGGCAAAATGACCATTCTCTCCAAACGCGCTCTTATCCATTCTCGAAAAAAATTTCACTCCTCTGCTTCTCTGAAAATTTCACAAGCTACATCTCATTCTCATTTTTCTGTGTCTCTCATGTTCTAATAGCTCTGCTTATATTTTTAGCTCTGTTAGTAATGAGTGATACATCTAATCATAAGTTTCAGTCTAATGCTCAGGAAAGGGTAAGATTTTTGAATGAGCTTATGAATAGGTTGGATATCTTGAAACTTTTAGAACTTCCTGAAAATCAAACTAAAAAAAAAACTGGTCTTTCAACATCTTTTAAAAGATATGGACTTATTAGTCCAGCCTTCCCAAATGCAAGAAGTTTGTGACACAGTGGGAGTGAGTAGAAAGGGATACAGAGCCATCTCTAAAACCTGGTTCAGGGTCCTTAAGTATTACAAAATCAAAGCTTTTGGGTTGCCTAGACCTCACAATGTTGGAAAATATAGAACTCTGTTAAATCAGGAAATTTCTAAACATTTCGGAGAGTATTTCCATATTGAGGGAACAATGCCATATGAGAGACAAAAAAAAAAAATCATCTTTTGAATACAACGTTTATAATAATATTTGGATGAACATTAGAAAAGTCCAATCTTTTATGGTGAGATATTACAACATAAGGGAAATAGATTGTGAAGGAAAACTTGTATTTGTTTTAAAATTAGATGAAGCTCAAATCCAAAAATGTCAAAAAATGGAAAGAATATCTATATCCCTAATGAATAAAGCATTGGACGATAGTCAAGGTAATCTTGATTCTCCATACCACAAAACTCAATCAGAAATGGAGCTATGGTGGATTGGATCAGCTCAGGTACCAGTAGAGAGTCATGAAACATTAAAGTGGCTCTTCTCACAAACAGACATTCCTTCAGTTATCCAGAGCCAAAATACAGGTGAACACCTTCATGTTGACGACATAGGTGATTTCATTGTGGAATGGCATTTGAGTGCCGACCTCAAGGCGTTGAAGTGTATGTTTGGTGTATGTGGAGGAGCAAATACCAAATATCCATGTCTGTATTGCATGGCAAGCACAGGGACAAGAGAATGGCTTGCAGAAAATGAGATTGGAAAACCACCATCCAGAAATAATGTGAATGTCGTCGATTATCCAACTTCTCTTAAAATATGGGATCCAATTCTACCAATACATTTGAAAAATGTGCATATATGTACATTGCATGCAGAGATAAGAATCTTGGACAAATTGCTCAGACTTCATCTGGACTATGCATATTCTATTAAGCCGACTAAACTTACAGATGAGTGCATAGAAAAGTGTGAAGCCTTGCTCTCTCAAATGGGTTTTCATGGTGGGGAAGTGCATCTTAAAAAAGATCCTGTTCTTTCTGGAGGTACAGGTGATGTTCTGCAAGATGTTTCAATGGGAGGAGCAAAAGCGAGAAGATTTTTGAGCAACCATGACACCAAACAAGTCAACGCAATGTGGAACTGTTGGAAACAGCTATGTGTCATCACCACAAATGTCAAAAGTAGACCAGATGTAGCCAACAAATGTATGGAAGTTTGGAAAAAACTCGACAATTTTTTCAAAGTCCTTAGACAACAAGTTGGTTCAAATACTTATGCAGATGATTTCAAAAAAGCAATAACGCTTTTGATCAAAGCTATCATAGATGCCTGGGGAGAAAAAGACATAACTTATTACTTGGTGAGTGTTCAGACTTATCAAAACAGTTATAAATTGGTGTGTCCAGACTTATTACTTGTACTTTCTTAAATGTACTAACAAAAATTATCTTTGTAGCATATTCTTTACTTGCATGGACCATATTTTGCTACAGAAGGACCACTTGCAACATGGAATACACAAGGAATGGAAAAGTCTCATTATCAAGCGAGAACTTCCTTTTTTAGATGTACCCGAAGAGGAGGAGGTGGACAAAGAAGAAGCAATGCACTTAAAGAATTATTCAATTGGTTCTACAGGAGGCAATTACAAAGGATGAGATCAAAGACCCAGCAATCTGAAACTACACCAACACCTCAAGAAAGAGACTAATGATTACTAACACATTTGTACCTCTAACAAAATATTTGCTGAAATATAATCGGTCCTTGCAAAATATTGTGTACATTAGTTTTTGATTCTCTTGGGACTACTTGGCATGTCACCTCTGTATCTCAAAAATTTTCTCCTTCTATAACCCCCAAGAAGATTGATATCTGACACCTCAGCTGCAGCTGCATAGCTAGAGTAGCAAAGAAAGTATCCTGCTCTTGAGGCATTGAAACCTGCAGCATATCCAAAGATTCTAAGAGCAGCTGCTCTCTCCAGAAGCAAAACCTTGTTAGCATTTATTGGAAGGGGAGTATATCCCATGAACCTTGACAACACCTTCAAGGCAAAAATTGGCAACTCAGCATCTTCAGACAAGTTCATGTGGAATGCATAGAACACAGCCTTATCCAATGTAGGCAAGTAGTGCATGAGAGTAGATGAAGACCTTCTTGACCTAGTGTCTGTAGATTTCACTCTGCTGCCTCTAGCTCTTCCAAGAAAATCATCCTTATCAAGCAATTCAATCTGCAAGACAAAAACCTCAATTTAAAAAAATTACAATCACAATAACATTTTACAAAAGATTAAATGGAAGCTACCTTCTGCAACTCATCCTCAATTACTACTTTGTCTTTCATCAAATTGCATGAGCCAACCCTTTCCACTTTATCAGAATCTTCCTGAAGCTTGAAATCTCTGCCAAAAGACTCAATACCCAACTCAATAAGCCTGTTCTCAAAATCCTCATCACTCAAGGAAGGTTTCCCCTCTTCCACTTTTTTAAGGCACAAGGCAAGTGCATCATTAGCAGGGATAAAAGAGTGGTCAGATGTTTGCAAATCAAGTGCCAAAAACTCTTCCTTTGACTCTACTTCTGTATCAATAAAGTCTTTGGCCACTTCACAAGCTTCTGAAATTGCTGCAATACAGTAGTCTTCTCTGATATTGAAGAGACTTTGAAGATAGGACAGAGGAATAAAATCTTTCTCATTGATAAAGAAGAAAGGAAGGTTTGGAAGAGTAACAGAGGATTCAGATATGCTTGCTTCCTCTAAGGGCTCTTCAGTAATAGTGAAAGCCCTAAATTCTGCAACATCAAGATTGGCACTTTCTCTCTCCTCAGCTTGAACATCAATGTCTTCCTCTTCTAAAATCTCACTTTTCTCTAACTTTGAAACTGTGGTGACATTTAAGTTTTCTTCTTCATTCTCTGAATCAATTTGTGGCTGTTGCTCTTTATCCTGTATTTCTGCTTTCAAAAATAGGAAGAAAAGAAAGGAGACATCCTTGGGGACAAGGTTGCAATGCTTTTTATGGATTGGACAAGAAATGGATGAAGGACATGTGAAAGAGTTTCTATTTGAAAACCTACTGAACCTCTTTGTAACTTTGGCTTTCTCCACAGACAGCTGTGTAAAATCTGTAAGGTGACAAAAATCATGGTCTCCTATACGAAAACAATGAGCTTGAATTGACATTTCAAATTGCTTGTAATCATCTTCAAGAATGTCCTTAAGCTTCAACAAAACATCTGAAAGAGAAAACCTTGGATTGAATATCTCCACTGCATCAACGTATATCTTCATATCATGACCATCTTGCAAGATAGCATTCAAGAGTTTCTCACTTGGGCTTTCTTCAACAAGTTCATGTCGACCCGCAACACTTTTACTCATTGAGATATTTGAGAAAAATGCTTGAGCCCGAACGAAGCGAAAACGGAAGGTCCGAAAAAATTGGAATGCCTCTATCGCTTGGTGCGGGCTTTGGCAATTCCAAGGTCCCAAAAATTAATATTGAGTTTTGCAAAATAGGGCTAGGAAGATAATACGGTGCACAGCTTGATTTGACGCAAATAAGTGGTCCAAAACTGGCTAAAAAAATTGAAAGAGAGTTTTGAAAAATATATGTTGCGTGATTAAAACACCTTAAATAGTGAGCGTTTATGCCACGTGGCAATAATGATGAGATGACACGTGTACCCAACGGTAATTTGTACGACATTCTCGAGGTATAAAAAGTAAATTTTGTTGAAAATATTCATATTTTTCTCCGACACTGTATCAAACAAAAACAGGCTACCTTATTTCCCAAACTTACTGTTTCATTTCTTTCCCATATCAAGCGATTGCACATTTCTAGGGCATTCGGAATCCTTTACTCGCTTCGTTCCGTCCTTTTCTTGATTGCCCGAATCAAGCGATTACGCTCATCCGAGATTTTTGGATTTGCCTCATCGCTTCGTTCGGGACTTCTACTTTTTTCATTTCCTGAACCAAGCGATTATTACTTTCCATTTTCTTTGGATTCGCTCTATCGCTTCGTTCCGTCCTTTTCTTGATTGCCCGAATCAAGCGATTACGCTCATCCGAGATTTTTGGATTTGCCTCATCGCTTCGTTCGGGACTTCTACTTTTTTCATTTCCTGAACCAAGCGATTATCACTTTCCATTTTCTTCGGATTCGCTCTATCGCTTCGTTCGGGCCACCTTATTTTTTTTGTCCTATTACACAAATCACTTCATCTGGTCTCCTATTTCAAGCTTCAATGGCAAGGACGAAACAGACTGCAAGGAAAGTTTACCCACCTTTGGACACTGAAAAAACTGAGGACAAACCAGGACCTTCCAAACAAGAACAGCCTCTTCCAAAGCCTCGTGCAAGGGCGACAGCAAGAAAGAGATTGAATTATCAAGTGAAGTCCTTAAGAGAGATAAGAGCAGCACAGAAATCTACTAGTCTTCTCATCCCTCGACTGCCATTTACTCGGGTTGTCAGGGACATATCAGAAAGAATAGTTGGCAAAATGAGAAACACAAATCTTCAGAAAGTGCGATGGGAGACCCAGGCCCTCATGTGTCTTCAAGAGGCTGCTGAAGATTTTTTAATCGACTTTATGAATGATGGCTACATTGCTGCCGCATTTGCTCATAGGATCACTCTTATGAGCAAGGATTTTGTGCTTGTGTCCAGACTTAGATATAAGTTTGACAAAGCTTTGGAGCCTATTCCAAGTCAAGATATGAGAGCTTTTGAAATTCTTAATATCCCTCCAGCAAGGCAACCCAAGCAATTAGTTGTGATTGAAGATATTTCTCATTCTTATGATACAAGAAAAGCTCAAGATATCAAAGAAGAAGTTGAAAAAGAGAGAGAGCAGGAAAAGATTTCAGAGGATGCAATTCTTTCTCAGCAAGCTGAAATTCTCCATGCATCCAATTCAGAGCTTTATCAGAATGTGACAGGTCAAATGATAGTAGATGTGTCCATGCATGGAGAGGATGAGGTTTATTGTGACATTGCCCCTGAGGACACAAGTATGCTTGTGAATCACAATATTGAGATATCTGACACAGTCCTCTTCATCTGTCTGAGGTTTGTGTGGATTTGCTTTTGTTTTCTTAATGAATTTCTTAGACTCCATATTTTGTTGACATGTTTTGTTTGTGTCTCCAGATGTCTTATGAGGGATCTTCATGAATCAATGGCTGTGCAAGTGACCATTCTTGATCCCCTTGTTACACAGTGCCTTTTCAATAGGCAAGGGGATCTTGCAAGTTTTCTCAAAAACTTTGATATGCTTACCTGCAATTACATTATATACCCTTATGTTGAAGTGTAAGACTCATTCTCAATTATCTTTTGCCTATAATAGACATGACAGTATTCATAACTAATTTCAGTATTCATATTATCACAGAGGCCATTGGAGTCTTATTATCTTCAATCTATTGGATAGAGATGTGATATTTATGAACTCTTTGGCATCCATTCATGGGAGAAGTAAAATGTAAGAATCAACTTTTCCATGGTTTATGTTCCAGAACAATTTCTTGTATGATTTCAATTATTTGGTTGACCCTCAATATTTTATGCTTGCAGTGCTGCCAAACTTATCTTGAGCTTTCTAGGTTCTACCTATGTAGACTACAAACTTGAAGATTTTAAGTACTTCAATTAGGAAGTTCCCTTGCAGAAAGACTCAACATCTTGTGGATGGATGGTTCTTGCTAATGCTTGGAGATATCTTGAGTCAAGATTTAGAATGACAACACTTACTGTAAGTTCATGAATGAAAACAATTAATTGATTTAGTGAATACATTTAGTGACCTTTTTTCTTACTTTCTTATTTTCTTTTGTCTTAGTTGCATGAGTATCCAGATTCTTGGGTGAGTTGGGTAAGGGAGAAGGCAGTGTCCATGGTTTTGAGCAGATCCATCAATCCATATGATCCTGATTCTCCCTTTCCACCTAATAAAGGAGCCAAGGATACAACTTCAAAGAAAAGGAAAAGGGAGAAGAAGGAAAGCAAAGACAAGGATGACTCATTCAAAAAGGAAAAGACCTCTGCCAAAGAGAAGAAGAAGAGGAAGAAGAGCCATTCTAAAGAGAAGAGCCATTCTAAAGGAAAGATCTCTCAGGCTACAGAGAAGATCCCTACCCCTCCTGCTAAAGAGAAGAGCCCTAGCCCTCTTGCTAAAGAGAAGACCCCTAGCCCTCCTGCCAAAGAGATGAGCTCTTCACCAGCTCAAGGGAAGACTCCTATCAAAGAGAAAACCCCCAGTCCTCCTGCCAAAGAGAAGAGCTCTTCTCCAGCTCAAGAGAAGACACCTATCAAAGAGAAGACCCCTGTCAAAGAGAGGAGTGCTACTAAAGGTCTTCCTTTTCACTCACCAGTGAAATTTAAAATTCAGAAGCGTCGTTTATCCAACAAAGGTGGTAAGAGGGCAAATGTTGGCTCTCCATTAAATTTCTTGTTCATGTTCCCCAAGAAGACTGCCAAGTCTCCCAAGGCCAACCTCCAAAGAACCTTCTCCAAAACCAGACCCCACTGCCAAATCTCCTTCGCCAACACGTGAAGGTCTCAGAGAGGAGCCCAACTTACCACCATTGGAGGAATTCACTCTAAAGTATTCCTCTCCAACACCTCAAGTGCTGAAAACTCCAGAACTTGAACCTCAATCAGCAAAATTTGATCGAAGCAAACAGAAGAGAGAAAGATTCTCTAAAGATGCAGGGTCATCTCATGCCAAAAGGAAAGTTGATTTTGTAGAGTGATTCCACATATTGGATTTTGTTTTGTTCATTTTGTCCATATGAACACACCCTTTTTGGGACAATATTCTGTACTTAAATTTAGTATCAATAATTTGATATTCAACTGTTAAACCTTGTTCTGTGTCGCAAACAATTTGTTAACCAATTTTGTGAAGAAGTCAAGACGAAATCTAGCAAAATATATTGATTACATTATTGGAGAAATCCTTTTCAACTATACAAACTTGCCCTTGCAAGTGGCTCAAATACAACTTTTTTTGGGGGGAGACATGTGATGCATGAGGTTACACTCTCCATCCTTGTACTGACAACAATATCATCTACTTTGAATCTATATTCAGGTGATATTTCGTCCAGAAACTCAAGTGACTCTCTTACATGTTGTAGTCGCCAGTTTGATGTTACTATGAGTTTCCTGGGATCTATGAATGGATGGACTATGATGTTAAATTCAAACTCTGGACAATTCTCTTCAGAATCCAAAGGGACCCAACTACCAAGCTTGCTTTTCCATCTCCTATAGTCATAGGCCAAAACTAGGGATTGGCGACACAGTTGGTATGAGATGGACAAAGAATTTGGGCTTACTCTACAACTGATATTGTCCCCCATATGAAAAGTTTCCTTGGTACTCCATCCTTCTCCAAGTACAGTGTCCATATCAGTCAGAGATAGTCTTCTATTAAGCCACATCGTTCTTGTCCTCTCCAATTCCATTGTTTTGAAACATGCCACAAAGACATGTATAGGCAAGAACCATTGAATTTTTATCCTTCTTGAAATCCTTCCAGGAGACATAGCTTTAAGAATATCATCTTTGATTTTGGATTTGAAGCTTGTTATGGTATTTGGATCAGGAACTTCCCATTCTAGTGACATTAATGTGGGAATAGGTATGTCATATAATTCTCCATGAACACCTTCTCTTGATGGAACCCTGTATTCTGCAAAATACACAAATAAATCCACTGATTTGTAAAATGAAGGTGGTTTGTCTGCGTACATGACATCTGCAATCCCCTTGTGAATTGCTTTGAATGTGCCACTTAAGCTCTCAACAGGCTGCCACTCCATAGCTGTTGTGACGAAAAGATAACTGAAATGAAACAAACAACAAATATATCAGAAAGAGAAATATTGTGTTGTATCAAATAGATAAAGTTTTGTTGAATTACAGTAAGAATGGAGAATTGGATGTTCATCCAAGTTCAACACCATGTCTTTGGCCATGTAGACATGTTGAACTTTTACAAGCCAGCCATTGTCGGTCACTTTGAATGCAAGAACACGACCTTTCCAATGGGATTTCACTTCATTTCGCTTGGTTCTTTTCACCCTGTGGGCACCTTTGCAAGAGGGAAGCATTAATACCCAATCATTCACACGAAAAGACATGGGTTTCCAAACACCATCTTCTCTCGTGTTATGAAAATCACAAGAAGTTATATTATGAGAAGGACGACGTGAGGACGCCATAGAAGCTCACAGATAAGAGAAAAATAGTGAATCTTTTGAATAGTGAATCTTTTGAATAGTGAATCTTTTGAAAGTGCAAAGAAAAGAGAATAAACCATATGCCAAAATGAAGGGAAGGTGGAAAGTAGACGTTTGAAAAAATTTGGTGTTTTGTCATTAATAGCGTTGTTTTCAAGGCCTGAAAAGAGGATTTCGTATCTTCATGCTTGATTTTTTGAAATAAAAAATGGAACAAGATGTCACTATTTTGGACCCAAACTTTAATGTTAGCCATCGTAAACGTCTAAATTTAGCCGTTTTAGCCATTCGCCACCAAAATAGAACCGTTAAGAAGACATTTGGAGGAGACAAGAATGCCATACTTTTGTATACGTGTCAATTCACAATTGGACAATTTCTTAATCCTTAGATTAACAAACAGCCCTTTTCTAGCCGTTTTTGGCCCTAATGACTACAACCCGAGAAAGCAGAGCAAGACTCTCTAGTCATTTTGAGGATCTATAACTTCCCGATCCAATAGAGCAACGTTAGCATATGTGGTTCTCTAGAGGGCAAAGTATTCGCGTCAATCAACGACAGAGACTCAGACAGATTATCTCGCTAGCCATGATCTTGATATGGCTAGGAGTTGTTCACTATGTACAACTCTATGATCATTCACCCCGGAATTTTAGAATTTCTTACCGTATTTTCAGACTTCTTAGCCGCTTTATTCCTAGGAGAAGAATTATAGCACCATTATCAGTGATGAACCATGTATATCATAGCATGTCTCCATCGCAGTATCGCCTTTTTATGTGTACACGATTGAGGGGGTGACTTTTGGACACTTAAGTGAAAAATTCCAAACTAGTCTCAATGGCAGAAGCCGTCTAAATGGCAAAGGACTTTGCTAAAGCATTTTTTATTAAGGTATCGCCGAAGCTTGCACCCTCAAACTTTAAAAGATTCCAAACCCCGAGAAGTGCTTCAAACTTTCCACCCCCAAAGAGGCAGCAATAGGGCCAAAGAATCTATCCTGCATGATCTTCTCTCTTGCTTCATTAATCAATGGATTTGACACCACTGTGATTGCAAGCAAGGAGGCTTCTCTGCTGATGAGGGCATCTGCTACCACATTTTCTTTGCTTGGGCGGTACTTGATTTCAAAATCAAATTCCTACAGGGTCTGCATCCACCTTCTTTGGCGCATGTTGAGATCCTTCTGAGTGAAGATCCACTTTAAGCTCTGATGATCTGTTCATCAAAGTGAATGTTTGACCCAGTAGGCAATGTCTCCACAACTTTAAGGCATAGACTACTGAAAGTAGCTCCAGGTTGTGGACACCATAATTTCTCTCATGCGTTCTGACTTTTCGGGTTTCATAGGCCACTGCATGACCTTTCTGCATGAGCACACCTCCTAGGGCAAAACCACTGGTTTCAGTTTTACCACCTCAAAGGGTAAAGAGAAATTTGGCAACTTCAGAACGAGATTGGTTACCAAGGCGGTCTTAAGCTTATCCAAAGCGAATTCAAAGGCAGTCTTCAGCTTATTAAGAGCGCATTCATCAAAGGATACCAAGGCGGTCTTCAACTTATCCCTTCATCAAGGTAATTCAGTTTTTAGATATCTTTGGCTGGAAAAATATCCCTTCTTATTAAAATAAATTCCCCTGAAACAGAAGTTTATAAAGAATTTCCTAAGGTGCATAAGAAATAAATTATAATTTGCACAAAAGACCTTAGCCTAAGGCTCCAGATTTTTTGAAAATTTTAGATTAAGGTTCTTATGGACCAATAAGATTAATCCAAATGTAGGGAGGAGATAAATTGAAAAATAAAAGAAAAAGCCCCCAAAAATGAGTAAATGCTCACATAAGATCAAGAGTGGACTAAGGACCAAAGAAAACAATTAAAAAACTGAATTTTGACACCTCAGAGTGGGGATCTCCCCTCATGAAGGAGACATCGTTTTTCTCATACCCCCCAATTTTTAATCAATAAAATGAGATATTTCATCTCTCCTCTCTCCTATTTCAAAACTAGATCCAAAAAGTAAGCTAAATTGACCCAAAAATGGTCAAAAATTGACCAAACTGATCTAGAAAATTCTGGAATCAGTTTGCTTGGTTAGAGGCTCACTTTTTCCTATAAATAGAAGCCTCCCCCTTTTGTAAAAGCTTAATGGTGTTTATGCATTGTTAATCTACTCTCCTGTCCTGAGCCATCTACATTGAATTTCTTAATAATTCAATTGTTTTTGGCCTAATCCTCTCCAATGTGAATTGGTGGCCACTCTTGCTTCTTCAAACAAGAGTAAAACCCTCAATCTCTCAAGCCAAAGGAGAGCTTACAAGCTCCATGTAAGCTAATTTTCTTACTTATTTATAAATTTTAAATCTATGGTTTTCTTGATTTTTATGTTTTGTAGTTAATTGAATTAAATTCAAATGCTATGCCTTGATGAAAAGTCCACCCCCTTCTCTTCTTTACATTCTAGCCTTTCTTAATCTTAGAAAGATTAACTAAGGGATTAATTAAACTCTTCTTATTGTTTACTCTCTTCAATTTAGAAAATTATGTAGATTAGAGTTCTATAAATCTAATTTGGGTTAATTTAAGTCAAATAAAGAATGATAAAAATGAGAAATGGTCAGCCATACAAAGGAGGTTATGGCAAAATTTTCCTGAATCTTGTGGAAAAGAAAGTTTTTTTTTATGTTATTCCAAAAGAGTAATTTCCACCATTTTTGCATCTAAAAGAAATATTCTAATTACTCCATGTACATATTCACCTATGTATATGCATGGATATGACTTAAATTTGATTTTTATGCATAGAAAGATGCATAAAGAAATTTTTTATTATAAAAGTGTTATTCTCATTAAATTTGATTTTATACATAGAAAGATGCATAAAGCAAATTTTTATTATCAAAGTGTTATTCTCATTAAATTTGATTTTTATGCATAGAAAGATGCATAAAAGAATTTCTTTTTATTACAAAAGTGTTATTCTTATTAAAATTGATTTTTATGCATAGAAAGATGCATAAAGGATTTTTTTAATTACAAAAGTGTTATTCTTATTAAAATTGATTTTTATGCATAGAAAGATGTATAAAGGAATTTTTTTTATTATAAAAGTGTTATTCTTATTAAATTTAATATCTATGCATAGAAAGATGCATAATGGAAATTTTTTTATTCTAAAAGTGTTATTCCCATTGAAATTGATTTTTATGCATAGAAAGATGCATAAAGGAATTTTTTTAATCATAAAAGTGTTATTCTTATTAAATTTGATTTCTATGCATAGAAAGATGCATAATGGAAATTTTTTTAATTTTAAAAGTGTTATTCCCATTGAAATTGATTTTTATGCATAGAGAGCATAAAGGAATTTTTTTTATTATAGAAGTTTTATTCCCATTGAAATTGATTTTTATGCATAGAAAGATGCATAAAGAAATGTTTTTAATTACAAAATTGTTATTTCTATTAAAATTGATTTTATGCATAAAAGGATTTTTTTAAATATAAAAGTGTTATTCCCATTGAAGTTTATTTTTATGCATAAACAGAGGCATAAAGAATTTTTATATCAAAATTAGAATTCTCTTAAATTCTATGAGTATTTGATAAATGAATAATTAATTACTCTAAGAGAGAAATTTCTATAGTTTTATATTCACATGGATTGTAAAAAGAAAATTCAAAAAATCTATCAAGATCAAAATATTCAGATAAATGATTAATTTATTCCTCATTGGAATTCATAACTAATTTAGAAATCAGTTAAGTGAATATTCAAAGAAACAAATTCAGTATAATAGTAACTGAATTATCAAACCTTTTCGAGAAAGATAGTTCACGAAAAATCTTATCCGACTCGAACCTTGAATCAAACTATGACCAAGACCAAACTCTTTAGGGCCACGGCGGGGGGAACTTGTGAGGGCATTTCCACCCTCCTTTCGGCGGTCATTGTCTCCACGTTGACCACACTGAAAAACCCATAACTTTCAGTTCTATCATTCTCTCTCTACTAGAAGTGTTTGTAATGCTGCAACAAGCCCGTAGCTCAATCGAATAGAGCAACAACCTTCTAAGTTGAAGGTCACAGGTTCAAGTCCTGTAGGATGTGGAAAGTGCACATTAGATCATATACCTATGGGAATGCTTTGCCCTTGTTTAGGGCTGGCGGGTTCTTCCTTTCAACCAAACTTGCATCATGCTTTGGTCACTTTTTGCTATAGTGGTATATGGGGTTACTCGCCATCCCTTCACTTCTTAAATAGCCATGATTACCAAGAACCAATGCTCAGCGCATTTTTATGAAAATGGCTTGCAGTCCACTTGAACAATTTGCTATTGTTCCATTGGTTCCCAAACGGATACATAGATTTCGAACAGCAAAGAAGCCACTCCGAACTATCCATTCCAATTATTGTGGTTTTTGAGGTATCATACCAATACACGTCTTGGAATTTCGATCGATATTTGTGGAGTTGATTATCCCTCTCAAGAACGAAGATTTGGAGTAGTCCATAACTCACCAAGCATTCGATATAACTCATGCATTTGTGTACTAATCGGTGTAGATGAGAGAAGTGCGGGATAGATTTGGTGGTTACGGTTTTGAGGGTTACTCATTATATGAAAAGACTTTCCTTCAAGTGGATATGTGGAAGTACATCACGATGATTCGGAGAAACGTGTGGTTCCTGAATCGATGGAGATGGCTTAAGAATTTTGCTATTCTCATTTGGCCAATCCTTGGCGACTAATGCCACCCAGATCCTTTTGTAATTTCTCTAGTCCTTGGTGGCTAATGCCGGCCAGATCTTTTTGTATGTCTCCGAGTTCACCTAGCAAAGAAACAAAAAAAGATTGGAAAAAAGTACTGATAGAGATCTAGGGGATCGAGAAATTAATATTGCACATACAGAAAGTGGTGCATGATATTGATGTTGCCGCCTTTAAACATGCTCATGAGCATAAGCTCAAGAGAATAAGAGTTATGAAACACTTCGTTGAAAACACTCTCGAAGAATATGCTGAAAGGCAAAATGTTGCCAAAATGACATTTGGCAAAATGAAAGAAATGGTTAATAGATTCAAAAACTCTCTCTAGCTCTGCGGTTCGGGTATCTAAACCTGTGGGGACGGGAGTTCAGGTGGGTGAGCCGAGTGAAAGGAAACTATTCGGCCCGGTTTGGAGAGCACTTTGCCAGGCTACGCATCTGAAGTAAGCAAAGAGAATAGTTTTATTCTATCCCATTGGACTAAGTTTACAGCTTGAATGCCAGATTTTTGACTCTACCCATTTGGATGGGTGTTTACCCCGAAACGTTTCTAGAGTGTATGCATTCTTCCGTGAGTAACTTAATGCAACACGGGTTCAATCAGCTTGTTTTTGATGTCACAAAATACTTATATAGCTTTTAACCTCACTTTAGGTAGCGTCCTTTTCATTGGAGCCTAGAGGTAAAACATAACAGAAGTTTGCCTCGCCCGCCACTGTGTCTTCCATCCCTGCTTAAACAGATTCATTCTGCGCATTCCTCCTTACAAGAAAAGGCTTCAAATATCTAGGAAATTCTTGCATTCCATCCTTCCCAAGCCCGCGGCGGCTGGACAAATAAACGTGGCATGTGATGGCCCAAAGGGAAGAGGGATCCCAAGTCGAGGACAAATGAAGGGATTGGGAGATCGAAAACATAGTATTTTCTCAAGAGGGAAGGGTTTCCTTACCGGAACCAGGAATGCTAGAACCACAAATGTTGGAACCAACACTTGAATATTGTATGGAAATGCTGAAATCAGCACCAAAATATTGTACAGAAATGCTATCAAGTTCATTGCACCCTATCACTAGAGGGGATCAATATTTAACCGGGTTGGCGGCGGGTATGTTTCGTTGAAAATGACCCCAACCTGCGGGCCTTCAGCGAGGGATAGATTGGTTTTGCCAGGGGATGTTGGAGAAGCCCATCCCTGCAAGCTTCCTTTCCAACACGCTTTTGCCCTCTACCCATTCTGATCCAGGTTCGTTCAGGGAATTGCAGAACAATACTACATTCACAAGTAATAAGGGTAGTCCGGGCATAAGTAGGGCTCATGTGGGGAAACCGCTACAAAGAGAATGGAATGACCGCCAACTCCTATTCAATCTACTTATGTGGGGGAATGCTTGTGTAAAGAGGCTTGCTTGCCTACAGACCCAACTCCACGTGTTATTGATTGCATTTCTTGCTGTCCGTCTGATTAAACTCACACTACTGGTTATTGAAGCATTTATGCCACCGTGGTGGTTAGCTACCAATCCAGTGCTTCGCTTTGCCTATCCCGCACTTCTCATCTTTTATGATGTATGGGTCTAGGAGTTGAATGAACACCCACGAGTGGACTGACTATTTGAAAACACCCATTACATAGCATGAAATCCCGGGATTGATCCCCCTCAACATTGAAGTGGCACCCCCCTTGGTCACCGTGCTGGAAACCTGCTGTCTCGAGGGGAATAGAGCAACGTTGTCATCAAGCCCATTATGGTCAGATTACTCGTATCGGAACTCATCCAACACTCACGGATCGATTGCCCTTATCCAAGCAATCTTTTTGGATAGCATCCCACGCACACACGCAAAAGCCCCGCGGCAATGAAGAGCTAGCGTAGCTTTTTGAAGGGTTGAACCACTAGCAGACAAAAACTAGCACTCCCGTACTGGCTAGGTTTCTCCCGACAGGCTATTAGACATTAGGGGAAGCTTGAGGTCTATAGGGGCCCTTTAAGATGCCATGTGATTAAAAGGTTATTAAGGAAAAGGGCCAATCATGTGATGCCATGTATACAAAAAAGTTGGGTGATTGAAGGTGGTCAAAAGATTCTCTAGAAGATGCCTTTTTGTACTTTGCATTCCCAAAAAGTGGGGAAAAAGTTTTTGAAATTTCGGACATCCATAACTTCTACATATGAGCTCAAAATTTGTCGGAGATTAGAGATCTAGAATCTACTTTGCTGAGCTCTTTCCATAGATATGTCACATGATATGGTTTTGCCAACAATTTTAAATTCAATTTTGGCGGAAAACTTTGAAATTCAAACTTCTAGCCATTTGAAGAATAAGAAGGTATCTAAAGTCAAAGAAACTTAACATTTTAACAAAAAGTCATTAAAATCATAATATGGCAGCTTAAAGGGCCCCTATAGACCTCAACCTTCCCCTAATGATTCCTTGCAGTGTATGGATTTCTTCCATCACGTCACTGGTGCATCGCTCGTGCTTTGCACTCGCTCACTCTACACGCTTGCTTGTCGCAGGAGGGCACACCGCAATTTGGGTTTGGTTGCACTCGACCTAAATTAAGAAACTAAAGGCATGAAAGCCGCCCGCTCGCCCTGAGGGTAGGGGTTGCCTCCTTAAGTAGTACTTGATTGCTTCGCGCGCGCACCTCACTGTTGGTGCCACTATATGGAGCACACCGCAACCATATTAGGTAAATAAGACCTACCTACTTACCGCAATTGAACAATGCGATCGAACACGAATACAAGCTCTTGGAACCAACCGGAAAACAAATCTGTGGCATTGAGGGCTGATGAGCGAAGGAACACTTCTATTCGGCCCACCTACAATCAACAAAATCTCTATCATCAAACTCAAGGGCATGGCGAAAACTAGTCGAATTCAAATAAAGGTGCATGCTTGGGCTGCTCTTGGCTATAGAACAAGAATAAGGAACATATAATTTGCACTTCTCGGGCTGGCATTTCACTCATATATGGGCGAAAGCCTACACCTCCCCTAGCCTAATGCTCCTTCCCTTGGGGAGCAGGGTTGTAGGCTTCAACTCAACGCCTCTTTTAGTCCTATCTTTCACAGAAAAATGCTTCCTCGATGACATGCAAGTCGAAAGAGTGATCTTCGTTTAGAAAGCCGTATAAGCTGATGGTGGACATAGCTAGAGACTAGGGACAGAACGTGTTAGCTGCTACAATGCTACATGCCAAGCTAAAAGGAAGACTACATATGTACAAACAACTGACATCATAGAAGACGTCGAGAGCTACTTTGTCTATACAAGATTACCATTGATGCCACATTTACATGGATGATTTGGTTGCTCGAGGCATCAAACTAGTGTATGTTTTTGATGGTGGTAATCCACTATCTAAGAGCTATTATAACTCAATGAAGAGACTATGTGTGAGCTTGCTAATGTTGTCAAGAGCTGCTTGGTTGTTTGTGATGATGTTAAGCTTACTACTATTGTCAAGACCCTTTGATGCCCTCTCAGGTGATAGTAGTAAACCCAGGAATGGCTATGCCAATAAACATGAAAGCACATTTTTAATTCGTAGTTACTTTGCCGACTTACCAAAATACATTAAAAATACATTACTTATGAAGTACATTTTGAACTGTCCAGTCATATGCTTCTGCCTCTGACTTAGCAAGTTGGCATGGGATTCAGGTGTAAGGAAATGCTGTTTATGAAAAAAAAAAAGTCTCACATGCCTGAGAAGGAAATGCTCAACCTATAGTTCATCTTTGAAGTGGTAATTATAAGGAAATTTTCTTGTGGTTTGCACACCTAAATCTATTGTGAGTGGTCTTGCCAACATCCACAACATAAGAACGACTTAGCATCACTCATAACATGATAAAAGTAAAGTGAATTAACGTTTTACAAGCTTGATTAATGTAAGTGAAAGCTCAAACTAATTATTCAGCAACATACCTGATGATAATGAAAACTGCAGTCCAGCGAGAGCTGTTGGTTTTGTTTTGTTTTTTGAGCCGGGGTCAGAGACGAACGCGTTCGTTTCTGAGACTCGAGAGCTATTGGCATGCACTACTAGATGAGCATTGTTTGGACTGCAACAAGAACCTGCAGGCGAATTGAACGCCTATGATTTTTTTGTAGTAGACTTCAATTCGTGACTGCTAAATTATGAGTTTATCAATCATTGCATGAACAATATGGGCTTTATATTTGTGTGGAAATTATTGATCATACAATTCAATATTTTCTTGGCGCAGCTAACTCTTGGATATGCATTTGTCAACTTTATGAATTCCTGAGCGACCCTTCAACTTTACCAGGCCTTTCCACAACCGTCAGAAGTGGAACGGTTTTCTCACCAGAAAAGTCTGCCAGATCTTTTCCCAACAAGTAAGTATTGACTTAAATTATGTGCATTTAGCAAAATATAATCACAAGAGCTAGCATAGGTTTCGCCCCGCACACACATGAATCTTCGATCGCATCGCTTTGCTAAAGTATTAACCACGCACATATAATTTTGGACCATTAATCATGCAGGGTCTTCAAGCACTGCAGTCACATTTCCGCAAATCAAATATCGAATGCGACCTGGGGGAATTCTTGCCGATCACTGCACTCACATTTCCGCAAATTGAAAATCAGTAATACCAAGAAAGCCATCGCTGCCAAAAACAAATGTCAAAAGAGGTGCAAGAATGAGCGCTTCGCGAACCAAACGGTGGCCGTTTTGGTGCTGGCGATGGCTGGCGTTTAGCTCAGGCGTAGCCCCCCCTTATTTTTTAAATCTCTCTTCTTCAGTCACCTAACCTGCTACACGAGGCTGGGGTGGGGACTTACACGAGGCTAGGGCAGCAGTCCCCACCCCGCCTTGGGTGCATGGGCACCGAGTGGAGGGGAACCCTACCCTGCTTAGGGGTTAGGGCGCCGGCTCCAATACTGGGGCAGTACAGAGCCCCCAGGGCATCAGAGCTGCACTCATACTGTCATACCAACAATTTCCCCTTTGGCCCCCAGCAATGGATCAGAACAGAGAGGTGCTAATGTGGCAAGACAGGATGCTTGAAGATTTCATGGACACAAAGAAGCAACTGGAGGACTCGAGAGCAAGAATAGAGGAACTGAACCTTCTCCTGCTCCAAAAACAAATAGAAGATCTCTCCAACTAGGCGCTTCCAAAGGTTTCCTCTACTCCATATTCAGGTAATCCACCTTCCAATACCCCTCAGGTCTGCTTGCCCCTAGACATGGTGCAAGCATTAGAAGTGGATTACTCAACGAGGTGCCTTGTAGGTCTTTTGTTTGGCCCTCGTCCCCCTGTTGAATTTTTAAGGGGCTAGGTGAGGGATAACTGGGTCAGTATTGGGGTAGAAGTTGAGGTCATCCAAGCCCTCCCCAACGGGTATTATATTTTCCTCTTTAAGAACTTTGATTTGGCTCTCAAGGTCGTGGGGTCTGGCCAGTGGATGTACATGAACCTCCCTTTTTGTTTTTTTAGATGGTCTAAATTTAACCCTAATAGTAGCATTGGAACGTCGGCTTTTGAGGCTGTGTATGGCTACAAGGTGCATGTACCGATCTTAGCATTCAAGCAAGAGAACGCAAATCCACATGCAACATGCAAGGGAGATAGTGGAAAGAATGCAAACTCTTTTGTTGGCTTGTTTGTGATCTTCGCACGTGTTTTTTTTTTTTTGGTAGTTGCTTGTAAGCCCTCCCATATCTCCTATTCGTCAACATTTCTCCCATTGTGAGCTATCATTTCTATGATGTCAGTGTTGTTGGAAAATCAGCGCAAGTGGCAACACTATTGTCCTCATTGATCCTCCATAACTTATGCTAAATGCACATTACGATGGAGGTCTTATAGGAAAGCATCATGCCCGGTGTCAAGTTGCGTGGAGGTCGCATAATTGTGTTTAGCAAGACCACTAGGCACACAGTCAACTGTAGCTCTCATGCCAGTGTCTCTCCACCATAGTAAGATCTTCCATATGCCATGAATGTAGTAAAAAATTACTATTAGACTCGGTCTACACTCCTTCAGTGTCATTGGTATACCTAGAGCACATGTGCTGCCTCTGGGGAAGCTCTTTATGAACATTTAGAGTGTCTCTTACTCAAGCATTTGCATGTACTTGAGTTTTGTTCACTATAGGGGTGGTGCTTGATTGTGTTGGTTGTCTGACCTCCAATGGTGTGGTAGTAAAATAAGAAAATCCATGGTCTTCAAGCCTATTCCAATCTTCTTTGTAATGTAGCCCAACTCATATGTGCTTTGTGTAGAGGACAGGCTATCTCTTTTGTCACAAAGGCACTCTTCCTGTGGAGTAGCACCTACTTGAGTTCCGCAAAATAAATGTTCATGTCTCCCTTCTTCTTATTATTGCACAAGTGCTATGTTATAGGCAGCTTAAGTAGGAACTTTCTTTTTAGCTTATAACAAACCAATTCATTTGCATCCTACACTTGTAACACTATTGCGAGATCAAACTAGGTAATATTTCCTGAAAACGAGAAACATTTAGCATCTTTCAAAGATTCCATAAAAAAAGGCCAAATTTTCACCTTTTTTTGGAAAGTGGTCTATGCATGCATACAATGCCGCCCAAAAATGACACTATTTAGGACACTACGCATTTTTTACAAAAAATGGAACGAAAAAAAAAGACATGGTTTTGCTTACTTTTTGAGATTACAACTTAAAATCTAACAATAAGAATTAAAAAATATACCAAAATAGAGACCATTTGTCATTGATATCTTCAATCCAAAAAAGTAATTAATACAACTTTAAAAAAGGAGTTGTATTTTAGACATACAACTCATGGTATAGTTATGGCTCCTCATCATCACTGCTACCTATAGTTATGGCTCCTCATCATCACTGCTACCTATATCATCACCATCACTTGTTGGTGTGCCTTCCCCTGAGGAGGTAGACGTCGTGTTAGCACACTCGAGGATGTGCTACCAAGCTCAGAGTTATTGAAGCAAGGGATCTTCTCTTGTAAAATAGAAATGGTTGACTTTCTCAAGTAGCCTGCTTTTGTGAGAGTACACTACAAGGGATCGGGCTCATACCCGCGCTTCTAGCTGCTTAAAATGACTTGTGGAAAAAAAGTAATGGGCCCGTGTATCAGTGCATGTATCACCATGGCCAGAGACATGCGTGTAAAAGCGCATGTATAGATCCAGTTAGACGCACTGATATGAGGGTGTATACACGCGTTTAGTCAGTTTAGTCAGTTTAGCTGTGCTTAGACGCGCTGATACGAGGGTGTATACACGCGTTTTGTCAGTTTAGCTGCGCTTATACACGTGTATTTCACAGAGTATCCGCGCATATACACGCAACTTTTTGCAGAGTTGACGCGTCTATACACGCAAACAGAGAGCAAAAAAAAATTCCAGAGAGTGCTATTTGGTACCTGAATGCTGTTCCACCATTCCAGCACCCAATAACACTCTCTGGATTTTTTTTTGGATGCATTGCACCATCCACAAGGAAGATTTAAGACAAGAACGACATGAATGCATACATTGTCAATACATGATTCAAAACAGACATGAATGCAATACTATCAATTCACGATTCAATATTACTATCAAAATTTTATGTATACACATATATACAAGGGAGTCCATATGTCGAAGTAGCCCATGGCTTCAGTTACAAAAATATATATACAACCACATCCTCAATATGGAATGTGATACTATAAGTCTGAGTACTACTCAGACCCAGATGATGATTCGCTGCTCCCTCCATGATTAGATGAGCTCACATCAGTCGAAATGTCTGATGAGTAGTGCTCACGTCCACCCTCTACAGTGGCGGCGGGTGGATCATCAGCAGGTGCAGCAGAGCAGCTTGTGCCTGTTCAAGTAATATATAGTATATAAGTATATATATATGTAATTCAATAAACCAAAATCATTCGTTTAGAGTTTTCAAGTACCTGTCGACCGTATGGTCTCATGGCCATCTCAAACTGCGCGTCCGTAATACGTCCCTCGGCTCTAAAGAGGGCCGACGTGTCACGTCTACTATGCCGGTGAGCATACCCAGTATCGTGGGCTGTGGGCTTCCTCCCCGTGACCCGTCTCGTCGCTGTATCATAATCAACACAATTTGTAAGATTAAAACAATCATAGAATCAATGAATTAAGTAAACAATCAAATAAAGTGGCAAGACACTTACGAACTCTGCCTCCCATGACTCGACGCCGCCAGATCCGAAATGCGAAGATCCAATGATCTCCATCTGGATCCGTCATGCCTCCACATGCTGCCTGCTCTTCACGCCACCCTTTGCTCGTTTCTTTGCCTCCTTCCACTCGCGTTTGTACGCAGTGGGTAGGTTTCTTGGTAGGATAGCCACCCGCAGCTACATTTAGCCCATCATCGTACGCGAGTTTCTTAAGGTGAGATCTTTTATTACTTAAGATCTCCCTTATTCGCGTCCTTCCCCATACATCCCGAGAATGTTGCATGTGGGGGATCTGGGTACCGACTATGTACATCATCTATCACCTCCCCAACTAATCAAATATTTTGATCTTTAAATCTAGTAAAACAATTTCTATACAAGTTTGATACTACCCCACGCATGTACTCCATTACCTCTTTCCCCCTCGCATCCATCACTATCCCGCCCCTATCCATCACATCATAGCAGATCACTCTCTCCGCCTCTCTCACCTCCTCCTCATCCTCACTGTCTCCTCTAACTCTTCTCCCTCTATCTCCTCTCTCACTGCCTGCCCTACTACCTCCCCCACCAAAGCACCCGCCGCATCCTCCACTCCCACTCTTCCTACTGCGGCGTTTGCTCTCCTCTGTAGTGCGGGTGGAGTCACGACTGGGGGATTGTCTACGTGACTGTGGCTGTGAGGAAGTACGTGATGGTGGCTGTGAGCCCTGACGTGACGGTGCCTGGGAGGGTGTGCGTGAGTGTGTCTGGGACGGGGTATGTCTCCTCGATGGGCGTGGAAGAGGAGAAGTTGCATGCCATCTCGTTGGATTCGTAGGCATAGACGGCAGTGGAGTGACCTGGATACTCGGGGGCGAGGTATAGATACCAGGCAATCCAGGAGGGGGATGGGCATACATGTACTCTGTAAGCTCCAGGATGGCACCCAAAATGATTTAGCATCTCCATCATCCAAGTGCCGTACGCAAATGGATCGGATGAAGAACCTGGATCCATAAAGAATCTACAAAAATAAAAGTATATACATGATTGCATCAAAGCACAAATGCAAGCTAGCACATATGATTTTGTGAAGGCAAGCCATATGCAGATGGGATCATCTCTCTGAAGAACCTGGATCGCAAGCACGGGTGAAACACAGTCGCATGTATACACCCGTCCAAAAATGCGTGTATATGCACGTGAACGTCTGTGCAAACAGGATACACGCAGACATACACGCGTTCCTACACGCGGCCTGCACAAATTTTTTTTTGAAAGCGACCGACCTTCAACAAATCGTCCTTATAAAAAGCCCACTATCACAATCGTTCACAAAAGTACTACTAGAGAAGGAGAAGGACGGAGACAAATGCATAAAGGAAAGAGACAATAGCATAAACAAATGGAAGGAAAGAGACAGGACAAAGGATAAACTGACTCACCTCTGAAAAAGTGAGTCTTCTTTTTGGCTGGTTTCCTTCACTCGTGTGTGCTCCTTGTCTACTCCTTGCACTTAGGTTTAGTGCTCTGTTGGAAGAGGCGGCGACGAAGGAGAGCAAATCTTCGTTTGAAAATGTTTATTTGGAGAAGGTGGGTTATTTTTAGGTATAGACAGGTTGTCGCGTGTAACAGTGCGTGTATTTTCACGTTTATAATAAATCAGCCGCGTTTATACACACGATTTTTAGGAGGTAGCCGCGCTTATCCACGCGATTTTCAGGATGTAGCCGCATTTATACACGCGATTTTAAGGATGTAGACGCGCTGATACACGTAATTTTAAGGATATAGACGTGCTCTTACACGAGATTTATAGAAATTTTTATACTTTCATTAAAAAACTGATTATGATTCTGTGTTGCTCTTTTGTACATAGGATGTCATCAACCTCCTCAAGCAGTTCTGGTGAGGATGATACAATGCGTCATCGTAATCGCGATGTGTGGTTGGGACAAAGGATCAAGTGTATGTGTAATCGATGTCAAGGATGCATTGTACGAGCGCGTCGAATTACCTTGAATCACATCTCCATGTATGGAGAATGGAATCAAACAGGTTTAGAGGTGAGTAGATGTAAATTGATAGTATTCAAATGACTCATGGTATCCAAATTAAATTGATGGACTTGTAATATATATACTCTAATTGATGCAGGATGCAGTACCACACCCTAACAGGGTGCCCTATGTGCGGCGAGAGCACGCAAACCGTCGAGACGAGATGATGCTGGAGCTTCGGGATCTATTGTCAGAGATGAGTGGGAAAGGGATGACAATAGCCCTACACCCCACGAAGTTGTGGAAGAGGAAGTGTTTGATGATATGGTGCGGTATCTTTTTAGGGATGATCCCAAAGGTATGGACGATGATGATATGGAACAAGAGCATCTTTACAACGCTTCATCGACACCGGTTTTTGAAGGGTGCACATTCTCTATTTTACATGCTTCACTTGAACTACTCAATATACAAATAGTTTATGGATGGAGCAATGCAAGTCTTGACGCATTATTGAAGTAAGAATTCTAACTTGCAAATTTGAATTAGTGGTTTAGGGTTTAGGGTTTAGGACTAATTGATGATATTGGATGCAGGCTATTATCAAACATGCTTCCAAAGGGGAATAGACTACCCACCTCAAGAGACATAGCGAGGCGCTATGTGACATCTCTTGGAGGATTGGATTATGATCGCGTCAATGATTGCATTCTCTTTTGTGGGACGCATAAGGAGGTTCGACATTGTCCCACTTGTGAGTGAAGCAAGGTATAGAACAGATGTGAAGAGTTTTGATGTACCTCGTAAAGTCTTGCGACACATTCCTATAATTCCTCGCATCAAACACATGTTCAAGTGCAAATCCATAGCAGAGCTCATGTCATGGCATTCCTCACATCGATCGGATGATGGCATGTGGAGAATTCCCACAGACACTCCTGCTTGGAAGCATATTGAAGACGAGTGGCCCAGCTTTAAAACAGAGCCCAGAAACTTGAGACTTCGCCTAGGTATGGATGGAGTGAATCCATTTGGTTTCAAAAGCACCGCATACAGCGTGTGGCCAGTTGTGTTGATGAATTACAACCTTCCACCATCAATGGCGATCAAGAAGGAACATCTTATGTTATCCCTTCTAATTCTAGGGAAACATAAAGTCAAGCATATGGATGTTTATCTGGAACCGTTGATTGATGAGTTGGAGGAGCTATGGAGAGGTGTTGCAGTGGTGGACATTAGTAGGCCTCCCTCCTCTCGACACTTTGACTTAAAAGCAGTGTTGATGAGGACAATGCATGACTTTCCAGGATACAGCGATTGTTCTCGTAAGAATTCTAATTACCTCCCTACTCTAATACTATTGGCTATATTAATTATAGCTATTGACTTTATTATTCTAACTTATATAACAGGTTTGAAAACATCGGGTAAACATGCATGTCTTGTTTGTAGCCCTTCGTTTTAGTACATGAGTATGCTGAGAATGGTTTGTGTAAGACCATATTCGATAGTCATCATCAATTTCTCCCGTCAGATCATCCTAAATATGTTGCTAGTAAGAGTAACATTCCTCCACAAACACTTCGTGCAAAAGATTGGAAGCGTATTTGGAAGTCTACAAATATTCTTTCTCCAGATGGCATGAACAGGTATAGTAATGTTTTTCAATCTTGTTTTGTGTAGTCTCTAATTGGATTAAAGATCACATAGAGCAATCCCTTGTGTAGGTACTCCATTTTTTTTCGGCTACCATATTGGACCCATCTTAAGATCAACCATCTTCTTGATCCCATGCACATCTTCAAGAATGTGGGATCTAGTATTTGGGAACATGTTATTGGTAAACGAGACAATGTTAGCGTACGGGAGGACTTGCGGGTCACAGGACGTATGCGTCAAGCTTGGCCCACGAGAGAAGGGTGGGCAAGTTCGTCTTCCGCCTGCACCATGGATTATATCAAAGAAAGAGGAGAAGCAGGTAAAGCAGGCCGTCACCACTTTGGGTACTCCCACTGGATGCATGAGATCATTGAAGGGAGCCTTTACAACCACTAAGAAAAGAGGCGTTGAGCAACTATATGGATTGAAGTCCCACGATTGGCACAAGATGCTCCAAGTAAGTGTTTTCCAAGTCTTGTACGTTGAAATTAAATTTTGTAATGCCATAAACCATACATACATGTGCTCTTATGTGCTACCTACTAGCATCGACCATTGTGCAAATAAGAGTTTGAAAAAATGTATTTATAAGATGGGCGAGCTTGTGAGGTATGTAAAACCCATGTCAGATCACCCTTCATTATACCTTGCAAAATGAACATGCATGAGGTATAACGTACTATTCATTTATTTTTCAGATATGTTAGTTCCAAAGCAATTGATCCAGCCACGTTGGATGATGCGCGTGTTATGGCAGTGGAGGTGGTTTGTTTGGTAGAGGAGACTTGTCCGCGAACCATTCTCACAAGTCAACTACATCTCATTGTGCATTTAGCGGATGAAATTGCTGTATGTGGCATTGTGCATGCATGTTGGATGTTCTTCTTAGAGCGCTTCATGAAGACCTTAAAAGACTTTGTGAGGCAAAGTGCAAGGCCCGAAGGAAGCATGGCCAAGGGTTGGTTGATACAAGAGTCTCTTGTATATATTTCAGAATTTCTTGGTCAGGTGGACAGCTCTTTGCCACGACTATGGAGCAATGAAGAGGACTTGAGGATGACCTCTATTGTGCCTCAAGGAAAAGGACAAAGTAAAGTAATTGACAGAACATTAATTGATGATCTTAATTTCACTTGCATCCTTAATAGTGATGTGATGAGCAGATGGGTTACAAGATATGAGGATGCAAAGACAAAAAGGCAAGCAAAAAGAGCTCTCTTTTGGAGGCAACATGGCTCTCGTAAGGCATACCCTAAGCATCTAGCAACACTTCCGAATGATATCCATGTTGATTGGTTGCATGAGGAAATGAAGAGAGCAGAGAGCGATGAGGAGCTGCATACCACGGCGGAAGAATGGGAGTATGCACGAGGATGCATGTTAAAGGTACATAGAACCAATGAAGGGTGATCTGACATGGGTTTTACATACCTCACAAGCTCGCCCATCTTATAAATACATTTTTTCAAACTCTTATTTGCACAATGGTCGATGCTAGTAGGTAGTATGAACTGTGCACATAAGAGCACATGTATGTATGGTTTATGGCATTACAAAATTTAATTTCAACGTACAAGACTTGGAAAACACTTACTTGGAGCATTTTGTGCCAATCGTGGGACTTCAACCCATATAGTTGCTCAACGCCTCTTTTCTTAGTGGTTGTAAAGGCTCCCTTCAATGATCTCATGCATCCAGTGGGAGTACACAAAGTGGTGATGGCCTGCTTTACCTGCTTCTCCTCTTTCTTTGATATAATCCATGGTGCAGGCGGAAGACAAATGTGCCCACCCTCCTTGCGTGGCCAAGCTTGACGCATACGTCCTGTGACCGGCAAGTCCTCCCGTACGCTAACATTGTCTCGTTTGCCAATAACATGTTCCTGAATACCAGATCCCACATTCTTGAAGATGTGCATGGGATCAAGAAGATGGTTGATCTTAAGATGGGTCCAATATGGTAACCGAAAAAAAATCGAGTACCTACACAAGGGATTGCTCTATGTGATCTTGCAATCATTGACGCATGCATGTATGCGATCATAATCCAATCCTCCAAGAGATGTCACATAGCGCCTCGCTATGTCTCTTGAGGTGGGTAGTCTATTCCCCTTTGGAAGCATGTTTGATAATAGCCTGCATCCAATATCATCAATTAGTCCTAAACCCTAAACCCTAAACCACTAATTCAAATTTGCAAGTTAGAATGCTTACTTCAATAATGCGTCAAGACTTGCATTGCTCCATCCATAAACTGTTCGTATATTGAGTAGTTCAAGTGAAGCACGTAAAATAGAGAATGTGCACCCTTCAAAAACCGGTGTCGATGAAGCCTTGTAAAGATGCTCTTGTTCCATATCATCGTCGTCTATACCTTTGGAATCATCCCTAAAAAGATACCGCACCATATCATCAAACACTTCCTCTTCCACAACTTCGTGGGGTGCAGGGCTATTGTCATCCCTTTCCCACTCATCTCTGACAATAGATCCCGAAGCTCCAGCATCATCTCGTCGACGCTTTGCGTGCTCTCGCCGCGCGTAGGGCACCATGTTAGGGTGTGATACTGCATCCTGCTTCAATTAGAGTATATATATTACAAGTCCATCAATTTAATTTGGATACCATGAGTCATTTTAATACTATCAATTTACATCTACTCACCTCTAAACCTGTTTGATTCCATTCTCCATACATGGAGATGTGATTCAAGGTAATTCGACGCGCTCGTACAATGCATCCTTGACATCGATTACACATACACTTGATCCTTTGTCCCAACCACACATCGCGATTACGATGACGCATTGTCTCATCCTCACCAAAACTGCTTGAGAAGGTTGATGACATCCTATGTACAAAAGAGCAAACACAGAATCATAATCAGTTTTTTAATGAAAGTATAAAAATTTCTATAAATCCCATGTAACAGCGCGTCTATATCCTTAAAATTACGTGTATCAGCACATCTACATCCTTAAAATCGCGTGTATAAATGCAGCTACATCCTGAAAATCGCGTGTATAAGCATGGCTACCTCCTAAAAACCGCGTGTAGAAACGCGGCTGATTTATTATATACACGCACTATTACACGCGCGGACCTGTCTATACCTAAAAATAACCCGCCTTCTCCAAATAAACATTTTCAAACTAAGATTTGCTCTCCTTCGTCGCCGCCTCTTCCAATAGAGCACTAAACCTAAGTGCAAGGAGCAGACAAGGAGCACACACGGGTGAAGGAAACCAGCCAAAAAGAAGACTTACTTTTTCAGAGGTGAGTCAGTTTGTCCTTTGTCCTATCTCTTTCCTTCCATTTGTTTATGCTATTGTCTCTTTCCTTAATGCGTTTGTCTCCGTCCTTCTCCTTCTCTAGTAGTACTTTTGTGAATGATTGTGACACTGGGCTTTTTATAAGGACGATTTGTCGGAGGTCGGTCGCTTTCAAAAAAATTTTTGTGCAGGCCGAGTGTAGGAACGCGTGTATGTCTGCGTGTATCCTATTTGCACAGAGGTTCACGTGCATATACACGCGTTTGTGGACGGGTGTATACACGCGACTGTGTTTCACCCATGCTTGCGATCCAGGTTCTTCAGAGAGATGATCCCATCTGCATATGGCTTGCCTTCACAAAATCATATGTGCTAGCTTGCATTTGTGCTTTGATGCAATCATGTATATACTTTTATTTTTGCAGATTCTTATGGTTCCAGGTTCTTCATCGGATCCATTTGCGTACGGCACTTGGATGATGGAGATGCTAAATCATTTTGGGTGCCATCCTGGTCCAGTTGAGCTTACAGAGTACATGTATGCTCATCCCCCTCTTGGATTGCCTGGTATCTATACCCCGCCCTCGAGTATCCAGGTCACTCCACTGTCGTCTATGCCTGCGAGTCCGATGAGACGGCATGCAACTTCTCCTCTTCTACGCCCACTGAGGAGACATACCCCGTCCAAGACACACTCATGCACACCCTCCCAAGCACCGTCACGTCAGGGCTCACAGCCACCATCACGTACTCCCTCACAGCCACAGTCACGTAGACAATCCCCCAATCGTGACTCCACCCGTAGTACAGAGGAGAGCAAACGCCGTAGTAGGAAGAGTGGGAGTGGAGGATGCGGCGGGTGTTTTGGTGGGGGAGGTAGTAGGGCACGCGGTGAGAGAGGAGATAGAGGGAGAAGAGTTAGAGGAGACAATGAGGATGAGGAGGAGGTGAGAGAGGCGGAGGGAGTGATCTTCTATGATGATGTGATGGATAGGGGCAGGATAGTGATGGATGCGAGGGGGAAAGAGGTAATGGAGTACATGCGTGGGGTAGTATCAAACTTGTATAGAAATTATTTTATTAGATTTAAAGATCAAAATAGCCAATTAGTTGGGGAGGTGATAGATGTTGTACATAGTCGGTACCCCAATCCCCCACATGCAACATTCTCGGATGTATGGGGAAGGACGCGAATAAGGGAGATCTTAAGTAATAAAAGATCTCACCTTAAGAAACTCGCGTACGAAGATGGGCTAAATGTAGCTGCTACGGGTGGCTATCCTGCCGAGAAACCTGCCATTGCGCACAAACGCGAGGGGAAGGAGGCAAAGAAACGAGCAGAGAGTGGCGTGAAGAGTAGGCAGCATGTGGAGGCACGACGGATCCAGATGGAGACCATTGGATCTTCGCATTTCGGATCTCGCGGCGTCCAGTCATGGGAGGCAGAGTTCGTAAGTATCTTGCCACTTTATTTGATTGTTTACTTAATTCATTGATTCTATGATTGTTTTAATCTTACAAATTGTGTTGACTATGATACAGTGAGACGGGTCACGGGGAGGAAGCCCACAGCCCACGATACTGGGTATGCTCGCCGGCATAGCATACGTGACACGTGGGCCCTCTTCAGAGCCGAGAAACGTATTACGGACGCGCAGTTTGAGATGACCATGAGACCATACGGTCGACAGGTACTTGAAAACTCTAAACGAATGATTTTGGTTTATTGAATTACATATATATATATACTTATATACTATATATTACTTGAACAGGCACAAGCTGCTGCTGCACCTGCTCATGATCCACCCGTCGCCCACTGTAGAGGGTGGATGTGAGCACTACTCAGTGAGCTCATCTGATCATGGAGGGAGCAGCGAATCATCATCTAGGTCTGAGTAGTACTCAGACTTATAGTATCACATTCCATATTGAGGATGTGGTTGTATATATATTTCTGTAACTGAGGCCATGGGCTACTTCGACATATGGACTTCCTTGTATATATGTGTACACATAAAATTTTGATAGTAATATTGAATCGTGAATTGATAGTATCGCATTCATGTCTGTTTTGAATCATGTATTGACAATGTATGCATTCATGTCATTCTTGTCTTAAATCTTCCTTGTGGATGGTGCAATGCATCCAAAAAAAAATCCAGAGAGTGTTATTGGGTGCTGGAATGCTGGAACAACATTCAGGTAGTACCAAATAGCACTCTCTAGATTTTTTTTTTTGCTCTCTGTTTGCGTGTATAGATGCGTCAACTCTACAAAAAGTCTCGTGTATATACACGAATACTCTGTGAAATAGGCATGTATAAGCGTAGCTAAACTGACAAAACGCATGTATACACCCTCGTATCAGCGCGTCTAAGCACAACTAAATTGACAAAACGCGTGTATACGTCCTCGTATCAGCGCGTCTAACTGGTTCTATACACGCGCTTTTACACGCATGTCTCTGGTCGCAGTGATACACGTGCTGATACACGGGCCCATTACTTTTTTTCCACAAGTCATTTTAAGCGGCTAGGAGTGCAGGTATGAGCCCGATCCCTTGTAGTGTACTCTCACAAATGCAGGCTACTTGAGAAAGTCAACCATTTCTATTTTACAAGAGACAATCCCTTGCTTAAATAACTCTGAGCTTGGTAGCACATCCTCGAGTGTGCTAACACGACAGCGAACCCAAGGAGTCTTAGCTTCAGGTGTACACATAGAAGAAAAAAATATCTTTGTGGATAGTGATGAAGAGGATGCCTTGTCTACCTCCTCAGGGGAAGGCACACCAACAAGTGATGGTGATGATATAGGTAGCAATGATGATGAGGAGCCATAACTATACCATGAGTTGTATGTCTAAAATACAACTCCTTTTTTAGAGTTGTATTAATTACTTTTCTGGATTGAAGATGTCAATGACAAATGGTCTCTATTTTGGTATATTTTTTAATACTTATTGTTAGATTTTAAGTTCTAATCTCAAAAAGTAAGCAAAACCATGTCTTTTTTTTTCGTTCCATTTTTTGTAAAAAATGCGTAGTGTCCTAAATAGTGTCATTTTTGGGCGGCATTGTATGCATGCATAGACCACTTTCCAAAAAAAGGTGAAAATTTGGCCTTTTTTTATGGAATCTTTGAAAGATGCTAAATGTTTCTCGTTTTCAGGAAATATTACCTAGTTTGATCTCGCAATAGTGTTACAAGTGTAGGATGCAAATGAATTGGTTTGTTACAAGCTAAAAAGAAAGTTCCTACTTAAGCTGCCTATAACATAGCACTTGTGCAATAACAAGAAGAAGGGAGAGATGAACATTTATTTTGCGGAACTCAAGTAGGTGCTACTCCACAGGAAGAGTGCCTTTGTGACAAAAGAGATAGCCTGTCCTCTACACAAAGCACATTTGAGTTGGGCTACATTACAAAGAAGATTGGAATAGGCTTGAAGACCATGGATTTTCTTATTTTACTGCCACACCATTAGAGGTCAGACAACCAACACAATCAAGCATCACCCCTATAGTGAACAAAACTCAAGTACATGCAAATGCTTGAGTAAGAGACACTCTAAATGTTCATAAAGAGATTCCCTAGAGGCAGCACATGTGCTCTAGGTATACCAATGACAGTGAAGGAGTGCAGACCGAGTCTAATAGTAATTTTTTACTACATTCATGGCATATGGAAGATCTTACTGCGGTGGAGAGACACTGGCATGAGAGCTACAGTTGACTGTGTGCCTAGTGGTCTTGCTAAACACAATTATGCGACCTCCACGCAACTTGACACCGGGCATGATGCTTTCCTATAAGACCTCCATCGCAATGTGCATTTAGCATAAGTTATGGAGGATCAATGAGGACAATAGTGTTGCCACTTGCGCTGATTTTCCAACAACACTGACATCATAGAAATGATAGCTCACAATGGGAGAAATGTTGACGAATAGGAGATATGGGAGGGCTTACAAGCAACTACCAAAAAAAAAAAAACACGTGCGAAGATCACAAACAAGCCAACAAAAGAGTTTGCATTCTTTCCACTATCTCCCTTGCATGTTGCATGTGGATTTGCGTTCTCTTGCTTGAATGCTAAGATCGGTACATGCACCTTGTAGCCATACACAGCCTCAAAAGCCGACGTTCCAATGCTACTATTAGGGTTAAACTTGGACCATCTAAAAAAACAAAAAGGGAGGTTCATGTACATCCACTGGCCAGACCCCACGACCTTGAGAGCCAAATCAAAGTTCTTAAAGAGGAAAATATAATACCCGTTGGGGAGGGCTTGGATGACCTCAACTTCTACCCCAATATACTGACCAAGTTATCCCTTACCTAGCCCCTTAAAAATTCAATAGGGAGACGAGGACCAAATAAAAGACCTACAAGGCACCTCGTTGAGTAATCCACTTCTAATGCTTGCACCATGTCTGGGGGCAAGCAGACCTCAGGGGTATTGGAAGGTGGATTACCTGAATATGGAGTAGAGGAAACCTTTGGAAGCGCCTAGTTGGAGAGATCTTCTATTTGTTTCTGGAGCAGGAGAAGGTTCAGTTCCTCTATTCTTGCTCTCGAGTCCTCCAGTTGCTTCTTTGTGTCCATGAAATCTTCAAGCATCCTCTCTTGCCACATTAGCACCTCTCTGTTTTGATCCATTGCTGGGGGCCAAAGAGGAAATTGTTGGTATGACAGTATGAGTGCAGCTCTGGTGCCCTGGGGGCTCTGTACTGCCCCAGTATTGGAGCCGGCGCCCTAAGCCCTAAGCAGGGTGGGTAGGGTTCCCCTCCACTCGGTGCCCATGCACCCAAGGCGGGGTGGGGACTGCTGCCCTAGCCTCGTGTAAGTCCCCACCCCAGCCTCGTGTAGCAGGTTAGGTGACTGAAGAAGAGAGATTTAAAAAATAAGGGGGGGGGTACGCCTGAGCTAAACGCCAGCCATCGCCAGCACCAAAACGGCCACCGTTTGGTTCGCGAAGCGCTCATGCTTGCACCTCTTTTGACATTTGTTTTTGGCAGCAATGGCTTTCTTGGTATTACTGATTTTCAATTTGCGGAAATGTGAGTGCAGTGATCGGCAAGAATTCCCCCAGGTCGCATTCGATATTTGATTTGCGGAAATGTGACTGCAGTGCTTGAAGACCCTGCATGATTAATGGTCCAAAATTATATGTGCGTGGTTAATACTTTAGCAAAGCGATGCGATCGAAGATTCATGTGTGTGCGGGGCGAAACCTACGCTAGCTCTTGTGATTATATTTTGCTAAATGCGCATAATTTAAGTCAATACTTGGAAAAGATCTGGCAGACTCTTCTGGTGAGAAAACCGTTCCACTTCTGACGGTTGTGGAAACGCCTGGTAAAGTTGAAGGGTCGCTGAGGAATTCGTAAAGTTGACAAACGCATATCCAAGAGTTAGCTGCGCCAAGAAAATATTGAATTGTATGATTAATAATTTCCACACAAATATAAAGCCCATATTGTTCATGCAATGATTGATAAACTCATAATTTAGCAGTCACGAATTGAAGTCTACTACAAAAAAATCATAGGCGTTCAATTCGCCTGCAGGTTCTTGTTGCAGTCCAAACAATGCTCATCTAGTAGGTTCTTGTTGCAGTCCAAACAATGCTCATCTAGTAGTGCATGCCAACAGCTCTCGAGTCTCAGAAACGAACGCGTTCGTCTCTGACCCAGGCTCGAAAAACAAAACAAAACCAACAGCTCTCGCTGGACTGCAGTTTTCATTATCGTCACAGGTATGTTGCTGAATAATTAGTTTGAGCTTTCACATACATTAATCAAGCTTGTAAAACCTTAATTCACTTTACTTTTATCATGTTATGAGTGATGCTAAGTCGTTCTTATGTTGTGGATGTTGGCAAGACCACTCACAAGAGATTTAGGTGTGCAAACCACATGAAAATTTCCTTATAATTACCACTTCAAAGATGAACTATAGGTTGAGCATTTCCTTATAATTACCACTTCAAAGATGAACTATAGGTTGAGCATTTCCTTCTCAGGCATGTGAGACTTTTTTTTTTCATAAACAGCATTTCCTTACACCTGAGTCCCATGCCAACTTGCTAAGTCAGAGGCAGAAGCATATGACTGGACAGTTCAAAATGTACTTCATAAGTAAATTTGTATTTTTAATGTATTTTGGTAAGTCGGCAAAGTAACTATGAATTAAAAATGAGCGTTTAATACTCTTTTACCAACCAAGTTCTGCGGGGGACTCAACAATTATGAGGCATGTGCGACTTTTTTTTAACTTTTCGCATCGTTTTTCTCACTTGATCATTTTAATTCCCACATTCGTGATGGTTAAAAGTCCCCTTAAATAAAATTCCCTCGTGAGACATGAGAGTTTTTTTTTTCCTTTTGTTTCACTTAGTGTTTATTAATGTACTTAAACTTTTGCAAAAGAAAGTATTAAACAATATTAGAAGTTACATGTGATTATTTCAAGGTGATAAAACATAAATATAATCACTTAAAATTTAAGATTTCCACAAATTTTCATAACAATGAATGACTTTGAAACATTCAACATTGTTGTAAAATTCGTTTCTTAAATATTATAAGTTATTAGTTTACATATAAGATAGCAATATGATGATCAACACTAATTAGCTAATTCTACTTAAGAACTTTGCTTTATATATGTTTATGGTTTCACATGATATGACAAAAAAGCAATAGATCTTATTCTCCCAATCAATAGCTCTATCATTTGAGAGATTAGTTTTCAATTCTTTTTAAAAAGGATTATTCTAAACATTCACACATGAAACTCCCTTCTAAGAATGCAACTCCCATAAACCACATTTGAATAATTTTCCCAACAATCACATACACCCCCCCTTTATGGAATTGACGCCCTCGTCAATTGATTTTGAATCTAGGGTGAGTGTATTTACCTCAATTATGATCTTTATCCCTACGTGTAGCTAAGGTAAATAAAATGGGAGGCCTTGCCAACTTGTCATTTGAGCACCTAAATCTCTTGTGAGTGGTCTTGCCACCACCCACAACAACATAAGAACGACTTAGCATCACTCATAACATGATAAAAGTTGAATTTGATAATGTGAATTAAGGTTTACAAGCTTGATTAATGTATGTGAAAGATCCAACTAATTATTCAGCAACATACATGTGATGATGATGAAAATTACAGTCCAACAAGAGTGTTGGCAAGCACTACTAGCTGAGCATTTTTTGGAGTGCAATAGGAACTTGTAAAGTTGTAGGTGAATTGCACACCTATGATTTTTTGTAGTAGACTTATGGTGAACCTAGCTCTGATACCATGTTGACAAAAGTAAGATTTAAGCATGCTATGTGATATGTGAGCATTGCAAGATAGAACCATGGTGGATGAAACGTGGAAAAAGGCATTATTAAGACACAAGATTGATGCTAATCATGGTGGTTAAGATGTAAATTAGTATTGATTAAGAATCCATGAGTTCCATTATGGAAAAAGGCTTGATACATCCATATTATTTAACTCTCACTTCACACCCACATGTAAGCACACTTGTGTCATCCATGGGTTCATAAATGCTCACATTATTCCTTGTGCACCCTTGCACTTTCCATGTGTCAACATTTTAATCATTGAACCACCTTTTACATTCATCCATTCACATGCCCTAATAAACTTAGCATGCACCCATTCCAATTTCATAACATCCTAGGTTCCATCTACCTTATACCCACATATATATACACCATACATGACATGATATACATATATATATATATGTGTGTGTGTGTATATATATATGTATAGATATTTATATATACACATATATATGTTTGTACATCCTAGGTTCCATCTACCTTATACCCACATATATATACACCATACATGACATGATACATATGTATAGATATTTATATATACACACATATATATATATGTATAGATATTTATATATACACATATATATGTATGTACATACACACACACACATGATGTGTGTGTGTGTGTGTGTGTGTGTATATATATATGTGTATATATATACATATATATGTATATATATATATATATATGTATGTATGTATATATATATATATATATATGTATGTATGTATGTATGTATGTATGTATATATATATATATATATGTATGTATGTATGTATGTATGTATGTATGTATATATATATATGTATATATATATATGTATGTACATAAATATGTGTATATATATGTATGTACATAAATATATGTATATATATGTATGTACATAAATATATGTATATATATGTATGTATATATATATGTATGTGTGTATATGTGTGTGTGTGTGTGTGTGTGTGTATAACAAAGTATTTTTAGGATGCACATGTACATGGGATGGGCTAGTAGGCATATGGGCTTAGGATCATTTACATGTGAGAATAGGACACATGGGCCTTGGGACTATAAAAGGCATGTGCTCTAGGATTATTGTAGCTCTTACCTTCTGATATCTTTGGACTACCATTACACTTCACTTTTCATTGTTCTTAGTGTTAATCTCTCTACCTTTTCTTAATCCAAGCTAATTAGGCTACTCAAGCTCATCTAGATGTAACTACTTTCTTTCATTGGTATTAGAGCTTTTGGCTTAGATCTTGATGCTTTAATTAGGAGAATAGTCATTTTTTAGATTATTGTTAACTCAATTTTCAAAATACGTTTTCTTGATCATGATCTTGATTTTTAAAATTAGGGTTTACAAAAATTTCAACAACCAGTATTGAATGATTTTTGCATTACCTTGCTTAGGGAGCATACATTTTCAAAGATTAATCCTTAGGGATCTTATTTCTTCAAGATTGAAACCCTAGATTGCCAAATGTTTGAGTTCTTGAAAGAATATTGCAAGAAGAAGGTTGTTGTGCAGAAATTTTATGTCGTTTCAAGATTGTTGTGCAAAATCTTGGTGTAGATTTAAGAAGTATGCACTATACAATTGCACAATACAATTGCAAAATACAACTGTTGTGTAGTAAGATCTAGTGCGAAAATTTTAGATTATAGTATAAAAATTTCAGATTAATGTGCATAAATTTCATATTATTGTGCATAAGATTCGGATTATTGTGTAGAGTTTTCAGATTGATGTGTAGAAGTTTTCACGCTGCTGTGCAAAGATTTTAGTTCCTGTGTAGATTTTTGGGAGCAATTCATAGTTTTCAAAGATGGATGTGTACATTTTTTCAAAGATTTTGCATGGAATAGTGCAAAATACTGAAGATTGTGCAAATTTGTCAAGAAAATGTAAAGACACAATGCAGAAATCAAATCTTGAGAAGAATGGACAACAGTGAGTGGTCCTGAACAATCTTTCGATCTTTATCTTTTCTCTATTGTTATCTTGCAAAAAATGTTTTATAAGAAAGGTTACAGAGAACAAAACACTTGACTGTAGACAAAATCTTGCAATAGTTTTTGTGGTTTATTGCAAATCTTAATGCCTAGAAGCTACAATACTGTGATCTTGCAAGGTTTAAGTAAACTTCATACAATTTGATGCTTAAGAGCCATTTACACAGTTTGCTGGTGAAGAATTAGGCAAACAATACAAGGTTAGTTCTTATCCTATTATAAGTGATTAATCTTGGTTAATTTAGAAAAGTTTTATGTAGAATGAAAGGCAGTTTCATGTATGCAATTTCCATGGATGCATGCAAAAGATTGATGATCAAAGCAATCATGATCATTGCCCTTGTTGGAGGCTCAGCAAAGGACATTGCTTTAGTGGTTATTGGCATAGCTATTCCTGGGTTTACTACTATCACCTGAGAGGGCATCAAAGGGTCTTGACAATAGCAGTAAGCTTAACATCATCACAAACAACCAAGCAGCTCTTGACAACATCAGCAAGCCAACACATAGTCTCTTCATTGAGTTATAATAGCTCTTAGATAGTGGATTACCACCATCAAAAACATACACTGGTTTGATGCCACCCTCGAGCAACCAAATCATCCATGTAAATGAACCCTGCAAATGTCTTGTGATGTGGCATCAATGGTAATCTTGTATAGCCAAAGTAGCTCTCGACGTCTTCTATGATGCCAGTTGTTTGTACGTATGTAGTCTTCCTTTTAGCTTGGCATGTAGCATTGTAGCAGCTAACACGTTCTGTCCCTAGCCTCTAGCTATGTCCACCATCAGCTTCTACGGCTTTCTAAACGAAGATCACTCTTTCGACTTGCATGTCATCGAGGAAGAATTTTTTTGTGAAAGATAGGACTAAAAGAGGTGTTGAACTGAAGCCTACAACCCTGCTCTTCCCCAAGGGAAGGAGCATTAGGCTAGGGGAGGTGTAGGCTTTCACCCATATATGAGTGAAATGCCAGCCCGAGAAGTGCAAATTATATGTTCCTTATTCTTGTTCTATAGCCAAGAGCAACCCAAGCATGCACCTTTATTTGAATTTGACTAGTTTCCGCCATGCCCTTGAGTTTGATGATAGAGATTTTGTTGACTGTAGGTGGGCCGAATAGAAGTGTTCCTTCGCTCATCAGCCCTCAATGCCATAGATTTGTTTTTCGGTTGGTTCCAAGAGCTTGTATTCGTGTTCGATCGCATTGTTCAATTGTGGTAAGTATGTAGGTCTTATTTACCTAATATGGTTGCGGTGTGCTCCATATAGTGGCACCAACAGCGAGGTGCATGCACGAAGCAATCAAGTACTACTTAAGGAGGCAACCCCTACCCTCAGGGCGGGCGGGCGGCTTTCATGCCTTTAGTTTCTTAATTTAGGTCGGGTGCAACCAAACCTGAATTGCGGTGTGCCCTCCTGCGAGACGAGCAAGCGTGTAGAGTGAGCAAGTGCAAAGCATGAGCGATGCGGCAGTGACGTGATGGAAGAAACCCATACACTGCAAGGAATGCTAATAGCCTGTCGGGAGAAACCTAGCCAATACGGGAGTGCTAGTTTTTGTCCGCTAGTGGTTCAACCCTTCAAAAAGCTACGCTAGCTCTTCATTGCCGCGGGGCTTTTGCGTGTGTGCGTGGGATGCCATCCAGAAAGATTTCTTGGATAAGGGCAATCGATCCGTGAGTGTTGGAAGAGTTCCAATACGAGTAATCTGACCATAATAGGCTTGATGACAACGTTGCTCTATTCCCCTCGAGACAGTAGGTTTTCAGCACGGTGACCAAGGGGGGTGCCACTTCAATGTTGAGGGGGATCAATCCGGGGATTTCATGCTATGTAATGGGTGTTTTCAAACAGTCAGTCCACTCGTGGGTGTTCATTCAACTCCTAGACCCATACATCATAAAAGACGAGAAGTGCGGGATAGGCAAAGCGAAGCACTGGATTGGTAACTAACCACCACGGTGGCATAAATGTTTCAATAACCAGTAGTGTGAGTTTAATCAGACAGACAGCAGGAAATGCAATCAATAACACGTGGAGTTGGGTCTGTAGGCAAGAAAGCCTCTTTACACAAGCATTCCCCCACATAAGTAGATTGAATAGGAGTTGGCGGTCATTCCATTCTCTTTGTAGTGGTTTCCCCACATGAGCCCTACTTATGCCCAGACTACCCTTATTACTTGTGAATGTAGTATTGTTCTGCAATTCCCTGAACGAACCTAGATCGGAATGGGTAGAGGGAAAAAGCGTGTTGGAAAGGGAGCTTGCAGGGATGGGCTTCTCCAACATCCCCTGGCAAAACCAATCTATCCCTCACTGAAGGCCTGCAGGTTGGTGTCATTTTCAACGAAACATACCCGCCGCCAACCCGGTTAAATATTGATCCCCTATAGTGATAGGGTGCAATGAACTTGATAGCATTTCCGTACAATATTTTGGTGCTGATTTCAGCATTTCCATACAATATTCAAGTGTTGGTTCCAACATTTATGGTTCTAGCATTCCCGGTTCCGGTAAGGAAACCCTTCCCTCTTGAGCAAATACTATGTTTTTGATCTCCCAATCCCTTCATTTGTCCTCGGCTTGGGATCCCTCTTCCCTTTGGGCCATCACATGCCACGTTTATCTGTCCAACCGCGGGCCTAGGAAGGATGGAACGCAAGAATTTCCTAGATATTTGAAGCCTTTTCTTGTAAGGAGGAATGCGCAGAATGAATCTGTTTAAGCAGGGATGGAAGACACAGTGGTGGCGAGGTAAACTTCTATTATGTTTTACCTCTAGGCTCCAATCAAAAGGACGCTACCTGAAGTGAGGTTAAAAGCCATATAAGTATTTTGTGACATCAAAAACAAGCTGATTTGAACCCGTGTTGCATTAAGTTACTCACGGAAGAATGCATACACTCTAGAAACGTTTCGGGGTAAACACCCATCCAAATGGGTAGAGTCAAGAATCCGGCATTCAAGCTGTAAACTTAGTCCAATAAGATAGAATAAAACTATTCTCTTTGCTTACTTCAGATGCGTAGCCTGGCAAAGTGCTCTCCAAACCGGGCCGGATAGTTTCCTTTCACTCGGCTCACCCACCTGAACTCCCGCCCCCACGGGTTTAGATACCCGAACCGCGGAGCTAGAGAGATGTTTTCATAACTCTTATTCTCTTGAGCTTATGCTCATGAGCATGTTTAAAGGCGGCAACATCAATATCATGCACCACTTTCTGTATGTGTAATATTAATTTCTCGATCCCCTAGATCTCTATCAGTACTTTTTTCTAATCTTTTTTTGTTTCTTTGCTAGGTGAACTCGAAGACGTACAAAAAGATCTGGTCGGCATTAGCCACCAAGGACTAGCGAAATTACAAAAGGATCTGGGTGGCATTAGTCGCCAAGGATTGGCCAAATGAGAATAGCAAAATTCTTAAGCCATCTCCATCGGTTCGAGAACCACACGTTTCTCCGAATCATCGTGATGTACTTCCACATATCCACTTGAAGGAAAGTCTTCATATAATGAGTGACCCTCAAAACCGTAACCACCAAATCCATCCCGCACGTCTCTCATCTACACCGATTAGTACACGAATGCATGAGTTATATCGAATGCTTGGTGAGTTATGGACTACTCCAAATCTTCATTCTTGAGAGGGATAATCAACTCCACGAATATCGATCGAAATTCCAAGACGTGTATTGGTATGATACCTCAAAAACCACAATAATTGGAATGGATAGTTCGGAGTGGCTTCTTTGCTATTCGAAATCTATGTATCCATTTGGGAACCAATGGAACAATAGCAAATTGTTCAAGTGGACTGCAAGCCATGATAAATTGAAGGGTTTCATAAAAATGCGCTGAGCATTGGTTCTTAGTAATCATGGCTGTTTAAGAAGTGAAGGGAGGGTGAGTAACCCCATATACTACTATAGCAAAAAGTGACCAAAGCATGATGCAAGTTTGGTTGAAAGGAAGAACCCGCCAGCCCTGAACAAAGGCAAAGCATTCCCATAGGTATATGATCTAATGTGCACTTTCTGCATCCTACAGGACTTGAACCTGTGACCTTCAACTTAGAAGGTTGTTGCTCTATTCGATTGAGCTACGGATGCTGTGCAGCATTACAAATACTTCTAGTAGAGAGAGAATGATAGAACTGAAAGTTATGGGTTTTTCAGTGTGGTCAACGTGGCGATAATGATCGCCGAAAGGAGGGTGGAAATGCCCTCACAAGTTCCCCGTGTGGCCCTTCCTTCCCCGGGGTCCACTCCCTCCTCCTGGAGTTTGCAGAGAGGAAAATGGCTTGCTTTTCAATGTACTCACGTAAAACTTGCTTTTCAGTGTAGTCATGTAAAACTTGCTTTTCAGTGTAGTCACGTAAAACTTGCTTTTCAGTGTAGTCATGTAAAACTTGCTTACTTTAAAGTTTTTTTTGTTTCGAAGGGCATGACAAATGCATAGGCTCCTTCCATTGTACTTGGCATTCACCAAGTGGTTCTTGGTTCCTAAAAGGTAGGCAAGTGGTATGGGCCCGCTGACTTCTTTTCAGATCTCGCCGGTGTTACTTGCTACGAATGGTTGGGTCATAATAATAAGATAAGATTTGAAAGGTCCCACGTTTTTTGTCGGGATGTCGTTCAGTCTTCCGTCCCCAATAGATAGGTAATCCGCTCTCTGTAAACGAAAGGAGGGAGAAGTGGCACTCGGGCCTCACCATGATGTGCCTATAGAGCAGGCACGGAGCATATCCGTGTCTACTGGCAGCACGTTGAATAGGGCATGGTCACCCGAAAAAGACTCCGATTTGCCAGCTTTTGAAAGGAAAAATGTTATGGATACGAGAAAGAAGAAACCGCAACTGCAGCCCTGGATGATTCTTCCTAAAGTAAGTTCTAAAGAATGCCCTAACCAAATCCATTTTTCCATTTCACGTATTTTGTTAAGTGTTTTTCATAGCACCTTTCATGTCGTGCCACATAAAGATGGATTACCTAAAATCAGTTGAATTTCTAAATCATGAAAACAACTTTCACACGACAGCATCAAACGAGGCAAATCATCCATCAAGGAAGAATAGAATGTGGCTCCCAAAGAATGCTTTGACACCAGTGTTTCCTTACTGTACTCCAGTGCTTTTGGAGCATCCTAATGGTTAAAATGGTCGAAACCTTAAAGACTTTGGGATTGTTAGAAACAAATACTTCCCACACGTGGCCTCTAGGAGAGATTAGTTTCCCATGAGTGCCTAAAGAATAGACAATCGACACTTTCTTTTTCAACGAACGGAGTCCTTCATATTCCTATAGCCGTTTTTATTTAGCTTTCCCTTGCTACATCGTCGTCGTTGCTGTTCTTAACCCTCTCGTAATGTTACGCGGGTAGGAGCGCATTGAGGTGAAGTAACGGATGGGGGAGCACTATGGTGGGTGGAAGGGGGGGACGATGAGTATCAAGAGCGGATACGGAAGAAGGGGGGGATGCATCGTCCTTTCGAAATGATCATTTAGTCTTGGAAAAGTGTAAGAGGAATTGAACGAAATCCCGGGCTAGGTGATGAGGAAATAAAGGTTCAATACTCCAACACCTCGAGAAGCATGCAACGTTTAAGACCCGTAAAATCTTTCACTAGCTAAACAAATATTCGGTCATGTCACTCATTCCATCAGTCTTTCACGATCCGATTCTAGCTCTATCTGCTTTAGGGGTGGCCCACAGCACACGTCCCCTGCAGGGGTCGCCCCCCCAAGTTTCATAGTGTTTGAGACTTGATTCAAAGGTAAAGGGAAAAATGCTCGCCGTTTCATAGCAAATTGGTTGTCCGGGGTTGGAGATTATAGGCAAATACAATCTCCCACATTGCCAAATGTCTCAGGAGAAGTCCAAACCTCAGAGGTGAGGAGAAAATAGAAGCCTCTGAGTTCTTATTCTCAACAAGAGGAACAGAAGGAGCGAAAAAAAATTGGGAAATATGCGAACGATTGTTTCCCTTCCTGCTTTCCCCTCAACAAATCTATTGACTCCATTACCAGAGAGGGCTAACAATGGGCTTATAGTTTAATTGGTTGAAACGTACCGCTCATAACGGTAATATTATAGGTTCGAGCCCTAGTAAGCCTATTTACTTGCCATACCCAACTTGCCAGTCTTTCGCTTTGTTGTGCCCAGCTCGGGTTCAGCCCGCCCGTTTTCTGAGTTTTGCTTCTTTTCCCCGATTACCATTGTATGGAGTATAGCCAAGCGGTAAGGCATCGGTTTCTGGTACCAACGCAAAAATTCGAATCCTTTTACTCCACGATCCCAAGGCATTCAAAGCATTGCTCATTCATAGCCTTCTTGTTTGAGTCATTCTTCTCACCCAGAAAGCCTAGGAGGCATCGCTCCCTTAGCAATGCATGTCTCGGGGGAAACGTTGCCTTTACGGAATAGATACTTCTTGCATGCATTAAGTCATGCGAAGAAAGAATGGGTGAAACCAAGTGCTACCAGGTGCAAGGACTAGGCGAAGCGATGGACCCCGCACCGTTAAACAAACGCAGTGAGATACGCAAAGATAGGATCTATTGAGCAAGATCCAAGATCGACTGACCCACTTAGATCGTTTTTTTCTTTTTTTGGTAATGAATGGAAACACGTGTTTTTTCCTCCGAGCAAACAAGCCCGTTTTAAGGAGCTTGAGGGACCCAGTTGTTGGAAACAGAAATGGAAAGAGCGATTGAAAGGACAATGCATGGTTATGCAAAATAAATCAACGAGAAATGAAGCTGCGCCCCAGTCAAATTGATTCTAGATCAATTTGTGTAGAAGGCATAATTCTTTGGCTATCGACTCCTTAAAGAATCAAACAAGGCTGTCCTATCGATTCCCCCCTTATGGGAATCCAGAGCTTGCAGAATACTAGTCGCTACAAGAAGCCAATCCCCCGGCCTCCCTCTTTAAGGTTAAGGGAATCCTTGGAAGAGCGGTGAAAGATGATTGCTACGCTCAGGCTTCCCTTTGGGGAATCCCTTTGCTCCGCTTGCATTTTCGCATCCTTTCCTATGGTGTTGGACTGCATACAGAAGCTCAACAGAACCCAAAAGGTAGTTGTTGATTGAGCACAAAAGGTCATTAACATAGTGTTACGGTCTGCCCCCAGTGAAGCACTATAGCCTTCCAATCACCCTTATTGAGAATATATCTTAAAGGGTTTTGCCACCCTTTAGATTTGAATCACCTTTTGAATCCTTTCCTTGAATTCACTCCCCAGCAATGGTTTCTCTGCTGGAGGACTTATCTTTCGAGTTACCCGAAACAACTGAGCTTTCTGTATCTTTGCGCAAAGATACAGAAAGCTCAGCAACCAATGCACATAAGTTTGTGCCACCATCAAGCACATAAAATCCCTCCATCAGACACAGCTTCACCGTCAGACCTAGTATCTTTGCCCTCAAACCCACTCCCTTCACTAGAATCCCACACAAAGGCTAGCTCGCTTAAGTTTTTCAAATCCCTAGATTTTCCTAATATCTCGGATAGATTTAATCCCATAAAGATCGTTCTATTGTGAGGTTTACTTCTATTACTGGTTCTCCTACCTCCAATTGGTTTCGGTTTAAGGGATTTACCCTTTAATAAGCTTTTTTACAGATCAAATATAGAGAGTATAGGCTGGTTATCCCAAGCTTGGTCACTCCATTAGCGGCATTGTATGCCTTTCATTATAGAAATATGCCGATGGAACTCGTAAGAGTCTTCCTTCAAGTGTTGATAACATTCATATTGATCTATTTCCTACTTGAGTTTCTTACCCATTCCAATGAGATCAGCTCAGAGAATCCTAATAAGGTCGACCCACCCTAGAAGCACGATAACATCGACTCAGATAAGCTGGATGGGCCCACTACACCGCATGCGTGGTATAAGAACATCAAGGTTTGGGGGTGCGTTCTACTAACAGGACTTGTGGTAGGGGTGGGTGTTTACGTAATAAAAGGAATCGCAAATGAAAAAGCGTGAATTCTTCTTCTTCTTCCATTGATTGATTGAAACTTTTCTTGACTTGCACCAGGTCTTAGCATTGCGATAGGTTCATTAACCACGTAATGGCAATCCTACTTTGTGGCGAAATCCACGGTAACAGCTGATATTAATTAATCATTTGATATATTGCTAAATTTCTCTCTTTAATTCTGAATCAACTAGGAATTTGTTTCAATTTACTATTGTGCTAATCTGGTCAATTTAGTGCTATCAAGTCCGATTACTAACCTTAGTGTTATCGCCGGGACCTAATTAATCTCATGAACCCAAGTGGCTTTTTTGGGTCCTATTCCAAAGATTTAGGTTGAGGTAAGCGTGACTTATTTATTGGAAACTAATTTGGTTCCTGGAATATATGACGCGATTTGTTTCTTTTCTCCCTGGTTTCTATGGAGCATTTCATTTCAATATTTTATACCTCTTCCTTTATAAACTTGAGGGGGTTTACAACTTTTGACGCTAACAGTGGATTAACTTTTTAGGGGATCCGTTCCAATACAACGAATGATATTATGCTTCGAGCGAAAAACACGAACCGAACGCATGACCTAGAGTCAAATCTCATGGCTGAACCCTAGTTTTAAATCTGAAACAGAGCCTTATGGGTTAGTACTGACTTTGTATCCACAAAGAACAAACGGATTAAGCTTCCATAGACTTTACTTGATTTCGTTGTTCCCAAGGCTTCTCGTTCTGTTCTCGATATTCATGGCAGTTTTTTTGCTTGCGAGAAGACCTCAACTTCATCCGGGTCACTGATCGGTCACACGACCCAGCCGCCTATGTATGCCTTCTACATATAGGTTCCTTTCATATCAGCCATCAAGCTCTTCATTCTGTTCCAATGTCAATCTGGATAAACATCTTGGCCATAATTTCTAGATTTGCCAGCTATTGCCTTTCTTGTCCCGGCCGAAACACCCTAGGAGCCAGTAGCCCCCCGAAACCCTTTTCGAAACACCTGAGACCGATTCAGAGCATTCCAGGATTATCGTATAGTAATGAAAAGGTAGCTTTGCTGACCCTTTGCGCTCAGCGGGCAGACGAAATGCCGGGAACATAGATGACGGACGGGGGAGCAAGCTGTGAAACGGGGAAGCAGCCTAGTAGTTAGATTGTTTATGCAGTCACTCCCATTATTTGAGATATTTCAGAAAGTGACGCTTTCGACCCGAAACCGAAACTCCTTACCTAGCACCAGTAATAGTCAATCTGTAGCATTGCGGGATAATAAGCATGCTTTTTCTTTGGCACTCGGAGATTCGTCTTTGGGTCGTAAAGGCCAAATCCAACTGCCAAGCAATGCTCTTTTAACGCTTCATGTTCGTTTTCCTAGCAAAGTATGGTATGATCTTATGACCTTCTAAGCGTTACGTTAGATTTTACTAGCCTCTGTTGGGTCTGTAAGGTCAACTTGTGCCTGTAGCTCAATCGAATAAAGCACCAAACTTTGAATCCGGGGGTTGATAGTTCAAATCTCTTCGAGCATGGACCTATCGATCAACAAAGGAACCTTGATGAGTCATCGGAGTCTCAAGTCAATAGTTCCAATCTGCAATGAAGTCACGGAGAAAGCTATAATGCTTTCTCTGCTCCGCACTCAGCTTTTTTCTGCTGGTCTGCTGGTGGAAATAGCTTAATGGTAGAGTATAGCCTTGCCAAGGCTAGAGTTGAGGGTCCGTGTCTCTTTTTTCGCTTGCAGAATTGCATCTTATGGTCACTTGGGCAAAATTGACTAGAGAAATAGTTTAAATAACTCCCATGAGAAGTGTCTCCGTGATTTGATTCCCTAGCGATACGATCATGGCCACCATAGACAATGCGAAGAAGTTGTAGTTCCTTCAAGGATACGAAGCGATCAACGCGCTAATAAGCAGCAGCTTCAAGAATATGAAGAAAATCCTCGATTACCACAATTGTAGCTTTGAGAATATGATACGATCAGCAATAATCCAGGCATCTCGCAATCCTGAAGTGAGAAGGTTCTTAGTGTTGACACAGGTTTACCTCCTGTAGACACATATCTACTTCTTAATACTGAATATTCTCTACATCAAATCCATCACTACCTTGCGCAATTTGATCGCTCGCTCCCATCCTCGGAATATTGCTAGGATCCTTTCCCTAGGCAACATCCAGTCCTAGACAAGCTGACCTTGTAATAACAGCTAGCTGGCGATGAAGATGGTTGTTTGACGAGTATTCATACCCATGAGCACCCATAAGGATATGCTGGGCTGCCTTTCGTGGCAATAGCACGCTATATCGGCCAGGGTATAAAGAGTGTTACTTCAGGGTGGCCCAGGTGCGACGGGGGACCCCCGACCTCGATAACAGGCTTTGAGTATAACTGTATTCCACATACGATCCAAAGATTACAGAATATGACCTCGCAGGCAAGGTCGAGGTTCAACCACGGCTTTGTTCAACCAGCAGTCTCAAGACTGACAATTTGGTCGACCAGTGTATGGTCGTATACAGACAGTACGAGAGTGGGATGTCTAGCAGAATATGAAAGTGGCATATCCAATGTAATCCAAGATGATGTCTATTTATCAGAGCCCATTTCAAGAAGCTAAACATTCCTCTCGTGGGTGCGATCTATACCATGGGAATAGAAATGGGTTATATTGTCCATCTTATCGTGTCCCGAGCACTTTCTACAACAGTTGTAGAGTGTCCATCACCAAGGCAAAGCGCAATGCTCCCGAACGGGGACTGGAGCACAAAGGGTAGAATCCAGGGTCCATAATAGCCCGATCTAGCCCACAAGGCAGACCTCCAACCACGCCCTTTCAAAGCCGAAGCAATCTCATAGTATGACCGCAGGCTTGGCCTACATTAATGCGATAATGCGCTTCTTGTTAATGCACTTCTTTCATTAATACTCCTTGTCGTGTGTCAACAAAATATGCGTTCTTATTGCTATTACTGGGTCTTGACCGATATATCGATGCTTTTTCACAAGCAGAGAACGACACGGAGCAGGCAGGACCTCCTTCCAATGCCCCCTTCTTCCCTTCTCTTTGTTCATGTTTAACCCGAAAGATTTTCCAAAAATGTTGAAATCTTACAAAAAGCGCGTAGCGCTTTTGCAACCTTCAGAACGTTTTATGAATGGAATGAATTTTTGTATATAGATGTAAAGAACATGAGATTTTCTCTTCTTAGGCCAAATCTGTGGATCCCTTAGCGCGTAGCCCTTCTCAAGAAGTCGTGGAACCTAAAGGAGGTAGCCTGCCTTTGGGGACGGAAGTTTTCTGGTACCGCACTCGCTACGCTTTGCTACGCTCGAATGTTAGGGACGGATGGGCTTGCGCACTACTGTAAGGCCATGTGCCGAGTTTTCCCTCGAATGCACCGAAAGAGGCACGCCACTACCTAACTTTCCTTTAGTAGCAGTGCCTTTGGTTTGGGGACCGAGAATACGCTCTCGCCAAGCATTGCTTCTTTGGGGACCGACAAGGCGCTATCCCTTCCTAGCTACAAACAAGATACCCGTAACACTGCCAATGCAGACCTTTTCTAGGGCTCTACCTTCCAACCGCACTACCCCTACAAGGACTCCCCCGGTCCACTGCCATAGGTTTAGGGAGACTCAAAGCCTCCCTAGCGACAGACCAACTTTTTAATGTCACTTTCAAAGCTTAACACAAAAGTGACATTAAAAAGAAGTGACATTCTTTCTATATACAAAATTTTTGGGGAAACGGCCAAATCTGTCGTTCTCCCGAGAAAACGATCCACGCTCAAAGGGGTCCTTTAGGACACTCGACTAGCAGAATTTAAGAGAATTCTGATTCTGATTTTGATATAAAAATTCTTAGCATAAAAATTAGCTTCAATATGGGAATAACACTTTTATATTAAAAAAAACATTTTATGCATCTATTTATGCATAAAATCAATTTTAATAGGAATAACAGTTTTGTAATAAAAAAATTCCTTTATGCATCTTTCTATGCATAAAAATCAATTTCAATGGGAATAACACTTTTATAATTAAAAAATTTCCTTTATGCATCTTTCTATGTATAAAAATCAATTTCAATGGGAATAACACTTTTATAATAAAAAAATTTCCATTATGCATCTTTCTATGTATAGAAATTAAATTTAATAAGAATAACACTTTTATAATAAGAAAAATTCCTTTATGCATCTTTCTATGCATAAAAATCAATTTCAATGGGAATAACACTTTTACAATAAAAAATTTTCAATAATGCATCTTTCTATGCATAAAAATCAAATTTAATAAGAATAACACTTTTATAATAAAAAAAATTCCTTTATGCATCTTTCTATGCATAAAAATCAATTTTAATAAGAATAACACTTTTGTAATTCAAAAAATTTCCTTTATGCATCTTCCTATGCATCAAAATCAATTTTAATGAGAATAACACTTTTGCAATAAAGAAAATTCCTTATGCATCTTTTATGCATAAAAATCTGATTTAATTAGAATAACACTTTTATAATAAAAACAATCCTTTATGCATCTTTCTATACATAAAAATCAAATTTAATAATTAATATCAGTGATATCCATGCATATTCATAGGTGAATATGTACATGGAGTAATTAGAATATTTCTTTTAGATGCAAAAATGGTAGGAGTTACTCTTTTGGAATAACATAAAAACAAACTTTCTTTTCCACAAAATTTTGAAAAATTTTGCCATAACCTCCTTTGTATGACTGACCATTTCTCATTTTTATCATTTTTTATTTGTCTTAAATTAACCCAAATTAGATTTTTAGAACTCTAATCTACATAATTTTCTAAATTCAAGAGAGTAAACAATAAGAAGAGTTTAATTAATCCCTTAGTTAATCTTTCTAGGATTAAGAAAGGCTAGAATGTAAAGAAGAGAAGGGGGTGGCTTCTCTAGGATTAAGAAAGGCTAGAATGTAAAGAAGAGAAGGGGGTGGCCTTTTCATCAAGGCATAGCATTTGAATTTAATTCAATTAATTACAAAACATAAAAATCAAGAAAACCACAGATTTAAAATTTGTAAATAAGTAAGAAAATTAGCTTACATGGAGCTTGTAAGCTCTCCTTTGGCTTGAGGGATTGAGGGTTCTACTCTTGTTTGAAGCAAGAGTGGCCATGGATTCACTTTGGAGAGGATTAGGCCAAAAACAATTGAATTATTAAGAAATTCAATGTAGATGGCTCAAGACAGGAGTAGAGTAACAGTGCATAAACACCATTAAGCTTTTACAAAGGGGGAGGCTTCTATTTATAGGAAAAAGTGAGCCTCTAACCAAGCAAACTGATTGCAGAATTTTCTAGATCGGTGGTCAATTTTTGACCATTTTTGGGTCAGTTCAGCTTACTTTTTGGATCTAGTTTTGAAATAGGAGAGAGGAGAGATGAAATATCTCATTTTATTGATTAAAAATTGGGGGGTAATGATGAGAAAAAAGGCGTCTCCTTCATGAGGGGAGATCCCCACTCTGAGGTGTCAAAATTCAGTTTTTTAATTGTTTTCTTTGGTCCTTAGTCCACTCTTCATCTTACGTGAGCATTTACTCATTTTTGGGAGATTTTTCTTTTATTCTTCAATTTATCTCCTCCCTACATTTGGATTAATCTTATTGGTCCATAAAAACGTTAATGCAAAATTTTCAGAAAAAATTTGGACCCTTAGGCTAAGGTCTTTTGTGCACATTATAATTTATTTCTAATGAACCTTTGGAATTTCTTTTTAAACTTCTGTTTTGGGAGAATTTATTTTAATAAGAAGGGATATTTTTTCATCCAAATATATCTAAAAACTGAATTATCTCTCTCTAGAATATTTTCTCTCTCTAGGCCAAAACAGGTAGAAACAAGATCTTTTATATTTCTGAAAAGGGGATTGGTTATAGGGAAAGAAACTGGACATCTTGAGGGGTTGGGGAGGAATCTTACATCCTCTCCCACTTGAAAAACATGAGATGTCATCATCTCGCAAACTGGGGGTAATCCCATATCAGTTCGGCTTCTTTCTCCCAAGTGGCGTCTTCAAAAGGATAGAACTTTCATTTGACTAATAATTCTCTCAGAATTCTGTTCCTGAGAACTTTCTCTTGAGCATCAAGGATTTCTTCAGGTTGGAGTTCCATCTGCCCTTGGCTTGAAGAAGTTAAGAGTTCATCTTTAAGAACATTATTCGGGCTCGGTACATACTTCTTAAGTAGGCTGACATGAAATACATTATGTAGTTTGAGATGAGGAGGTAGAAGAAGTTCATAGGCTGTCACCTACTTTCTTTGTAATCAGATATGGCCCACAGTATCTGGTGGATAGCTTCTTGTACTTCCCAAGAGATAGAGAACTTCTTTTGGGGAGTACTCGAATGAAGACCATATCTGCTTCTTTGAATTTGCTATCTCACCTCTTCTTATCTGCATACTGTTTCTGTTTATCCTGAGCAGCTTTTATATCTTTGCGGATTGACTGCATCTGATGCTCCATGTCGTTAAGCATCTATCTAGACATCTCGACCCTAATCAATGGATCAGACCAAGTTAATGGTGTTAAGCAATCTTGTCCATATAGAGCTTTGAAAGGGCTCATCCCTATACTTTGGTGATAAGAAGCATTGTAGGCGAATTCGACTAGGTGCAGATAGCTTAGCCACTTGTTGGGTTCCCTGCCGCAACATTATCGAAGTATGTCTTTGATTACTTGGTTCACCCTTTCTGTTTGACCATCGGTCTCTCAGGGTGGTAAGCTGTGCTGGAGAGATCCAAGAAAGTTCCTACTGCTTTGAAGAATGCAGTCCAGAATCTTGACGTGAACTTGGGATCTCGATCATTTACTATTCTCCTAGGTAGGCCATGCAATCTGAAGATTTCCTTGAGGATTACTCCAGCCACATCCACTGCAGTGTAGGTTTCTTTTACTGGAATCAGATGGGCAACTTTGGTTAGTCTGTCAACTACCGCAAAGATGGAGTTGTAACCTAATTGCACTGAAGGTAGTCTAATAATAAAATCCATACTGATACATTCCCACTTCATTTGGGGGATGTATGGATGTAACTTCCCAGGCATTTTTACTCTCTCTGCTTTGACTTTCTGACATATCAGGCATTGACGTACATGATTAAGTACATCCTTTTTTAGTCCAGGCCAAAAGAAGCTTTTCTTTACAGACATGTAGGTCTTGAAGAAACCTGGATGTCCTGCTATAAGGCTATCATGGGCTTCATTCAGAATTTGACCCTTGGTTTGAACTTCGTCTTCGATGGTTTTTCAGAAATGCACCAGATAGACCTCTTCCTCCTTTTCGAGTTGCAAACCCGAATTGGAATCCTTCTAAAGTTTATCAGCCTCTGCAAGACATCATCAACATTGGAAGAGTCATACTTCAAAATTCAATCTCTTCATGTGAGCGACTTCCTCAGAACAAGCTTCCGCTTCATTTGAGAAGAGCCCTTAACAGATTGATAAAGAACCATAACATCATTATCAAGCCAGCAGATAAAAACCTTGGTTTGGTAATTCTTGATAAATCATGGTATCTTAATGAAGGTGATCGGCAACTTCTAGATCAACAGGTCTATCTCCCAGTCACCCAAGCTCCATTGATTGAACTGTTTGATAGGCTTGCCTCCATTTGTCAAAAGTCTAGTGTGCTCTCAAGGGATGAAGCAAAGTTTATTTTGCAGAAGCCAGAGCAAGGGTTCAGAGTTTGTTCTCTTTATTTCATGCCCAAAATCCACAAACCTACAGTGGTCAGAAGGCCAATCTGCTCTTACAATGGCTTTGTTTTTGAGAATGCGTCTATATGGCTTCATCATAAGCTTTTCCCCATTCTCTTCCAATAAAAGCAACATCTAAAAGACTCCCTCACTCTGATTAAAGAGTTATCTGAGCTTCATCTACCACAAGAAATTATCCTCTTCACATCTGATGTGGAATCTCTGTACCCCAGTATTCCCACCAATGAAGGACTGCATGCCCTCAAGATGATGATACAGGGTGACTTCAACCATGTAGAGCTCAACCTCATCATGACAATTGCCTCTCTTGTTCTCAAGAACCACTATCTTGAGTTTAATGGCACTTTTTGGCATCAAATCAGAGGCACTGCTATGGGCAGTAATTCTGCTATGGGCAATAATTTTGCTGTTGTCTATGCCTGCCTTTTTCTATGTTATTTAGAAAACCTTCAAGAACAGGTACATCCCACACCAGAGCTACTCTACTACAAAAGATACATTGATGATGCTTTAGGTTTTTGGCATGGGTCTCACACCACTTTGCTTCAATATCTTAGCAATTATGCAATAGATCTTCAAGAGCATATCAAGATAACACATGTCATCTCCAATTCATCTGTGGATTTTTTGGACATTCACCTCTTCAAAGGTACTAATTTTCAAACCACAGGAAAGCTTTCTACTAGTTGTTTTCAGAAAGAGCTGAATAGGTATCAATACCTCCCTTTCTCTTCCTAGCATCCTAGTCATCAAAAGAAAGCCTTCATCATTGGAGAACTTAAGCGTTATGTCATCAGGGAAAGCACGCTTCAAAGCTACATCAAGCTAAAGCTTTTGTTTTTCCAACGACTTCGAGGTAGAGGATATCCGGATTCTCTCCTTTGAAAAACCTTCAGCAAGATCAAGTACAATATGCGAACAGCTCTACTTCTAAAGGCTTCCAATCGAGAAACCTCTTCGAGTAAGCGGATCCCCCTAGTTCTTAAGCTTGACTACTCCAAGTACACCAAAGCTTTAAACTTGGGAGCCTCCCTAAACCCTAAACTTTTTCGACTTTGCCAACAAAATCCCGAGCTGAAGCATATACCTAGACCTATGATTTGCTGGAGAAATCCAAGGAATCTGCGCTCCTATCTTGTTAGATCAAGATTTCGAACCTCTAATTTATAACTTTCTATTTTTAGTAAGTACTATTTTTAGCGTGGACCCACCTTTGTAAAGCAACCCTTGGGAGCATCGGCTTAACAGCATATGAGACCTCCCATGCTTGGTTCTGCTCTATCGGGAAAACCCTCCACCAATTTTATGCATCTCTCTAGTCTTCTAGTTACCTTATGTAACTTATTTTTGCATGTAGAGTCAACATGTCCACTCTAGCTTAATGGTTAAGGCTTTTGACTCTAATGAAAGAGGTCATGAGTTCAAAACCCATAGCTTGCATGAGATGCTATTGAGCTTCTTTTACTTGTTTAGAGAGCTCTACTTATCCGATTCGAGCGTCGTTTGTTGCGTTGGGTTCTTCATGTCCTAACCTTGCTTTTTCACAACAAAAGGCTGAATTATCCCACATGCAAAGAGGCAAAAGCTAGCCCTCCCCTCTCTACATAAGGGAGAGCTCTCATTCTTGTAATCTCAAACTTGGGTGTTCCACTGAAGAGCTCACTCTAGAGCGAAACTAGTTTGGAACTACACCCTCAAGTTAATACAACTTTTAGCTGCCGCAACTACCGGTTATTTATCTTTATCACTCCACAACCGCACACCTGAAAAAACCCCTAAACCCTAAACCTTTGCTTTCATGGTGCTTTTGAACACTATCCCAGAGGCAGCAAACGAAGGTCAAGACAACCCTTCTACCAGCCAGGGAGCGTTTCAATTTGCTAGTGGAGAAAGAGAACGTGCTAAGCGAAGAATGGATGATTCCATAGATACTGCTAATGCACAAAACCAATACAGGTTTACACTTGGTGCTTCATCATCGTCCTATGATCACCTTTTTGCTCTACCTACTCTTCCCATCGCTCAACCTTCTCACCTTAAAGATTTCTTGAAGAAGTCTATCGCGGAGTACAAGAAGATGTTTTTAGCTTTTGAGAAAAGTCAAGCTTACCTCAAAAAGCTTAGAGAGAAAAGAGAAGAAGGCACCGTACCTAACAGTCTTCGACTCAAACCACCCCGCCTTACTGTGCAAGATGAACAAGGACAGGCCTTTCTCAATCAAACTCTACAAGATCTTTGTAAAAATTACAGGAGCAGCTGCTTGGAAGTCCTCATTGAAGCCCAGGCAAAGCTGGTAGAGAGTCAAGAAAAGAAGCTAGATGCTTATGCCTCCACTTTTGAAGCCAGTCTCCATGAAATCCTGAACCTCATGGCTGCTTTAGAACTCATGGATAGCCCACACGCTTTATGGGAAAACACCATGAAGACTTGGAAGAACAAGCTGGTCAAGGATTTCAAAACTGCCATAAATAATTTCAGGGTCTCTCATCTCCTTAACTCTAAGATCAAGCAAGCTGCTTTCACCAAGAGGAAAGCTGCACAGGATCAAGCCATGGGAGATGCAGAATCTCTTCCTACTGAACCCTCTATAGCCAAGCTAGTCAAAGAGCAAGTTCAGAAGCAAGTTCAAGCACAGATCAACAAGCTAAAGAAAAGTCTAGCAAATGACACAAGTGGGACAAACAAAAAACGGAAAGATAATCAACAAAAGAAAAGCCAAAACAATAGCCAGAACAACAACAAGAAGAAAACTAGAAGCAACCAAGCTTCTAAAAAAGGTAATCAATAGAAAGACCGGCAAAACAACCACCAAGGTAAGCAGCAGGGAAACAAGCCAAATAAAGGCAAGTCTACCCAGCCAAAAAACCAGTGGGGAAACCGGCAAGGGGGTGGAAATCAACCTTAAAGGAAGAGTTCAGGTGGGTGAGCCGAGTGAAAGGAAACTATCCGGCCCGGTTTGGAGAGCACTTTGCCAGGCTACGCATCGGAAGTAAGCAAAGAGAATAGTTTTATTCTATCCCATTGGACTAAGTTTACAGCTTGAATGCCAGATTTTTGACTCTACCCATTTGGATGGGTGTTTACCCCGAAACGTTTCTAGAGTGTATGCATTCTTCTGTGAGTAACTTAATGCAACACGGGTTCAATCAGCTTGTTTTTGATGTCACAAAATACTTATATGGCTTTTAACCTCACTTTAGGTAGCGTCCTTTTGATTGGAGCCTAGAGGTAAAACATAATAGAAGTTTACCTCGCCACCACTGTGTCTTCCATCCCTGCTTAAACAGATTCATTCTGCGCATTCCTCCTTACAAGAAAAGGCTTCAAATATCTAGGAAATTCTTGCGTTCCATCCTTCCTAGGCCCGCGGTTGGACAGATAAACGTGGCATGTGATGGCCCAAAGGGAAGAGGGATCCCAAGCCGAGGACAAATGAAGGGATTGGGAGATCAAAAACATAGTATTTGCTCAAGAGGGAAGGGTTTCCTTACCGGAACCGGGAATGCTAGAACCATAAATGTTGGAACCAACACTTGAATATTGTATGGAAATGCTGAAATCAGCACCAAAATATTGTACGGAAATGCTATCAAGTTCATTGCACCGTATCACTAGAGGGGATCAATATTTAACCGGGTTGGCGGCGGGCAAGTTTCGTTGAAAATGACCCCAACCTGCGGGCCTTCAGCGAGGGATAGATTGGTTTTGCCAGGGGATGTTGGAGAAGCCTATCCCTGCAAGCTCCCTTTCCAACACGCTTTTGCCCTCTACCCATTCCGATCCAGGTTCGTTCAGGGAATTGCAGAACAATACTACATTCACAAGTAATAAGGGTAGTCCGGGCATAAGTAGGGCTCATGTGGGGAAACCGCTACAAAGAGAATGGAATGACCGCCAACTCCTATTCAATCTACTTATGTGGGGGAATGCTTGTGTAAAGAGGCTTGCTTTCCTACAGACCCAACTCCACGTGTTATTGATTGCATTTCCTGCTGTCCGTCTGATTAAACTCACACTACTGGTTATTGAAGCATTTATGCCACCGTGGTGGTTAGCTACCAATCCCAGTGCTTCGCTTTGCCTATCCCGCACTTCTCGTCTTTTATGATGTATGGGTCTAGGAGTTGAATGAACACCCACGAGTGGACTGACTATTTGAAAACACCCATTACATAGCATGAAATCCTAGGATTGATCCCCCTCAACATTGAAGTGGCACCCCCCTTGGTCACCGTGCTGGGAAACCTACTGTCTCGAGGGGAATAGAGCAACGTTGTCATCAAGCCCATTATGGTCAGATTACTCGTATCAGAACTCATCCAACACTCACGGATCAATTGCCCTTATCCAAGCAATCTTTTTGGATGGCATCCCACGCACACACGCAAAAGCCCCGCGGCAATGAAGAGCTAGCGTAGCTTTTTGAAGGGTTGAACCACTAGCAGACAAAAACTAGCACTCCCGTACTGGCTAGGTTTCTCCCGACAGGCTATAAGACATTAGGGGAAGCTTGAGGTCTATAGGGGCCCTTTAAGATGCCATGTGATTAAAAGGTTATTAAGGAAAAGGGCCAATCATGTGATGCCATGTATACAAAAAAGTTGGGTGATTGAAGGTGGTCAAAAGATTCTCTAGAAGATGCCTTTTTGTACTTTGCATTCCCAAAAAGTGGGGAAAAAGTTTTTGAAATTTCGGACATCCATAACTTCTACATATGAGCTCAAAATTTGTCGGAGATTAGAGATCTAGAATCTACTTTGCTGAGCTCTTTCCATAGATATGTCACATGATATGGTTTTGCCCACTCAATTTTAAATTCAATTTTGGCAGGAAACTTTGAAATTCAAACTTCTAGCCATTTGAAGAATAAGAAGGTATCTAAAGTCAAAGAAACTTAACATTTTAACAAAAAGTCATTAAAATCATAATATGGCAGCTTAAAGGGCCCCTATAGACCTCAACCTTCCCCTAATGATTCCTTGCAGTGTATGGATTTCTTCCATCACGTCACTGCTGCATCGCTCGTGCTTTGCACTCGCTCACTCTACACGCTTGCTTGTCGCTCGCAGGAGGGCACACCGCAATTCGGGTTTGGTTGCACTCGACCTAAATTAAGAAACTAAAGGCATGAAAGCCACCCGCTCGCCCTGAGGGTAGGGGTTGCCTCCTTAAGTAGTACTTGATTGCTTCGCGCGCGCACCTCACTGTTGGTGCCACTATATGGAGCACACCGCAACCATATTAGGCAAATAAGACCTGCCTACTTACCGCAATTGAACAATGCGATCGAACACGAATACAAGCTCTTGGAACCAACCGGAAAACAAATCTGTGGCATTGAGGGCTGATGAGCGAAGGAACACTTCTATTCGGCCCACCTACAATCAACAAAATCTCTATCATCAAACTCAAGGGCATGGCGGAAACTAGTCAAATTCAAATAAAGGTGCATGCTTGGGCTGCTCTTGGCTATAGAACAAGAATAAGGAACATATAATTTGCACTTCTCGGGCTGGCATTTCACTCATATATGGGTGAAAGCCTACACCTCCCCTAGCCTAATGCTCCTTCCCTTGGGGAGCAGGGTTGTAGGCTTCAGCTCAACGCCTCTTTTAGTCCTATCTTTCACAGAAAAATGCTTCCTCGATGACATGCAAGTCGAAAGAGTGATCTTCGTTTAGAAAGCCGTATAAGCTGATGGTGGACATAGCTAGAGACTAGGGACAGAACGTGTTAGCTGCTACAATGCTACATGCCAAGCTAAAAGGAAGACTACATATGTACAAACAACTGACATCATAGAAGACGTCGAGAGCTACTTTGTCTATACAAGATTACCATTGATGCCACATTTACATGGATGATTTGGTTGCTCGAGGGTGGCATCAAACTAGTGTATGTTTTTGATGGTGGTAATCCACTATCTAAGAGCTATTATAACTCAATGAAGAGACTATGTGTGAGCTTGCTGATGTTGTCAAGAGCTGCTTGGTTGTTTGTGATGATGTTAAGCTTACTACTATTGTCAAGACCCTTTGATGCCCTCTCAGGTGATAGTAGTAAACCCAAGAATGGCTATGCCAATAAACATGAAAGCACATTTTTAATTCGTAGTTACTTTGCCGACTTACCAAAATACATTAAAAATACATTACTTATGAAGTACATTTTGAACTGTCCAGTCATATGCTTCTGTCTCTGACTTAGCAAGTTGCCATGGGATTCAGGTGTAAGGACATGCTGTTTATGAAAAAAAAAAGTCTCACATGCCTGAGAAGGAAATGCTCAACCTATAGTTCATCTTTGAAGTGGTAATTATAAGGAAATTTTCTTGTGGTTTGCACACCTAAATCTATTGTGAGTGGTCTTGCCAACATCCACAACATAAGAACGACTTAGCATCACTCATAACATGATAAAAGTAAAGTGAATTAACGTTTTACAAGCTTGATTAATGTAAGTGAAAGCTCAAACTAATTATTCAGCAACATACCTGATGATAATGAAAACTGCAGTCCAGCGAGAGCTGTTGGTTTTGTTTTGTTTTTTGAGCCGGGGTCAGAGACGAACGCGTTCGTTTCTGAGACTCGAGAGCTATTGGCATGCACTACTAGATGAGCATTGTTTGGACTGCAACAAGAACCTGCAGGCGAATTGAACGCCTATGATTTTTTTGTAGTAGACTTCAATTCGTGACTGCTAAATTATGAGTTTATCAATCATTGCATGAAAAATATGGGCTTTATATTTGTGTGGAAATTATTGATCATACAATTCAATATTTTCTTGGCGCAGCTAACTCTTGGATATGCATTTGTCAACTTTATGAATTCCTGAGCGACCCTTCAACTTTACCAGGCCTTTCCACAACCGTCAGAAGTGGAACGGTTTTCTCACCAGAGAAGTCTGCCAGATCTTTTCCCACCAAGTAAGTATTGACTTAAATTATGTGCATTTAGCAAAATATAATCACAAGAGCTAGCATAGGTTTCGCCCCGCACACACATGAATCTTCGATCGCATCGCTTTGCTAAAGTATTAACCACGCACATATAATTTTGGACCATTAATCATGCAGGGTCTTCAAGCACTGCAGTCACATTTCCGCAAATCAAATATCGAATGCGACCTGGGGGAATTCTTGCCGATCACTGCACTCACATTTCCGCAAATTGAAAATCAGTAATACCAAGAAAGCCATCGCTGCCAAAAACAAATGTCAAAAGAGGTGCAAGAATGAGCGCTTCGCGCACCAAACGGTGGCCGTTTTGGTGCTGGCGATGGCTGGCGTTTAGCTCAGGCGTAGCCCCCCCTTATTTTTTAAATCTCTCTTCTTCAGTCACCTAACCTGCTACACGAGGCTGGGGTGGGGACTTACACGAGGCTACGGCAGCAGTCCCCACCCCGCCTTGGGTGCAGGGGAACCCTACCCTGCTTAGGGCTTAGGGCGCCGGCTCCAATACTGGGGCAGTACAGAGCCCCCAGGGCATCAGAGCTGCACTCATACTGTCATACCAACAATTTCCCCTTTGGCCCCCAGCAATGGATCAGAACAGAGAGGTGCTAATGTGGCAAGACAGGATGCTTGAAGATTTCATGGACACAAAGAAGCAACTGGAGGACTCGAGAGCAAGAATAGAGGAACTGAACCTTCTCCTGCTCCAAAAACAAATAGAAGATCTCTCCAACTAGGCGCTTCCAAAGGTTTCCTCTACTCCATATTCAGGTAATCCACCTTCCAATACCCCTCAGGTCTGCTTGCCCCCTAGACATGGTGCAAGCATTAGAAGTGGATTACTCAACGAGGTGCCTTGTAGGTCTTTTGTTTGGCCCTCGTCCCCCTGTTGAATTTTTAAGGGGCTAGGTGAGGGATAACTGGGTAAGTATTGGGGTAGCAGTTGAGGTCATCCAAGCCCTCCCCAACGGGTATTATATTTTCCTCTTTAAGAACTTTGATTTGGCTCTCAAGGTCGTGGGGTCTGGCCAGTGGGTGTACATGAACCTCCCTTTTTGTTTTTTTAGATGGTCTAAATTTAACCCTAATAGTAGCATTGGAACGTCGGCTTTTGAGGCTGTGTATGGCTACAAGGTGCATGTACCGATCTTAGCATTCAAGAAAGAGAACGCAAATCCACATGCAACATGCAAGGGAGGAAGTGGAAAGAATGCAAACTCTTTTGTTGGCTTGTTTGTGATCTTCGCACCTTTTTTTTTTTTGTAGTTGCTTGTAAGCCCTCCCATATCTCCTATTCGTCAACATTTCTCCCGTTGTGAGCTATCATTTCTATGATGTCAGTGTTGTTGGAAAATCAGCGCAAGTGGCAACACTATTGTCCTCATTGATCCTCCATAACTTATGCTAAATGCACATTGCGATGGAGGTCTTATAGGAAAACATCATGCCCGGTGTCAAGTTGCGTGGAGGTCGCATAATTGTGTTTAGCAAGACCACTAGGCACACAGTCAACTGTAGCTCTCATGCCACTGTCTCTCCACCGCAGTAAGATCTTCCATATGCCATGAATGTAGTAAAAAATTACTATTAGACTCGGTCTACACTCCTTCAGTGTCATTGGTATACCTAGAGCACATGTGCTGCCTCTGGGGAAGCTCTTTATGAACATTTAGAGTGTCTCTTACTCAAGCATTTGCATGTACTTGAGTTTTGTTCACTATAGGGGTGGTGCTTGATTGTGTTGGTTGTTTGACCTCTAATGGTGTGGCAGTAAAATAAGAAAATCCATGGTCTTCAAGCCTATTCCAATCTTCTTTGTAATGTAGCCCAACTCATATGTGCTTTGTGTAGAGGACAGGCTATCTCTTTTGTCACAAAGGCACTCTTCCTGTGGAGTAGCACCTACTTGAGTTCCGCAAAATAAATGTTCATGTCTCCCTTCTTCTTATTATTGCACAAGTGCTATGTTATAGGCAGCTTAAGTAGGAACTTTCTTTTTAGCTTGTAACAAACCAATTCATTTGCATCCTACACTTGTAACACTATTGCGAGATCAAACTAGGTAATATTTCTTGAAAACGAGAAACATTTTGCATCTTTCAAAGATTCCATAAAAAAAGGTCAATTTTTCACCTTTTTTTGGAAAGTGGTCTATGCATGCGTACAATGCCGCCCAAAAATGACACTATTTAGGACACTACGCATTTTTTACAAAAAATGGAACGAAAAAAAAAGACATGGTTTTGCTTACTTTTTGAGATTACAACTTAAAATCTAACAATAAGTATTAAAAAATATACCAAAATAGAGACCATTTGTCATTGATATCTTCAATCCAGAAAAGTAATTAATACAACTTTAAAAAAGGAGTTGTATTTTAGACATACAACTCATGGTATAGTTATGGCTCCTCATCATCACTGCTACCTATATCATCACCATCACTTGTTGGTGTGCCTTCCCCTCAGGAGGTAGACGTCGTGTTAGCACACTCGAGGATGTGCTACCAAGCTCAGAGTTATTGAAGCAAGGGATCTTCTCTTGTAAAATAGAAATGGTTGACTTTCTCAAGTAGCCTGCTTTTGTAAGAGTACACTACAAGGGATCGGGCTCATACCCGCGCTCCTAGCCGCTTAAAATGACTTGTGGAAAAAAAGTATCGGGCCCGTGTATCAGTGCGTGTATCACCATGGCCAGAGACATGCGTGTAAAAGCGCATGTATAGAACCAGTTAGACGCGCTGATATGAGGGTGTATACACGCGTTTAGTCAGTTTAGTCAGTTTAGCTGTGCTTAGACGCGCTGATACGAAGGTGTATACACGCGTTTTGTCAGTTTAGCTACGCTTATATACGTGTATTTCACAGAGTATCCGCGCATATACACGCGACTTTTTGCAGAGTTGACGCGTCTATACACGCAAACAGAGAGTAAAAATAATAATCCAGAGAGTGCTATTTGGTACCTGAATGCTGTTCCACCATTCCAGCACCCAATAACACTCTCTGGATTTTTTTTTTGGGTGCATTGCACCATCCACAAGAAAGATTTAAGACAAGAACGACATGAATGCATACATTGTCAATACATGATTCAAAACAGACATGAATGCAATACTATCAATTCACGATTCAATATTACTATCAAAATTTTATGTATACACATATATACAAGGGAGTCCATATGTCGAAGTAGCCCATGGCTTCAATTACAAAAATATATATACAACCACATCCTCAATATGGAATGTGATGCTATAAGTCTGAGTACTACTCAGACCCAGATGATGATTCGCTGCTCCCTCCATGATTAGATGAGCTCACATCAGTCGAAATGTCCGATGAGTAGTGCTCACGTCCACCCTCTACAGTGGCGGTGGGTGGATCATCAGCAGGTGCAGCAGCAGCTTGTGCCTGTTCAAGTAATATATAGTATATAAGTATATATATATGTAATTCAATAAACCAAAATCATTCGTTTAGAGTTTTCAAGTACCTGTCGACCGTACGGTCTCATGGCCATCTCAAACTGCACGTCCGTAATACGTCCCTCGGCTCTAAAGAGGGCCGACGTGTCATGTCTGCTATGCCGGTGAGCATACCCAGTATCGTGGGCTGTGGGCTTTCTCCCCGTGACCCGTCGTCGCTGTATCATAATCAACACAATTTGTAAGATTAAAACAATCATAGAATCAATGAATTAAGTAAACAATCAAATAAAGTGGCAAGATACTTACGAACTCTGCCTCCCATGACTCGACGCCGCCAGATCCGAAATGCGAAGATCCAATGATCTCCATCTGGATCCGTCGTGCCTCCACATGCTGCCTGCTCTTCACGCCACCCTCTGCTCGTTTCTTTGCCTCCTTCCACTCGCGTTTGTACGCAGTGGGCAGGTTTCTTGGTAGGATAGCCACCCGCCCCCGCAGCTACATTTAGCCCATCATCGTACGCGAGTTTCTTAAGGTGAGATCTTTTATTACTTAAGATCTCCCTTATTCGCGTCCTTCCCCATACATCCGAGAATGTTGCATGTGGGGGATTTGGGTACCGACTATGTACATCATCTATCACCTCCCCAACTAATCAGATATTTTGATCTTTAAATCTAATAAAATAATTTCTGTACAAGTTTGATACTACCCCACGCATGTACTCCATTACCTCTTTCCTCCTCGCATCCATCACTATCCCGCCCCTATCCATCACATCATAGCAGATCACTCCCTCCGCCTCTCTCACCTCCTCCTCATCCTCACTGTCTCCTCTAACTCTTCTCCCTCTATCTCCTCTCTCACCGCGTGCCCTACTACCTCCCCCACCAAAGCACCCGCCGCATCCTCCACTCCCACTCTTCCTACTGCGGCGTTTGCTCTCCTCTGTATTGCGGGTGGAGTCACGACTGGGGGATTGTCTACGTGACTGTGGCTGTGAGGGAGTACGTGATGGTGGCTGTGAGCCCTGACGTGACGGTGCCTGGGAGGGTGTGCGTGAGTGTGTCTGGGACGGGGTATGTCTCCTCGATGGGCGTGGAAGAGGAGAAGCTGCATGCCATCTCGTCAGACTCATAGGCATAGACGGCAGTGGAGTGACCTGGATACTCGGGGGCGGGGTATAGATACCAGGCAATCCAGGAGGGGGATGGGCATACATGTACTCTGTAAGCTCCAGGATGGCACCCAAAATGATTTAGCATCTCCATCATCCAAGTGCCGTACGCAAATGGATCGGATGAAGAACCTGGATCCATAAAGAATCTACAAAAATAAAAGTATATACATGATTGCATCAAAGCACAAATGCAAGCTAGCACATATGATTTTGTGAAGGCAAGCCATATGCAGATGGGATCATCTCTGTGAAGAACCTGGATCGCAAGCATGGGTGAAACACAGTCGCATGTATACACCCGTCCAAAAATGCGTGTATATGCACGTGAACGTCTGTGCAAACAGGATACACGCAGACATACACGCGTTCCTACACGCGGCCTGCACAAAAATTTTTTTGAAAGCGATCGATCTTCAACAAATCGTCCTTATAAAAAGCCCACTGTCACAATCGTTCACAAAAGTACTACTAGAGAAGGAGAAGGACGGAGACAAATGCATAAAGGAAAGAGACAATAGCATAAACAAATGGAAGGAAAGAGACAGGACAAAGGACAAACTGACTCACCTCTGAAAAAGTGAGTCTTCTTTTTGGCTGGTTTCCTTCACCCGTGTGTGCTCCTTGTCTACTCCTTGCACTTAGGTTTAGTGCTTTGTTGGAAGAGGCGGCGACGAAGGAGAGCAAATCTTAGTTTGAAAATGTTTATTTGGAGAAGGTGGGTTATTTTTAGGTATAGACAGGTCGTCGCGTGTAACAGTGTGTGTATTTTCACGTTTATAATAAATCAGCCGCGTTTATACACGCGATTTTTAGGAGGTAGCCACGCTTATACACGCGATTTTCAAGATGTAGCCGCATTTATACACGCGATTTTAAGGATGTAGACGCGCTGATACACGTAATTTTAAGGATATAGATGTGCTCTGTTACACGAGATTTATAGAAATTTTTATACTTTCATTAAAAAACTGATTATGATTCTGCGTTGCTCTTTTGTACATAGGATGTCATCAACCTCCTCAAGCAGTTCTGGTGAGGATGATACAATGCGTCATCATAATCGCGATGTGTGGTTGGTACAAAGGATCAAGTGTATGTGTAATCAATGTCAAGGATTCATTGTACGAGCGCGTCGAATTACCTTGAATCACATCTCCATGTATGCAGAATGGAATCAAACAGGTTTAGAGGTGAGTAGATGTAAATTGATAGTATTCAAATGACTCATGGTATCCAAATTAAATTGATGGACTTGTAATATATATACTCTAATTGATGCAGGATGCAGTACCACACCCTAACATGGTGCCCTATGTGCGGCGAGAGTACGCAAAGCGTCGAGACGAGATGATGTTGGAGCTTCGGGATCTATTGTCAGAGATGAGTGGGAAAGGGATGACAATAGCCCTGCACCCCACGAAGTTGTGGAAGAGGAAGTATTTGATGATATGGTGCGGTATCTTTTTAGGGATGATCCCAAAGGTATGGACGATGATGATATGGAACAAGAGCATCTTTACAAGGCTTCATCGACACCGGTTTTTGAAGGGTGCACATTCTCTATTTTACATGCTTCACTTGAACTACTCAATATACAAACAGTTTATGGATGGAGCAATGCAAGTCTTGACGCATTATTGAAGTAAGCATTCTAACTTGCAAATTTGAATTAGTGGTTTAGGGTTTAGGGTTTAGGACTAATTGATGATATTGGATGCAGGCTATTATCAAACATGCTTCCAAAGGGGAATAGACTACCCACCTCAAGAGACATAGCGAGGCGCTATGTGACATCTCTTGGAGGATTGGATTATGATCGCGTCAATGATTGCATTCTCTTTTGTGGGACGCATAAGGAGGTTCAACATTGTCCCACTTGTGGGTGAAGCAAGGTATAGAACAGATGTGAAGAGTTTTGATGTACCTCGTAAAGTCTTGCGACACATTCCTATAATTCCTCGCATCAAACACATGTTCAAGTGCAAATCCATAGCAAAGCTCATGTCATGGCATTCCTCACATCGATCGGATGATGGCATGTGGAGAATTCCCACAGACACTCCTGCTTGGAAGCATATTGAAGATGAGTGGCCCAGCTTTAAAACAGAGCCCAGAAACTTGAGACTTCGCCTAGGTATGGATGGAGTGAATCCATTTGGTTTCAAAAGCACCGCATACAGCGTGTGGCCAGTTGTGTTGGTGAATTACAACCTTCCACCATCAATGGCGATCAAGAAGGGACATCTTATGTTATCCCTTCTAATTCCAGGGAAACATAAAGTCAAGCATATGGATGTTTATCTGGAACCGTTGATTGATGAGTTGGAGGAACTATGGAGAGGTGTTGCAATGGTGGACATTAGTAGGCCTCTCTCCTCTCGACACTTCGACTTAAAAGCAGTGTTGATGAGGACAATGCATGACTTTCCAGGATACAGCGATTGTTCTCATAAGAATTCTAATTACCTCCCTACTCTAATACTATTGGCTATATTAATTATAACTATTGACTTTATTATTCTAACTTATATAACAGGTTTGAAAACATTGGGTAAACATGCATGTCCTGTTTGTAGCCCTTCGTTTTAGTACATGAGTATGCTGAGAACGGTTTGTGTAAGACCATATTCGATAGTCATCATCGATTTCTCCCATCAGATCATCCTAAATATGTTGCTAGTAAGAGTAACATTCCTCCATAAACACTTCGTGCAAAAGATTGGAAGCGTATTTGGAAGTCTACAAATATTCTTCCTCCAGATGGCATGAACAGGTATAGTAATGTTTTTCAATCTTGTTTTGTGTAGTCTCTAATTGGATTAAAGATCACATAGAGCAATCCCTTGTGTAGGTACTCCATTTTTTTCGGCTACCATATTGGACCCATCTTAAGATCAACCATCTTCTTGATCCCATGCACATCTTCAAGAATGTGGGATCTAGTATTTGGGAACATGTTATTGGTAAACGAGACAATGTTAGCGAACGGGAGGACTTGCGGGTCACAGGACGTATGCGTCAAGCTTGGCCCACGAGAGAAGGGTGGGCAAGTTCGTCTTTCGCTTGCACCATGGATTATATCAAAGAAAAAGGAGAAGCAGGTAAAGTAGGCCATCACCACTTTGGGTACTCCCACTGGATGCATGAGATCATTGAAGGGAGCCTTTACAACCACTAAGAAAAGAGGCGTTGAGCAACTATATGGGTTGAAGTCCCACGATTGGCACAAGATGCTCCAAGTAAGTGTTTTCCAAGTCTTGTACGTTGAAATTAAATTTTGTAATGCCATAAACCATACATACATGTGCTCTTATGTGTGCAGTTCATACTACCTACTAGCATCGACCATTGTGCAAATAAGAGTTTGAAAAAATGTATTTATAAGATGGGCGAGCTTGTGAGGTAAAACCCATGTCAGATCACCCTTCATTATACCTTGCAAAATGAACATGCATGAGGTATAACGTACTATTCATTTATTTTTCAGATATGTTAGTTCCAAAGCAATTAATCCAGCCACGTTGGATGATGCGCGTGTTATGGCAGTGGAGGTGGTTTGTTTGGTAGAGGAGACTTGTCCGCGAACCATTCTCACAAGTCAACTACATCTCATTGTGCATTTAGCGGATGAAATTGCTTTATGTGGCACTGTGCATGCACGTTGGATGTTCTTCCTAGAGCGCTTCATGAAGACCTTAAAAGACTTTGTGAGGCAAAGTGCAAGGCCCAAAGGAAGCATGGCCAAGGGTTGGTTGATACAAGAGTCTCTTGTATATATTTCAGAATTTCTTGGTCAGGTGGACAGCTCTTTGCCACGACTATGGAGCAATGAAGAGGACTTGAGGATGACCTCTATTGTGCCTCAAGGAAAAGGACAAAATAAAGTAATTGACAGAACATTGATTGATGATCTCAATTTCACTTGCATCCTTAATAGTGATGTGATGAGCAGATGGGTTACAAGATATGAGGATGCAAAGACAAAAAGGCAAGCAAAAAGAGCTCTCTTTTGGAGGCAACATGGCTCTTGTAAGGCGTACCCTAAGCATCTAGCAACACTTCCGAATGATATCCATGTTGATTGGTTGCATGAGGAAATGGAGAGAGCAAAGAGCGATGAGGGGCTGCATATCACGGCGGAAGAATGGGAGTATGCACGAGGATGCATGTTAAAGGTACATAGAACCAATGAAGGGTGATCTAACATGGGTTTTACATACCTCACAAGCTCGCCCATCTTATAAATACGTTTTTTCGAACTCTTATTTGCACAATGGTCGATGCTAGTAGGTAGTATGAACTGTGCACATAAGAGCACATGTATGTATGGTTTATGGCATTACAAAATTTAATTTCAACGTACAAGACTTGGAAAACACTTACTTGGAGCATTTTGTGCCAATCGTGGGACTTCAACCCATATAGTTGCTCAACGCCTCTTTTCTTAGTGGTTGTAAAGGCTCCCTTCAATGATCTCATGCATCCAGTGGGAGTACACAAAGTGGTGATGGCCTGCTTTACCTGCTTCTCCTCTTTCTTTGATATAATCCATGGTGCAGGCGGAAGACAAATGTGCCCACCCTCCTCGCGTGGCCAAGCTTGACGCATACATCCTGCGATCGGCAAGTCCTCCCGTACGCTAACATTGTCTCGTTTGCCAATAACATGTTCCCAAATACAGATCCCACATTCTTGAAGATGTGCATGGGATCAAGAAGATGATTGATCTTAAGATTTGTCCAATATGGTAGCCGAAAAAAAATGGAGTACCTACACAAGGGATTGCTCTATGTGATCTTTAATCCAATTAGAGACTACACAAAACAAGATTGAAAAACATTACTATACCTGTTCATGCCATCTGAAGGAAGAATATTTGTAGACTCCCAAATACGCTTCCAATCTTTTGCACGAAGTGTTTGTGGAGGAATATTACTCTTACTAGCAACATATTTAGGATGATCTGACAGGAGAAATCGATGATGACTATCGAATATGGTCTTACACAAACCGTCAGCATACTCATGTACTAAAACAAAGGACCACAAACAGGACATGCATGTTTACCCGATGTTTTCAAACTTGTTAAAATATAAATATAAGTTAGAATAATAAAGTCAATAGTTATAATTAATATAGCCAATAGTATTAGAGTAGGGGGTAATTAGAATTCTTACTAGAACAATCGTTGTATCTTGGAAAGTCATGCATTGTCCTCATCAACACTACTTTTAAGTCGAAGTGTCGAGAGGAGGGAGGCCTACTAATGTCCACCACCGCAACACCTCTCCATAGTTCCTCCAAATCATCAATCAACGGTTCGAGATAAACATCCATATGCCTGACTTTATGTTTCCCTGGAATTAGAAGGGATAACATAAGATGTCCCTTCTTGATCGCCATTTATGGTGGAAGGTTGTAATTCACCAACACAACTAGCCACACGCTGTATGCGGTGCTTTTGAAACTAAATGGATTCACTCCATCCATACCTAGGCCAAGTCTCAAGTTTCTGGGTTCTGTTTTAAAGCTGGGCCACTCATCTTCAATATGCTTCCAAGCAGGAGTGTCTGCGGAAATTCTCCACATGCCATCATCCGATCGATGTGAGGAATGCCATGACATGAGCTCTGCTATGGATTTGCACTTGAACATGTGTTTGATGCGAGGAATTATAGGAAAGTGTCGCAAGACTTTACGAGGTACATCAAAACTCCACATCTGTTCTATACCTTGCTTCACCACAAGTGGGACAATGTCGAGCCTCCTTATGGGTCCCACGAACGAGAATGCAATCATTGACGCATGCATGTATGCGATCATAATCCAATCCTCCAAGAGATGTCACATAGCGCCTCGCTATGTCTCTTGAGGTGGGTAGTCTATTCCCCTTTGGAAGCATGTTTGATAATAGCCTGCATCCAATATCATCAATTAGTCCTAAACCCTAAACCCTAAACCACTAATTCAAATTTGCAAGTTAGAATGCTTACTTCAATAATGCGTCAAGACTTGCATTGCTCCATCCATAAACTGTTTGTATATTGAGTAGTTCAAGTGAAGCATGTAAAATAGAGAATGTGCACCCTTCAAAAACCGGTGTCGATGAAGCCTTGTAAAGATGCTCTTTTTCCATATCATCGTCGTCTATACCTTTGGAATCATCCCTAAAAAGATACCGCACCATATCATCAAACACTTCCTCTTCCACAACTTTGTGGGGTGCAGGGCTATTGTCATCCCTTTCCCACTCATCTCTGACAATAGATCCCGAAGGTCCAGCATCATCTCGTCGACGCTTTGCGTGCTCTCGCCGCGCATAGGGCACCATGTTAGGGTGTGGTACTGCATCCTGCTTCAATTAGAGTATATATATTACAAGTCCATCAATTTAATTTGGATACCATGAGTCATTTTAATACTATCAATTTACATCTACTCACCTCTAAACCTGTTTGATTCCATTCTCCATACATGGAGATGTGATTCAAGGTAATTCGACGCGCTCGTACAATGCATCCTTGACATCGATTACACATACACTTGATCCTTTGTCCCAACCACACATCGCGATTACGATGACGCATTGTCTCATCCTCACCAAAACTGCTTGAGAAGGTTGATGACATCCTATGTACAAAAGAGCAAACACAGAATCATAATCAGTTTTTTAATGAAAGTATAAAAATTTCTATAAATCCCGTGTAACAGCGCGTCTATATCCTTAAAATTACGTGTATCAGCACATCTACATCCTTAAAATCGCGTGTATAAATGCGGCTACATCTTGAAAATCGCGTGTATAAGCGCGGCTACCTCCTAAAAATCGCGTGTAGAAACGCGACTGATTTATTATAAACGCAAAAATACACGCACTATTACACGCGACGACCTGTCTATACCTAAAAATAACCCGCCTTCTCCAAATAAACATTTTCAAACTAAGATTTACTCTCCTTCGTCGCCGCCTCTTCCAATAGAGCATTAAACCTAAGTGCAAGGAGCAGACAAGGAGCACACACGGGTGAAGGAAACCAGCCAAAAAGAAGACTCACTTTTTCAGAGGTGAGTCAGTTTGTCCTTTGTCCTATCTCTTTCCTTCCATTTGTTTATGCTATTGTCTCTTTCCTTAATGCGTTTGTCTCCGTCCTTCTCCTTCTCTAGTAGTACTTTTGTGAATGATTGTAACAGTGGGCTTTTTATAAGGACGATTTGTCGGAGGTCAGTCGCTTTCAAAAAACATTTTGTGCAGGTCGCGTGTAGGAACGCGTGTATGTCTGCGTGTATCCTGTTTGCACAGAGGTTCACGCGCATATACACGCGTTTTTGGACGGGTGTATACACGCGACTGTGTTTCACCCATGCTTGCGATCCAGGTTCTTCAGAGAGATGATCCCATCTGCATATGGCTTGCCTTCACAAAATCATATGTGCTAGCTTGCATTTGTGCTTTGATGCAATCATGTATATACTTTTATTTTTGCAGATTCTTTATGGATCCAGGTTCTTCATCGGATCCATTTGCGTACGGCACTTGGATGATGGAGATGCTAAATCATTTTGGGCGCCATCCTGGTCCAGTGAGCTTACAGAGTACATGTATGCTCATCCCCCTCTTGGATTGCCTGGTATCTATACCCCGCCCCCGAGTATCCAGGTCACTCCACTGTCATCTATGCCTGCGAGTCCGATGAGATGGCATGCAGCTTCTCCTCTTCTACGCCCACTGAGGAGACATACCCCATCCCAGACACACTCATGCACACCCTCCCAGGCACCATCACGTCAGGGCTCACAGCCACCATCACGTACTCCCTCACAGCCACAGTCACGTAGACAATCCCCCAGTCGTGACTCCACCCGCAGTGCAGAGGAGAGCAAACGCCGTAGTAGGAAGAGTAGGAGTGGAGGATGCGGCGGGTGTTTTGGTGGGGGAGGTAGTAGGGCACGCGGTGAGAGAGGAGATAGAGGGAGAAGAGTTAGAGGAGACAATAAGGATGAGGAGGAGGTGAGAGAGGCGGAGGGAGTGATCTTCTATGATGATGTGATGGATAAGGGCGGGATAGTGATGGATGCGAGGGGGAAAGAGGTAATGGAGTACATGCGTGGGGTAGTATCAAACTTGTATAGAAATTATTTTATTAGATTTAAAGATCAAAATAGCCGATTAGTTGGGGAGGTGATAGATGCTGTACATAGTCGGTACCCCAATCCCCCACATGCAACATTCTCGGATGTATGGGGAAGGACGCGAATAAGGGAGATCTTAAGTAATAAAAGATATCACCTTAAGAAACTCGCGTACGAAGATGGGCTAAATGTAGCTGCTGTGCGGGTGGCTATCCTGCCGAGAAACCTGCCATTGCGCACAAACGCGAGGGAAAGAAGGCAAAGAAACGAGCAGAGGGTGGCGTGAAGAGCAGGCAGCACGTGGAGGCACGACGGATCCAGATGGAGACCATTGGATCTTCGCATTTCGGATCTGGCGGCGTCGAGTCATGGGAGGCAGAGTTCGTAAGTATCTTGTCACTTTATTTGATTGTTTACTTAATTCATTGATTCTATGATTGTTTTAATCTTACAAATTGTGTTGATTATGATACAGCGATGAGGGGTCACGGGGAGGAAGCCCACAGCCCACGATACTGGGTATGCTCGCTAGCATAGCATACGTGACACGTGGGCCCTCTTCAGAGCCGAGGGACGTATTACGGACGCGCAGTTTGAGATGGCCATGAGACCATACGGTCGACAGGTACTTGAAAACTCTAAACGAATGATTTTGGTTTATTGAATTACATATATATATACTTATATACTATATATTACTTGAACAGGCACAAGCTGCTGCTGCACCTGCTGATGATCCACCCGCCGCCACTGTAGAGGGTGGATGTGAGCACTACTCATCAGACATTTCGACTGATGTGAGCTCATCTGATCATGGAGGGAGCAGCGAATCATCATCTAGGTCTGAGTAGTACTCAGACTTATAGTATCACATTCCATATTGAGGATGTGGTTGTATATATATTTTTGTAACTGAGGCCATGGGCTACTTCGACATATGGACTCCCTTGTATATATGTGTACACATAAAATTTTGATAGTAATATTGAATCGTGAATTGATAGTATTGCATTCATGTCTGTTTTGAATCATGTATTGACAATGTATGCATTCATGTCATTCTTGTCTTAAATCTTCCATGTGGATGGTGCAATGCACCCAAAAAAAAAATCCAGAGAGTGTTATTGGGTGCTGGAATGCTGGAATAGCATTCAGGTGTACCAAATAGCACTCTCTAGATTTTTTTTTTTTGCTCTCTGTTTGTGTGTATAGACGCGTCAACTCTGCAAAAAGTCACGTGTATATACACGAATACTCTGTGAAATACGCATGTATAAGCGCAGCTAAACTGACAAAACGCGTGTATACACCCTCGTACCAACGCGTCTAAGCACAACTAAATTGACAAAACGCGTGTATACGCCCTCGTATCAGCGCGTCTAACTGGTTCTATACACGCGCTTTTACACGCATGTCTCTAGTCGTGGTGATACACGTGCTGATACACGGGCCCGTTACTTTTTTTCCACAAGTCATTTTAAGTGGCTAGGAGTGCAGGTATGAGCCCGATCCCTTGTAGTGTACTCTCACAAATGCAGGCTACTTGAGAAAGTCAACCATTTCCATTTTACAAGAGACAATCCCTTGCTTCAATAACTCTGAGCTTGGTAGCACATCCTCGAGTGTGCCAACACGACAGCGAACCCAAGGAGTCTTAGCTTCAGGTGTACACATAGAAGAAAAAAATATCTTTGTGGATAGTGATGAAGAGGATGCCTTGTCTACCTCCTCAGGGGAAGGCACACCAACAAGTGATGGTGATGATATAGGTAGCAGTGATGATGAGGAGCCATAACTATACCATGAGTTGTATGTCTAAAATACAACTCCTTTTTTAGAGTTGTATTAATTACTTTTCTGGATTGAATATGTCAATGACAAATGGTCTCTATTTTGGTATATTTTTTAATACTTATTGTTAGATTTTAAGTTCTAATCTCAAAAAGTAAGCAAAACCATGTCTTTTTTTTTCGTTCCAATTTTTGTAGAAAATGCGTAGTGTCCTAAATAGTGTCATTTTTGGGCGGCATTGTATGCATGCATAGACCACTTTCCAAAAAAAGGTGAAAATTTGGCCTTTTTTTATGGAATCTTTGAAAGATGCTAAATGTTTCTCGTTTTCAGGAAATATTACCTAGTTTGATCTCGCAATAGTGTTACAAGTGTAGGATGCAAATGAATTGGTTTGTTACAAGCTAAAAAGAAAGTTCCTACTTAAGCTGCCGATAACATAGCACTTGTGCAATAACAAGAAGAAGGGAGAGATGAACATCTATTTTGCGGAACTCAAGTAGGTGCTACTCCACAGGAAGAGTGCCTTTGTGACAAAAGAGATAGCCTGTCCTCTACACAAAGCACATTTGAGTTGGGCTACATTACAAAGAAGATTGGAATAGGCTTGAAGACCATGGATTTTCTTATTTTACTGCCACACCATTAGAGGTCAGACAACCAACACAATCAAGCATCACCCCTATAGTGAACAAAACTCAAGTACATGCAAATGCTTGAGTAAGAGACACTCTAAATGTTCATAAAGAGATTCCCTAGAGGCAGCACATGTGCTCTAGGTATACCAATGACAGTGAAGGAGTGCAGACCGAGTCTAATAGTAATTTTTTACTACATTCATGGCATATGGAAGATCTTACTGCGGTGGAGAGACACTGGCATGAGAGCTACAGTTGACTGTGTGCCTAGTGGTCTTGCTAAACACAATTATGCGACCTCCACGCAACTTGACACCGGGCATGATGCTTTCCTATAAGACCTCCATCGCAATGTGCATTTAGCATAAGTTATGGAGGATCAATGAGGACAATAGTGTTGCCACTTGCGCTGATTTTCCAACAACACTGACATCATAGAAATGATAGCTCACAACGGGAGAAATGTTGACAAATAGGAGATATGGGAGGGCTTACAAGCAACTACAAAAAAAAAAAAAAAGGTGCGAAGATCACAAACAAGCCAACAAAAGAGTTTGCATTCTTTCCACTATCTCTCTTGCATGTTGCATGTGGATTTGCGTTCTCTTGCTTGAATGCTAAGATCGGTACATGCACCTTGTAGCCATACACAGCCTCAAAAGCCGACGTTCCAATGCTACTATTAGGGTTAAATTTGGACCATCTAAAAAAACAAAAAGGGAGGTTCATGTACATCCACTGGCCAGAGCCCACGACCTTGAGAGCCAAATCAAAGTTCTTAAAGAGGAAAATATAATACCCGTTGGGGAGGGCTTGGATGACCTCAACTTCTACCCCAATACTGACCAAGTTATCCCTTACCTAGCCCCTTAAAAATTCAATAGGGAGACGAGGACCAAACAAAAGACCTACAAGGCACCTCGTTGAGTAATCCACTTCTAATGCTTGCACCATGTCTGGGGGCAAGCAGACCTCGGGGGTATTGGAAGGTGGATTACCTGAATATGGAGTAGAGAAAACCTTTGGAAGCGCCTAGTTGGAGAGATCTTCTATTTGTTTCTGGAGCAGGAGAAGGTTCAGTTCCTCTATTCTTGCTCTCGAGTCCTCCAGTTGCTTCTTTGTGTCCATGAAATCTTCAAGCATCCTCTCTTGCCACATTAGCACCTCTCTGTTCTGATCCATTGCTGGGGGCCAAAGAGGAAATTGTTGGTATGACAGTATGAGTGCAGCTCTGGTGCCCTGGGGGCTCTGTACTGCCCCAGTATTGGAGCCGGCGCCCTAAGCCCTTAGCAGGGTGGGTAGGGTTCCCCTCCACTCGGTGCCCATACACCCAAGGCGGGGTGGGGCCTCGTCGCTATATCGCACGGTGCTTTTAATAGGCGCCTCAGGTGGGATCGACGGGGCTGAGATGAGCGCGCGATTCTTGACCGTCCGATCACATGCGATCAAAAACTAAACTAGGACGAGCAATCGCATGGCTGAGACGAGCACGCGATTCTCGGCCGTCGGATCACATGCGATCAAAAACTAAACTAGGAGGAGCGCAGCGCGAACTGGGAGAAAATGGATCGTACGTCTGAGATGATCCCGCGATTCGTGGCCGTCGAATAACACCGCTAAGACCTAGCGACCTGTCGCTATCCTGCAGCCGCCCCAGTCCACAAGGAATTGCGCGCTCGACGACCTGCACGTCCGCCGTACCTGCAAGTCGGCTGTAACGTCCGCCATACCAGAAGTCCAAGTGCCGGCGGTGATACAACGACTGACGTGCACGTCCTCCCTCCCTCAGTCGTCAATCAGACTATATCACACGATGCCTTCTTCTTGCATTCCTCCTTGACGTTTTTTTTTAATTTCTTTGGAACGTTCAAGTAGCTTGACGTTTTTTTTCAAAATAGATTACACACTGTCAGCGTTTGCGTAGTTTAGTACACAATTCTACTTTATCCCTAGTTTACTATACAGACAGACCCAGTTTGAAAATCAGCCTTCTTTTAACGATGGTGCTTATTGCATGCATGCTTATAGCCATGCTTGGGTTCACTTATTGCCATGATTAATGTCTTCTTGTCATGCATGTGTTTTAGTAATATGTAACCATGCATACATGACACACTTAAAGCTTCAACCTAGTTTAACCCTTGTGCACTACTTCTTGTAGTCTTTCTTTTTGCTAAAAGTATGTGGTACCAATTTGTGTATGTCACCTCTTTATATTGATGGTGAGTTTTGTACTCATTGCTATTAGATGCCACTTGCAAACCCTCCTTATGAGGAGATAATTCTTCCTTCTGGGAAACTTGCTCGGCAATGTCGAGTCTCAGATACGTGTCCTAGATGGAACACAAACTATATCAAGAGAATTCATATGATTCGCCACTTGAAAGTCGACCATGGCTTAGAGGTGGATATCCCACTTCAAAAGACAGGACGTCCCTTGGGTGGTGGAATGCAAGGAGCTTCAAAGAGTGCTGCAAAGCAATCACAGACAAGGTTTCTAGATGCAAAACGTAAATTTCAAATCAACATGAAAAACAATGAAAAGAAACAAAGACTTTTGGCTGAAGATGCTTGGGAAAAGAAAGCTCCTACCAACTTGTCTAAGAGAGCCTATAACATGCAAAAGGAAGCATTCATCGAGGGATTTGTTGCCAAGGGCATGGAACAATACATGGAGAACAAGGAGAAACGCATTCAAGGGATTGAACGGCACATTAAAGAGGGATATTCCAGACATGTGAGATTTTCTCTTGTCCTATTAACCTTAATTGTGAAATATATATATACCATGAATATTATTAAGCTCTCATTTTGCATCTTGTAGCGACGCCAAAAAGAAAGTGTTGATTCTGACAATGATGATGGTGAAGTGGGTTCTCAACGGATGGAAAACCTCGATGAGGACATATTGACAAGCGGCAAGGATGAAAATCAAAAAGAGTCTCCTCCTTTGGTATGCAAGATATGATTTTTTGATTTTTTTTAACTTGTTTATTGTTTGTTATCTTTACTTTCATAACATGCCACTCTCTTGAAGGAAAACATTGATGAGGCGAACCATGAGCATGTGGCTCCATCTCAAGTGAAGAAGAGACAAAAGTGTGTTGTTTTTTCTCCTTTGAAGGTAAGAGATGGATGTACTAGTTGGTCTGAGGACTTCTGATGTACTAGTTAAGTAGAGGGCTTCTTTAAAAACATGGTACTAACCTTAAATTGTATTTACCATGAAACTTCGTAATCTTCCAATTCATAAGACTCGATCAAAGAAAAATGTTCAAATCCATGATAGTGAAGGCTCCTCACATGGAAACAAAAAAATCGATGACGAAGTGTCGATGAGAAATGTGGAATTCGAGGGAAAAGCCTCCCTTACAACGGTATGAAAATACTACTCTTCAACCTTTGTACTACTTTGAGGTTGTTTTCCTTACACTAATATACATAAATATGCTTTATTTCTTGTTTCCTCACTTTAGGAGAAAATTGTCAACAAGGAGGCTCATGTAGGACTCTCTAAAAAAAGTAAGAAACGGAAGAAGGTAAGGGGTGGAAGATGTCTCTTCGTACACAATTTAAGAGTAGGATTTATTTCAAATACCATGGCTCCTTATGTCAACTCTTGTTTGTTTGAACTTGAAGGGGATGGCTTGCAATGTAAATGCAACTTATTTTGATATTAGCTCTCCGAGTGAGAGTAAGCCTTCAAATGTAATAATAACAATATCCACTAGTGAGATTAAGACGCACAATGTCTTGGGCAAGGTAAAAGATCTAAGTGCGGTCTATGAAAGGTATACTTTATATAACTCTATGGCTTGAATATTGAATTATCTTATCATATGCATGGTTTAAGTTACGCAAGGATTGATTTTTTGGTTATGTAGACTTCAACACGGAGTGACTATTCACTTACACTCTACACGTTGGGGATTCATTGCCGAGGTGGATGTGCAATTAGCCAAGTCAATCATGCATGTGGAAGCGTCTACTCGTGTGCTTAACCTATTTGCCATGTCGGTAAATTTTTCAATTCTGAAATATAGCTTTTGGATTTGCAGCTCAAAGATGCGTGAAGCATGTTCATTTTGTAGGTGGATGGAAAAAACCCTACCTGTAGATGCTCTGGAGAAGGTTACATTTTGTGGTATGACTATGTGGCTTCACGGCGTCCAACGAGGAATACTTCCTTGCAAAATTTCTTTAGACATATTGATCTGAGCAAGCATGTGTTCTTGTTTCTACCTCTAGTACATAGGTAAGGTCAATACTTTACTCATATTGATGCATGTGTTCTTGGTTTTGTCATGAGTAGACAAAGCACTTACAACTTCATGTTTCTTAGGCACCACTGGACTCTTTTTGTGGTCTATAATTCCCACAGCATGAAGGTGAGAGGCTTGTCATCGAGAAAAAATATTCTCCTTCACCTAGACTCACTGCATGTAGGGAATTCGGGCGAGTATGTTTCCATTGTGCAACGGTAAGACAAGAGCTTTACTTTGAAGTTCATGAATCCATAATGCTTGGGTAAATGCTAGCTAACATTTTACATGTATATATTTGTAGAGTTCTTGAGTCAATTTCTTCAAGTTGCACACATGGACCATTACAAGAGTCTCTTGCATGCCCATCCACTGGGTTTGAGTTGAAGTGTATAGAGGTATGTGAAAATTAATTTTGGCTTTCAATATTGAGACATGATATATATAGCATGATATATGGCATTTTTTGGATTCGATCAAATGAGACATACGTATGTAAACATTGTAGGTGCCAAAACAACCAAACGCAATTGATTGCGGATTTTATGTAATGGCATTTATCAAGAAACTAATCGATGGGAGCCTTATAGATACACCTCCAAAGCATTGGGTATCCACATGCTTATTAAAAAGCTTCCTTATGAAATCTCTTGCTATGTATGAGCTAAATGTGAATTTGGTGTTATAAACTCTAACATTGCTTTTTTCCTTGTGTAGCTATCAAAGAAGTGGTTCGACCATGGATATGTCATGAAGTTGAAGGATGAGTTCAGTTCTTGGCTTAGCCATGTATTGGATGAGCATCTGCCCTTAGCATCGTGACCTTCTTAGTTTGCTATGTTAGTTTTTTGTCAATGGATGGCTTATGCCATTTCATGATATATGACATTGTATGTCTCCACGATAGTGAAGATAAGTCTTACTTTGGGATTTTATAGTTCGTACAAAATTACATTTCGAGATAAGTTGTGCATGATTTGAAAGGCTACACTTCCATGGAATGCTAAATGTTTTGGTTGTAAAGATTTTGTATTGGATGAGTACAATACATGTGTCAATGCAGTACTTATTTTTGGTTTTAGGGTTGATTTTTACTTTATGCAAAACTGCGCTTTGTATCGATGTGAGGCTACTTGCAAACCTTATTGGCTTTATGAGTCTTCAATATCATCCATTGGCAAATTCGAAGGCAAAGTCCTAGTTTACTGCACAGTCCTAGTTTATTGCACAGTCCTAGTTTTTGCATAGTCTTAGTTTACTACACAGTCCTAATTTACTACAAAGTCCTTACAATCACCATATAAACAATGAGAGAGATCATCCAAATGCTTACCAAGGAGAGATCATAAACACTCAACAATGAGAGAGATCATACATAAATCCAATGCCACACAAATACAAAAAAATAACACAGTACTTGCCACCATTTCACAACATTTGTACTTTGGCTTGTCTTAGTTTTTGCATAGACCTAGTTTACTGCACAGTCCTAGTTTACTGCACAGTCCTAGTTTATTGCACAGTCCTAGTTTTTGCATAGTCTTAGTTTACTACACAGTCCTAATTTACTACAAAGTCCTTACAATCACCATATAAACAATGAGAGAGATCATTTAAATGCTTACCAAGGAGAGATCATAAACACTCAACAATGAGAGAGATCATACATAGATCCAATGCCACACAAATACAAAAAAATAACACAGTACTTGCCACCATTTCACAACATTTGTACTTCGGTTTGTCCTAGTTTTTGCATAGACCTAGTTTACTGCACAGTCCTAGTTTTTGTGGAAAGGCTTACCAATGAGAGAGATCATACATACATCCAATGCCACACAAATACTGAAAAATAACACAGTACTTGCCACCATTTCACAACATTTGTACTTCGGCTTGTCCTAGTTTTTGCATAGACCTAGTTTACTGCACAGTCCTAGTTTTTGTGGAAAGGCTTACCAATGAGAGAGATCATACATACATCCAATGCCACACAAATACTGAAAAATAACACAGTACTTGCCACCATTTCACAACATTTGTACTTTGGCTTGTCCTAGTTTTTGCATAGACCTAGTTTACTGCACAGTCCTAGTTTTTGTGGAAAGGCTTACCAATGAGAGAGATCATACATACATCCAATGCCACACAAATACTGAAAAATAACACAGTACTTGCCACCATTTCACAACATTTGTACTTCGGCTTGTCCTAGTTTTTGCATAGACCTAGTTTACTGCACAGTCCTAGTTTTTGTGGAAAGGCTTACCAATGAGAGAGATCATACATACATCTAATGCCACACAAATACTGAAAAATAACACAGTACTTGCCACCATCCTCATATATCAAGTGTACAACAACACAAGTCTAACGCGCGATGCGTATATCTTTTCGAGGACTTGTCCACTTGGAAGAGTCAAAGAAAAGTGTCTCTCCTCATCCTTACAATCACCATACAAACAAGACATGATCTTACATTGCAAGCTTTGTAATCCATCGCATAATAGCACATACTTGTTTATGAGGATGCCTTCAACACCGACGGGAGCATGTCTTTCAGTTAAAGGCAATAAACCATGGCAAGTGTGACAAGAGAGGGTAGAAAGGGGGTCTACCAACAATGTTTTTGTGCAGCAATGTGGGCACCAAATACGTGGTCTTTTATCAAATTGAATACGATGTCGACCACGTTGATGTTTTCTTCTCAATACACCAGATACATGAGCTCGTTTGTTGGGGTGACACAATTCAGCTTCCTGAAATGAAGTTGGAATGGTATTGAAAGGCTCTCTTGGCCTTCCATGGCCAAGCCTAGTTGTCGTCACATGTGCTTGAATTTGACGAACATTCCCTCTTGTAGGCATGTCAATCTCCTTTGGCTTGATAAGATTTGAAAGGTACTCCTTTGAGGTTTGTAGCTGTGTGAAGCATAATTCTTTTTCTGTAGAGTCCTTTGTGTCCAATTCTTCCTCTATTTGACTTAAAATTCTTCTAAATTCCTCAATGCAGAGATGAATGTCTTCACTTGTGTTGGCCTCTGTCATGTCCATCTGATTACAAGGGCTTGCAGAAGTCTCACAAATCTCATGATCCATAGAAACCATTCCCAAGGTACGTGCATTGTCAATAATGGGAAGAAACTTGTATAACTCAGGAAAGTGATGCCTCATTATCAATCTTATGCCATATAAGTGCTTGCAGTCACTTGTCCAATCGGGGCAATCACAATAATTAGATTGCATACTCACATGATACCACTGGCTAGAAGAAGAGGTGCTTTGAATCTTGAACGACAAGGCCATTTCATTGATAACTTTCAACGATGAGGGGTCACTTTCAAACCGTTGTAATATTCTCTCCCCAGCAGACAACCTTGAAGTGTGCATCTTTGACGATCCACGAATACTAAAGCGCCCAGAATCGGCTAGATCAAGAAATACAAATGTCAAGAAGAGGATTTTTGATACTTTAAATGAATACAGCAAAAATGTTAAAAGAACTAGTGATATTACCTATTTCTTGCTTTTGCTTGAAGAACTCAAGCATAGTTCCACCCATGCGCCTGCCAGTCTTTGAATCACCCACAAGAGCATGTATAAGTTCAAGCATGGACCGATTGATTTGTGCATCCAAGAGAGTGTATTTTATGTATTGCCATAGGTGCTCCACCAAGTTAGTAGTATCAACATTCCCATAAGAGAACAATCGGCCAAATTTTGGCCATCGCCTTCGCCAAACACAAGTCGACCCACACCAACCATTTGTCACATATCGAATGATATTGTCATGGGCATTGTAACATTGTAAGAAATGTTGATACTTCTGTTCGAATTCCATTTCTGTGACCGAGTGCATGAGATTTGACATTGATGTGTAGATCTCATCTTGCAGTTCTTTCGAAACCTGCATTTTTCACATTTTTTTTAGAGGTTAAATTATAACCCAAAACTCATATTAAATCAAACATCCTAAGCTACTCTCAATTACGAAGTACTGTGTTACTGCATAGTCCTAGTTTACTGCACAGTCCTAGTTAATGCACAGTCCTAGTTTACTATCCAGTCCTAGTTAATGCACAGTCCTAGTTTACTATCCAGTCCTAGTTAAATGTATACCCACAGTCCATAGCCTTGAAATATTGCAATCTCTTACTTGTGGTAACAAATTCTCAACCCAAGCTTTCTTAGCATGGAACCAACATAGGATGACATGGCATGCAACTTGTTGGCGAGTTTCTTGCTCTTGTTGAACCCAACAATGGGGATCTTCGTCAACCACCTTAAGCAATGGCTGTAGTTCTTGTGGACACTTGTCAATGACTAGAGCTGTAGGACGAATATCTCCCATTCTTGAAAAAACCATTTTCATAGTAATCTCCAAGGCAATGCTCTCTTGATGAGAGCCTGGGTCATTAGTGCACATCATACACCACACTGGAATGCCAACTCCAAGTTGGTTTGGTAGCACAGCTGCATATAATGGTAGGCCAAATTTATTTGTCTTGAAAGTTCTATCAATAGCCCATGAGTTATGCAAGGAGAATCGAAGTGCCATTTGTAACATCCATGTATCTTGAATAATAAGAATGAATGGTTTGTCTTTGTCTTCCTTCGCTTGAGGATTGTAGGGCTGACAATATAGCACCTATATCCACGAAACTTGTAATTAAGAATGTATGGTAAGAAATAAAGGAACTCCAATGATGTCAAGAAAAACCACCAAACTCACCTTGTTTTGTGTCTTTAGTTTCAAGCATTCCATGTACATCAATGCCCAATCATCTTCTGTAGCTTTGTCTGCAATAACATGAATGTCAAGAATATCTATTCACATAGAAAAGAAACCACGAATGTCAATGAGTATTAGAATTCTACCTTGATTGCGTACTTGGTATGACAACATGGAGACCTCTTTTGGAATCATGAAAAACCTAAAGATCGTGCGATCTAGGTCTGAAGATTTCTCCATATGCAATCTCTCTTTTGAGAGTGACATCCTTGCTACATGGCGAGAGCTACCAATGTCAAACAAATCCTCTATACAACGCTCAATGACAATAGGATGGACTGGCAAATGATATAGATCATTTCGAGTGCCAGGAACATGTCCCTTATGAGAAGCATATAATGAAATAATTGCTTTGTCTTTTGTATTCAAATACTCCACTTGTACCTTAAATGGACAGTGACACTTCTTTGAGGTCCTCAATCTCCTTAGTGTCCCCTTTTGACTAGGTTCTCCACCTCTATGGCACAAGTAATCAACAACCCTCTTTGATGGCCCTTGGTTTTTTGTTGAGCGAACTTTCACAAGCCTCACTTTGTGCTCTATCATTATCTCTATCAAATGCCTCTCCACATTAGAGCTATCAATATTCAAAATGGTAGTGGGTTCTCTTTTTGGGTTCTTTTGAAGCCAACGTGGAATAGAATCTCCATCAACTCCTTTTACCATGTTTCTGCAAGCACAAGAATTAATGAAGTCCTTTACATAAGAAATAGGGATTCCATGTTGACGAATGTCAACACACCATGTTTCTTTAATGGTTTCAAGGGTTTCCTTTATCCCTCTATGATCTCCACACTCCAATATATTATGACATGTCATGACAATATTCTCCCATTCCTCTATGCATGATATCCTTAAATTTGGAAATGACTTTAAGCAAAGCACAAGGGAGCCATCTTGATTCTGATCCAAGCAAAGATTTTCCTTCATTCGCCTCCATTTCTTCAGATCAAGGATTCCTCTAGAATCGAAAGTCTTAAGACTCTCAATGGTCATCGACAAATTCCCTTGAATAACACTGACCATCACATCATAACTTCTCCTATCAAAGGAGAAATATATAGGCGATAGATAAAGCAGTGGATTAAGTGACTCTTTGGCACTTTCTTCAATTTCTTTGCTTTCAACCCTTTGTGCAAAGAAACCATCCTCTTCTTGACTCCAACTAGATTCTTGGCTACTTGTATCAGGCACCAAGTATTCTTCGATCGTAGTTTGCTCACTTGGGCCATCTTCAATCCCACGATCTTCAATCCACAAGCTCATCCTACACACACATGGACATATTTAAAAAGTTATCATGTTTGAAAACGCGAAAAAATTTTCTTAATATAATGCTATTCATCTATCCCTTAGACTGTCGTAGTTTGCTCACAGTCCTAGTTTACTACACAGTCCTACTTTCCTTACTTTTCTTATTTTACTGCGTAGACCTTGTTTTTTGATTTTCCTACCACATATCAAATAGACTGAGTGATTTAGAGACAAGGGAGAGAGAGAGAGAGAGAGAGAGAGAGCAAATTACCTTGAATGTTAAGCAAGCTTCTTTGAGTAAAAGGGATCAAAAGGGGTGGTGGAAGGAACATATGACAAGGTGGAAGCGGGCATTTTTTGAATGACAATGAAAGACGCTCAAACCTGATTAATTGAACGCTACATGCAACCAATAGATTTCTTAAGAAGAAAATCTTGAAAAATGATTAAGATTCAAAAAAAATGCAATACAAAAAATGCCATATATCATGCTATACAAAGGACACACTATTGAAAGTCAATCCATAAAATCATCATTGTTGGCAACTTGGCATATGCGTTTGGAGGAGTTGTTGCATTGTCAATAAACTCCAAGTTTATGCATCAGTCTCATAAATCATCATCGTTTGGATATGCCTTTGAAATGTTAATTATCTCTAGTTATGTAAACCAACGCATTGTCTCTAATGACCATTGACGAACAAAACATAAGAATGTTTTTTCACATACCTCTACTACGGCCGAGTGCTTGTTATGCTTTGTCATTCAGACTCCTCCGTCTCCAAATCCTCCGTCTCCCTCACCAGCTAGGTTTTACAGGTGTTATCCGACGGCCACGAATCGCGCTGCCAGTTTAGCTTGATCCGACGGCGGAAATTTTTCTCCCAGTTCGCGCTGTGATGATCGTAGTTTAGTTTTTAATCGCATGTGATCCGACGGCCGAGAATCGCGCGCTCGTCTCAGCCGTCGATTGCTCGTCCTAGTTTAGTTTTTGATCCCATGTGATCGGACGGCCGAGAATCGCGCGCTCGTCTCAGCCGTCGATCCCACCTGAGGCGCCTATTAAAAGCACCGTGCGATATAGCGACGAGGGGGGTGGGGACTGCTGCCCTAGCCTCGTGTAAGTCCCCACCCCAGCCTCGTGTAGCAGGTTAGGTGACTGAAGAAGAGAGATTTAAAAAATAAGGGGGGGCTACGCCTGAGCTAAACGCCAGCCATCGCCAGCACCAAAACGGCCACCGTTTGGTTCGCGAAGCGCTCATGCTTGCACCTCTTTTGACATTTGTTTTTGGCAGCAATGGCTTTCTTGGTATTACTGATTTTCAATTTGCGGAAATGTGAGTGCAGTGATCGGCAAGAATTCCCCCAGGTCGCATTCGATATTTGATTTGCGGAAATGTGACTGCAGTGCTTGAAGACCCTGCATGATTAATGGTCCAAAATTATATGTGCGTGGTTAATACTTTAGCAAAGCGATGCGATCGAAGATTCATGTGTGTGCGGGGCGAAACCTACGCTAGCTCTTGTGATTATATTTTGCTAAATGCGCATAATTTAAGTCAATACTTGGAAAAGATCTGGCAGACTCTTCTGGTGAGAAAACCGTTCCACTTCTGACGGTTGTGGAAACGCCTGGTAAAGTTGAAGGGTCGCTGAGGAATTCGTAAAGTTGACAAACGCATATCCAAGAGTTAGCTGCGCCAAGAAAATATTGAATTGTATGATTAATAATTTCCACACAAATATAAAGCCCATATTGTTCATGCAATGTTTGATAAACTCATAATTTAGCAGTCACGAATTGAAGTCTACTACAAAAAAATCATAGGCGTTCAATTCGCCTGCAGGTTCTTGTTGCAGTCCAAACAATGCTCATCTAGTAGTGCATGCCAACAGCTCGCGAGTCTCAGAAACGAACGCGTTCGTCTCTGACCCAGGCTCGAAAAACAAAACAAAACCAACAGCTCTCGCTGGACTGCAGTTTTCATTATCGTCACAGGTATGTTGCTGAATAATTAGTTTGAGCTTTCACATACATTAATCAAGCTTGTAAAACCTTAATTCACTTTACTTTTATCATGTTATGAGTGATGCTAAGTCGTTCTTATGTTGTGGATGTTGGCAAGACCACTCACAATAGATTTAGGTGTGCAAACCACATGAAAATTTCCTTATAATTACCACTTCAAAGATGAACTATAGGTTGAGCATTTCCTTCTCAGGCATGTGAGACTTTTTTTTTTTCATAAACAGCATTTCCTTACACCTGAGTCCCATGCCAACTTGCTAAGTCAGAGGCAGAAGCATATGACTGGACAGTTCAAAATGTACTTCATAAGTAAATTTGTATTTTTAATGTATTTTGGTAAGTCGGCAAAGTAACTATGAATTAAAAATGAGCGTTTAATACTCTTTTACCAACCAAGTTCTGCGGGGGACTCAACAATTATGAGGCATGTGCGACTTTTTTTTAACTTTTCGCATCGTTTTTCTCACTTGATCAATTTAATTCCCACATTCGTGATGGTTAAAAGTCCCCTTAAATAAAATTCCCTCGTGAGACATGAGAGTTTTTTTTCCCTTTTGTTTCACTTAGTGTTTATTAATGTACTTAAACTTTTGCAAAAGAAAGTATTAAACAATATTAGAAGTTACATGTGATTATTTCAAGGTGATAAAACTTAAATATAATCACTTAAAATTTAAGATTTCCACAAATTTTCATAACAATGAATGACTTTTAAACATTCAACATTGTTGTAAAATTCGTTTCTTAAATATTATAAGTTATTAGTTTACATATAAGATAGCAATATGATGATCAACACTAATTAGCTAATTCTACTTAAGAACTTTGCTTTATATATGTTTATGGTTTCACATGATATGACAAAAAAGCAATAAATCTTATTCTCCCAATCAATAGCTCTATCATTTGAGAGATTAGTTTTCAATTCTTTTTAAAAAGGATTATTCTAAACATTCACACATGAAACTCCCTTCTAAGAATGCAACTCCCATAAACCACATTTGAATAATTTTCCCAACAATCACATACACCCCCCCTTTATGGAATTGACGCCCTCGTCAATTGATTTCGAATCTAGGGTGAGTGTATTTACCTCAATTATGATCTTTGTCCCTACGTGTAGCTAAGGTAAATAAACATGGGAGGCCTTGCCAACTTGTCATTTGAGCACCTAAATCTCTTGTGAGTGGTCTTGCCACCACCCACAACAACATAAGAACGACTTAGCATCACTCATAACATGATAAAAGTTGAATTTGATAATGTGAATTAAGGTTTACAAGCTTGATTAATGTATGTGAAAGATCCAACTAATTATTCAGCAACATACATGTGATGATGATGAAAATTACAGTCTAACAAGAGTGTTGGCAAGCACTACTAGCTGAGCATTTTTTGGAGTGCAATAGGAACTTGTAAAGTTGTAGGTGAATTGCACACCTACGATTTTTTGTAGTAGACTTATGGTGAACCTAGCTCTCATACCATGTTGACAAAAGTAAGATTTAAGCATGCTATGTGATATGTGAGCATTGCAAGATAGAACCATGGTGGATGAAACGTGGAAAAAGGCATTATTAAGGCACAAGATTGATGCTAATCATGGTGGTTAAGATGTAAATTAGTATTGATTAAGAATCCATGAGTTCCATTATGGAAAAAGGCTTGATACATCCATATTATTTAACTCTCACTTCATACCCACATGTTCTAAGCACACTTGTGTCATCCATGGGTTCATAAATGCTCACATTATTCCTTGTGCACCCTTGCACTTTCCATGTGTCAACATTTTAATCATTGAACCGCCTTTTACATTCATCCATTCACATGCCCTAATAAACTTAGCATGCACCCATTCCAATTTCATAACATCCTAGGTTCCATCTACCTTATACCCACATATATATACACCATACATGACATGATATACATATATATATATATGTGTGTGTATATATATATATGTATAGATATTTATATATACACATATATATGTATGTACATACACACACACACATGATGTGTGTGTGTGTGTGTGTGTGTGTATATATGTGTATATATATACATATATATATATATATATATATATATATGTATGTATGTATGTATATATATATATGTATGTATGTATATATGTATATATATATATGTATGTATGTATGTATGTATGTATGTATATATATATATATATATATATATGTATATATATATATGTATATATATATATGTATGTACATAAATATATGTATGTATATATATATGTATGTACATAAATATATGTATATATATGTATGTACATAAATATATGTATATATATGTATGTATATATATATGTATGTGTGTATATGTGTGTGTGTGTGTGTGTGTGTGTGTGTGTATAACAAAGTATTTTTAGGATGCACATGTACATGGGATGGGCTAGTAGGCATATGGGCTTAGGATCATTTACATGTGAGAATAGGACACATGGGCCTTGGGACTATAAAAGGCATGTGCTCTAGGATTATTGTAGCTTTGAACCTTCTGATATCTTTGGACTACCATTACACTTCACTTTTCATTGTTCTTAGTGTTAATCTCTCTACCTTTTCTTAATCCAAGCTAATTAGGCTACTCAAGCTCATCTAGATGTAACTACTTTCTTTCATTGGTATTAGAGCTTTTGGCTTAGATCTTGATGCTTTAATTAGGAGAATAATCATTTTTTAGATTATTGTTAACTCAATTTTCAAAATACATTTTCTTGATCATGATCTTGATTTTCAAAATTAGGGTTTACAAAAATTTCAACAACCAGTATTGAATGATTTTTGCATTACCTTGCTTAGGGAGCATATATTTTCAAAGATTAATCCTTAGGGATCTTATTTCTTCAAGATTGAAACCCTAGATTGCCAAATGTTTGAGTTCTTGAAAGAATATTGCAAGAAGAAGGTTGTTGTGCAGAAATTTGATGTCGTTTCAAGATTGTTGTGCAAAATCTTGGTGTAGATTTAAGAAGTATGCACTATACAATTGCACAATACAATTGCAAAATACAACTGTTGTGTAGTAAGATCTAGTGCGAAAATTTTAGATTATAGTATAAAAATTTTAGATTAATGTGCATAAATTTCATATTATTGTGCATAAGATTCGGATTATTGTGTAGAGTTTTCAGATTGATGTGTAGAATTTTTCACGCTGCTGTGCAAAGATTTTAGTTCCTGTGTAGATTTTTGGGAGCAATTCATAGTTTTCAAAGATGGATGTGTACATTTTTTCAAAGATTTTGCATGGAATAGTGCAAAATACTGAAGATTGTGCAAATTTGTCAAGAAAATGTAAAGACACAATGCAGAAATCAAATCTTGAGAAGAATGGACAACAGTGAGTGGTCGTGAACAATCTTTCAATCTTTATCTTTTCTCTATTGTTATCTTGCAAAAAATGTTTTATAAGAAAGGTTATAGAGAACAAAACACTTGACTGTAGACAAAATCTTGCAATAGTTTTTGTGGTTTATTGCAAATCTTAATGCCACAATACTGTGATCTTGCAAGGTTTATGTAAACTTCATACAATTTGATGCTTAAGAGCCATTTACACAGTTTGCTAGTGAAGAATTAGGCAAACAATACAAGGTTAGTACTTATCCTATTATAAGTGATTAATCTTGGTTAATTTAGAAAAGTTTTATGTAGAATGAAAGGCAGTTTGATGTATGCAAGATAATTTCCATGGATGCATGCAAAAGATTGATGATCAAAGCAATCATGATCATTGCCCTTGTTGGAGGCTCAGCAAAGGACATTGCTTTAGTGTTTATTGGCATAGCCATTCCTAGGTTTACTACTATCACCTGAGAGGGCATCAAAGGGTCTTGACAATAGCAGTAAGCTTAACATCATCACAAACAACCAAGCAGCTCTTGACAACATCAACAAGCTCACACATAGTCTCTTCATTGAGTTATAATAGCTCTTAGATAGTGGATTACCACCATCAAAAACATACACTGGTTTGATGCCACCCTCGAGCAACCAAATCATCCATGTAAATGAACCCTGCAAATGTCTTGTGATGTGGCATCAATGGTAATCTTGTATAGCTCTCGACGTCTTCTATGATGCTAGTTGTTTGTACGTATGTAGTCTTCCTTTTAGCTTGGCATGTAGCATTGTAGCAGCTAACACGTTCTGTCCCTAGCCTCTAGCTATGTCCACCATCAGCTTCTACGGCTTCCTAAACGAAGATCACTCTTTCGACTTGCATGTCATCGAGGAAGCATTTTTCTGTGAAAGATAGGACTAAACGAGGTGTTGAACTGAAGCCTACAACCCTGCTCTTCCCCAAGGGAAGGAGCATTAGGCTAGGGGAGGTGTAGGCTTTCACCCATATATGAGTGAAATGCCAGCCCGAGAAGTGCAAATTATATGTTCCTTATTCTTGTTCTATAGCCAAGAGCAACCCAAGCATGCACCTTTATTTGAATTTGACTAGTTTCCGCCATGCTCTTGAGTTTGATGATAGAGATTTTGTTGACTGTAGGTGGGCCGAATAGAAGTGTTCCTTCGCTCATCAGCCCTCAATGCCACAGATTTGTTTTTCGGTTGGTTCCAAGAGCTTGTATTCGTGTTCGATCGCATTGTTCAATTGCGGTAAGTAGGCAAGTCTTATTTGCCTAATATGGTTGCGGTGTGCTCCATATAGTGGCACCAACAGCGAGGTGCGTGCGCGAAGCAATCAAGTACTACTTAAGGAGGCAACCCCTACCCTCAGGGCGGGCGGGCAGCTTTCATGCCTTTAGTTTCTTAATTTAGGTCGAGTGCAACCAAACCCGAATTGTGGTGTGCCCTCCTGCGAGACGAGCAAGCGTGTAGAATAAGCAAGTGCAAAGCATGAGCGATGCGGCAGTGACGTGATGGAAGAAACCCATACACTGCAAGGAATGCTAATAGCCTGTCGGGAGAAACCTAGCCAGTACGGGAGTGCTAGTTTTTGTCTCCCGCTAGTGGTTCAACCCTTCAAAAAGCTACGCTAGCTCTTCATTGCCGCGGGGCTTTTGCGTGTGTGCGTGGGATGCCATCCAGAAAGATTTCTTGGATAAGGGCAATCGATCCGTGAGTGTTGGATGAGTTTTGATACGAGTAATCTGACCATAATAGGCTTGATGACAACGTTGCTCTATTCCCCTCGAGACAGTAGGTTTCCAGCACAGTGACTAAGGGGGGTGCCACTTCAATGTTGAGGGGGATCAATCCGAGGATTTCATGCTATGATCAAACAGTCAGTCCACTCGTGGGTGTTCATTCAACTCCTAGACCCATACATCATAAAAGACGAGAAGTGCAGGATAGGCAAAGCGAAGCACTGGATTGGTAACTAACCACCACGGTGGCATAAATGCTTCAATAACTAGTACTGTGAGTTTAATCAGACAGACAGCAGGAAATGCAATCAATAACACGTGGAGTTGGGTCTGTAGGCAAGAAAGCCTCTTTACACAAGCATTCCCCCACATAAGTAGATTGAATAGGAGTTGGCGGTCATTCCATTCTCTTTGTAGCGGTTTCCCCACATGAGCCCTACTTATGCCCAGACTACCCTTATTACTTGTGAATGTAGTATTGTTCTGCAATTCCCTGAACGAACCTAGATCGGAATGGGTAGAGGGCAAAAGCGTGTTGGAAAGGGAGCTTACAGGGATGGGCTTCTCCAACATCCCCTGGCAAAACCAATCTAGCCTGCAGGTTGGTGTCATTTTCAATGAAACATACCCGCCGCGAACTCGGTTAAATATTGATCCCCTATAGTGATAGGGTGCAATGAACTTGATAGCATTTCCGTACATTTCAGCATTTCCATACAATATTCAAGTGTTCGTTCCAACATTTATGGTTCTAGCATTCCTAGTTCCGGTAAGGAAACCCTTCCCTCTTGAGCAAATACTATGTTTTTGATCTCCCAATCCCTTCATTTGTCCTCGGCTTGGGATCCCTCTTCCCTTTGGGCCATCACATGCCACGTTTATCCGTCCAACCGCGGGCCTAGGAAGGATGGAACGCAAGAATTTCCTAGATATTTGAAGCCTTTTCTTGTAAGGAGGAATGCGCAGAATGAATCTGTTTAAGCAGGGATGGAAGACACAGTGGCAGCGAGGTAAACTTCTGTTATGTTTTACCTCTAGGCTCCAATCAAAAGGACGCTACCTAAAGTGAGGTTAAAAGCCATATAAGTATTTTGTGACATCAAAAACAAGCTGATTTGAACTCGTGTTGCATTAAGTTACTCACGGAAGAATGCATACACTCTAGAAACGTTTCGGGGTAAACACCCATCCAAATGGGTAGAGTCAAAAATCCGGCATTCAAGCTGTAAACTTAGTCCAATGGGACAGAATAAAACTATTCTCTTTGCTTACTTCAGATGCGTAGCCTGGCAAAGTGCTCTCCAAACCGGCCGGATAGTTTCCTTTCACTCGGCTCACCCATCTGAACTCCCGCAACCACGAGTTTAGATACCCGAACCGCGGAGCTAGAGAGATGTTTTCATAACTCTTATTCTCTTGAGCTTATGCTCATGAGCATGTTTAAAGGTGGCAACATCAATATCTTGCACCACTTTCTGTATGTGTAATATTAATTTCTCGATCCCCTAGATCTCTACCAGTACTTTTTTCCAATCTTTTTTTGTTTCTTCGCTAGGTGAACTCGGAGATGTACAAAAAGATCTGGCCGGCATTAGCCACCAAGGACTAGCGAAATTACAAAAGGATCTGGGTGGCATTAGTCGCCAAGGATTGGCCAAATGAGAATAGCAAAATTCTTAAGCCATCTCCATCGGTTCAAGAACCACACGTTTCTCCGAATCATCGTGATGTACTTCCACATATCCACTTGAAGGAAAGTCTTTTCATATAATGAGTGACCCTCAAAACCGTAACCACCAAATCTATCCCGCACGTCTCTCATCCACACCGATTAGTACACGAATGCATGAGTTATATCGAATGCTTGGTGAGTTATGGACTACTCCAAATCTTCATTCTTGAGAGGGATAATCAACTCCACGAATATCGATCAAAATTCCAAGACGTGTATTGGTATGATACCTCAAAAACCACAATAATTGGAATGGATAGTTCGGAGTGGCTTCTTTGCTATTCGAAATCTATGTATCCATTTGGGAACCAATGGAACAATAGCAAATTGTTCAAGTGGACTGCAAGCCATGATAAATTGAAGGGTTTCATAAAAATGCGCTCAGCATTGGTTCTTAGTAATCATGGCTGTTTAAGAAGTGAAGGGAGGGCGAGTAACCCCATATACCACTATAACAAAAAGTGACCGAAGCATGATGCAAGTTTGGTTGAAAGGAAGAACCCGCCAGCCCTGAAAGGGCAAAGCATTCCCATAGGTATATGATCTAATGTGCACTTTCTGCATCCTACAAAACTTGAACCTGTGACCTTCAACTTAGAAGGTTGTTGCTCTATTCGATTGAGCTACGGATGCTGTGCAGCATTACAAATACTTCTAGTAGAGAGAGAATGATAGAATTGAAAATTATGGGTTTTTCAGTGTGGTCAACGTGGCGATAATGATCGCCGAAAGGAGGGTGGAAATGCCCTCACAAGTTCCCTGTGTGGCCCTTCCTTCCCCAGGGTCCACTCCCTCCTCCTGGAGTTTGTAGAGAGGAAAATGGCTTGCTTTTCAATGTACTCACGTAAAACTTGCTTTTCAGTGTAGTCACGTAAAACTTGCTTACTTTAAAGTTTTTTTTGTTTTGAAGGGCATGACAAATGCATAGGCTCCTTCCATTGTACTTGGCATTCGCCAAGTGCTTCTCGGTTCCTAAAAGGTAGGCAAGTGGTATGGGCCCGCTGACTTCTTTTCAGATCTCGCCGGTGTTACCTGCTACGAATGGTTGGGTCATAATAATAAGATAAGATTTGAAAGGTCCCACGTTTTTTGTCGGGATGTCGTTCAGTCTTTCGTCCCCAATAGATAGGTAATCCGCTCTCTGTAAACGAAAGGAGGGAGAAGTGGCACTCGGGCCTCACCATGATGTGCCTATAGAGCAGGCACGGAGCATATCCGTGTCTACTGGCAGCACGTTGAATAGGGCATGGTCACCCGAAAAAGACTCCGATTTGCCAGCTTTTGAAAGGAAAAATGTTATGGATACGAGAAAGAAGAAACCGCAACTGCAGCCCTGGATGATTCTTCCTAAAGTAAGTTCTAAAGAATGCCCTAACCAAATCGATTTATCCATTTCACGTATTTTGGTCGGTTAAGTGTTTTTCATAGCACCTTTCATGTCGTGCCACATAAAGATGGATTACCTAAAATCAGTTGAATTTCTAAATCATGAAAACAACTTTCACACGACAGCATCAGACGAGGCAAATCATCCATCAAGGAAGAATAGGATGTGGCTCCCAAAGAATGCTTTGACACCAGTGTTTCCTTACTGTACTCCAGTGCTTTTGGAGCATCCTAATGGTTAAAATGGTCGAAACCTTAAAGACTTTGGGATTGTTAGAAACAAATACTTCCCACACGTGGCCTCTAGGAGAGATTAGTTTCCCATGAGTGCCTAAAGAATAGACAATCGACACTTTCTTTTTCAATGAAGGGAGTCCTTCATATTCCTATAGCCCTTTTTATTTAGCTTTCCCTTGCTACATCGTCGTCGTTGCTGTTCTTAACCCTCTCGTAATGTTACGCGGGTAGGAGCGCATTGAGGTGAAGTAACGGATGGGGGAGCACTATGGTGGGTGGAAGGGGGGGACGATGAGTATCAAGAGCGGATACGGAAGAAGGGGGGGATGCATCCTCCTTTCGAAATGATCATTTAGTCTTGGAAAAGTGTAAGAGGAATTGAACGAAATCCCGGGCAAGGTGATGAGGAAATAAAGGTTCAATACTCCAACACCTTGAGAAGCATGCAACGTTTAAGACCCGTAAAATCTTTCACTAGCTAAACAAATATTCGGTCATGTCACTCATTCCATCAGTCTTTCACGATCCGATTCTAGCTCTATCTGCTTTAGGGGTGGCCCACAGCACACGTCCCCTGCAGGGGTCGCCCCCCCAAGTTTCATAGTGTTTGAGACTTGATTCAAAGGTAAAGGGAAAAACGCTCCCCATTTCATAGCCAATTGGTTGTGCGGGGTTGGAGATTATAGGCAAATACAATCTCCCACATTGCCAAATGTCTCAGGAGAAGTCCAAACCTCAGAGGTGAGGAGAAAATAGAAGCCTCTGAGTTCTTATTCTCAACAAGAGGAACAGAAGGAGCGAAAAAAAATTGGGAAATATGCGAACGATTGTTTCCCTTCCCGCTTTCCCCTCAACAAATCTATTGACTCCATTACCAGAGAGGGCTAACAATGGGCTTATAGCTTAATTGGTTGAAACGTACCGCTCATAATGGTAATATTATAGGTTCGATCCCTAGTAAGCCTATTTACTTGCCATACCCAACTTGCCAGTCTTTCGCTTTGCTGTGCCCAGCTCGGGTTCAGCTCGGGTTTAGCCCGCCCGTTTTCTGAGTTTTGCTTCTTTTCCCCGATTACCATTGTATGGAGTATAGCCAAGCGGTAAGGCATCGGTTTCTGGTACCAACGCAAAAATTCGAATCCTTTTACTCCAGGATCCCAAGGCATTCAAAGCATTGCTCATTCATAGCCTTCTTGTTTGAGTCATTCTTCTCACCTAGAAAGCCTAGGAGGCATCGCTCCCTTGGCAATGCATGTCTCGGGGGAAACGTTGCCTTTATGAAACAGATACTTCTTGCATGCATTAAGTCATGCGAAGAAAGAATGGGTGCAACCAAGTGCTACCAGAGGTTCAAGGACTAGGCGAAGCGATGGACCCCGCACCGTTAAACAAACGCAGTGAGATACGCAAAGATAGGATCTATTGAGCAAGATCCAAGATCGACTGACCCACTTAGATCGTTTTTTTTCTTTTTCTGGTAATGAATGGAAACACGTGTTTTTTCCTCCGAGCAAACAAGCCCGTTTTAAGGAGCTTGAGGGACCCAGTTGGAAACAGAAATGGAAAGAGCGATTGAAAGGACAATGCATGGTTATGCAAAGTAAATCAACGAGAAATGAAGCTGCGCCCTAGTCAAATTGATTCTAGATCAATTTGTGTAGAAGGCATAATTCTTTGGCTATCGACTCCTTAAAGAATCAAACAAGGCTGTCCTATCGATTCCCCCCTTATGGGAATCCAGAGCTTGCAGAATACTAGTCGCTACAAGAAGCCAATCCCCCGGCCTCCCTCTTTAAGGTTAAGGGAATCCTTGGAAGAGTGGTGAAAGATGATTGCTACGCTCAGGCTTCCCTTTGGGGAATCCCTTTGCTCCGCTTGCATTTTCGCATCCTTTCCTATGGTGTTGGACTGCATACAGAAGCTCAACAAAACCCAAAAGGTAGTTGTTGACTGAGCACAAAAGGTCATTAACATAGTGTTACGGTCTGCCCCCAGTGAAGCACTATAACCTTCCAATCACCCTTATTGAGAATATATCTTAAAGGGTTTTGCCACCCTTTAGATTTGAATCACCTTTTGAATCCTTTCCTTGAATTCACTCCCCAGCAATGGTTTCTCTGCTGGAGGACTTATCTTTCGAGTTACCCGAAACAACTGAGCTTTCTGTATCTTTGCGCAAAGATACAGAAAGCTCAGCAACCAATGCACATAAGTTTGTGCCACCATCAAGCACACAAAATCCCTCCATCAGACACAGCTTCACTGTCAGACCTAGTATCTTTGCCCTCAAACCCACTCCCTTCACTAGAATCCCACACAAAGGCTAGCTCGCTTAAGTTTTTCAAATCCCTAGATTTTCCTAATATCTCGGATAGATTTAATCCCATAAAGATCGTTCTATTGCGAGGTTTACTTCTATTACTGGTTCTCCTACCTCCAATTGGTTTTGGTTTAAGGGATTTACCCTTTAATAAGCTTTTTTACAGATCAAATATAGAGAGTATAGGCTGGTTATCCGAAGCTTGGTCACTCCATTAGCGGCATCGTATGCCTTTCATCATAGAAATATGCCGATGGAACTCGTAAGAGTCTTCCTTCAAGTGTTGATAACATTCATATTGATCTATTTCCAACTTGAGTTTCTTACCCATTCCAATGAGATCAGCTCAGAGAATCCTAATAAGATCGACCCACCCTAGAAGCACGATAACATCGACTCAGATAAGCTAGATGGGCCCACTACACCGCATGCATGGTATAAGAACATCAAGGTTTGGGGGTGTGTTCTACCAACAGGACTTGTGGTAGGGGTGGGTGTTTACGTAATAAAAGGAATCGCAAATGAAAAAGCATGAATTCTTCTTCTTCTTCCGTTGATTGATTGAAACTTTTCTTGACTTGCACCAGGTCTTAGCATTGCGATAGGTTCATTAACCACGTAATGGCAATCCTACTTTGTGGCGAAATCCACGGTAACAGCTGATATTAATTAATCATTTGATATATTGCTAAATTTCTCTCTTTAATTCTGAATCAACTAGGAATTTGTTTCAATGTACTATTGTGCTAATCTGGTCAATTTAGTGCTATCAAGTCCGATTACTAACCTTAGTGTTATCGCCGGGACCTAATTAATCTCACGAACCCAAGTGGCTTTTTTGGGTCCTATTCCAAAGATTTAGGTTGAGGTAAGCGTGACTTATTTATTGGAAACTAATTTGGTTCCTGGAATATATGACGCGATTTGTTTCTTTTCTCCTTGGTTTCTATGGAGCATTTCATTCCAATATTTTATACCTCTTCCTTTATAAACTTGAGGGGGTTTACAACTTTTGACGCTAACAGCGGATTAAGTAACTTTTTAGGGGATCCGTTCCGATACAACGAATGATATTATGCTTCGAGCAAAAAACACGAACCGAAGGCATGACCTAGAGTCAAATCTCATGGCTGAACCCTAGTTTTAAATCTGAAATAGAGCCTTATGGGTTAGTACTGACTTTGTATCCACAAAGAACAAACGGATTAAGCTTCCATAGACTTTACTTGATTTCGTTGTTCCCAAGGCTTCTCGTTCCGTTCTCGATATTCATGGCAGTTTTTTTGCTTGCGACAAGACCTCAACTTCGTCCGGGTCACTGACCGGTCACACGACCCAGCCGCCTATGTATGCCTTCTACATATAGGTTCCTTTCATATCAGCCATCAAGCTCTTCATTCTGTTCCAATGTCAATCTGGATAAACATCTTGGCCATAATTTCTAGATTTGCCAGCTATTGCCTTTCTTGTCCCGGCCGAAACACCCTAGGAGCCAGTAGCCCCCCGAAACCCTTTTCGAAACACCTGAGACCGATTCAGAGCATTCCAGGATTATCGTATAGTAATCAAAAGGTAGCTTTGCTGACCCTTTGCGCTCAGCGGGCAGATGAAATGCCGGGAACATAGATGACGGACGGGGGAGCAAGCTGTGAAACCGGGAAGTAGCCTAGTAGTTAGATTGTTTATGCAGTCACTCCCATTATTTGAGATATTTCAGAAAGTGACGCTTTCGACCCGAAACCGAAACTCCTTACCTAGCACCAGTAACAGTCAATCTGTAGCATTGCGGGATAATAAGCATGCTTTTTCTTTGGCACTCGAGGAGATTCGTCTTTGGGTCATAAAGGCCAAATCCAACTGCCAAGCAATGCTCTTTTAACGCTTCATGTTCATTTTCCTAGCAAAGTATGGTATGATCTTATGACCTTCTAAGCGTTACATTAGATTTTACTAGCCTCTGTTGGGTCTGTAAGGTCAACTTGTGCCTGTAGCTCAATTGAATAAAGCACCAAACTTTGAATGCAGGGGTTGATAGTTCAAATGTCTTCGAGCATGGACCTATCGATCAACAAAGGAACGTTGATGAGTCATCGGAGTCTCAAGTCAATAGTTCCAATCTGCAATGAAGTCACGGAGAAAGCTATAATGCTTTCTCTACTCCGCACTCAGCTCTAGTTCTGCTGGTGGAAATAGCTTAATGGTAGAGTATAGCCTTGCCAAGGCTAGAGTTGAGGGTCCGTGTCTCTTTTTCCGCTTGCAGAATTGCATCTTATGGTCACTTGGGCAAAATTGACTAGAGAAATAGTTTAAATAACTCCCATGAGAAGTGTCTCCGTGATTTGATTCCCTAGCGATACGATCATGGCCACCATAGACAATGCGAAGAAGTTGTAGTTCCTTCAAGGATACGAAGCGATCAACGCGCTAATAAGGAGCAGCTTCAAGAATATGAAGAAAAGCCTCGATTACCACAATTGTAGCTTTGAGAATATGATACGATCAGCGATAATCCAGGCATCTCGCAATCCTGAAGTGAGAAGGTTCTTAGTGTTGACACAGGTTTACCTCCTGTAGACACATATCTACTTCTTAATACTGAATATTCTCTACATCAAATCCATCACTACCTTGCGCAATTTGATCGCTCGCTCCCATCCTCGGAATATTGCTAAGATCCTTTCCCGAGGCAACATCCAGTCCTAGACAAGCTGACCTTGTAATAACAGCTAGCTGGCGATGAAGATGGTTGTTTGACGAGTATTCATACCCATGAGCACCCATAAGGATATGCTGGGCTGCCTTTCATGGCAATAGCACGCTATATCGGCCAGGGTATAAAGAGTGTTACTTCAGGGTGGCCCAGGCGCGACGGGGGACCCCCGACCTCGATAATAGGCTTTGAGTATAACTATATTCCACATACGATCCAAAGATTACAGAATATGACCTCGCAAGCAAGGTCGAGGTTCAACCACGGCTTTGTTCAACCAGCAGTCTCAAGACTGACAATCTGGTCGACCAGTGTATGGTCGTATACAGACAGTACGAGAGTAGGATGTCTAGCAGAATATGAAAGTGGCATATCCAATGTAATCCAAGATGATGTCTATTTATCAGAGCCCATTTCAAGAAGCTAAACATACCTCTCGTGGGTGGGATCTATACCATGGGAATAGAAATGGGTTATATTGTCCATCTTATCGTGTCCCGAGCACTTTCTACAACAGTTGTGGAGTGTCCATCACCAAGGCAAAGCGCAATGCTCCCGAACGGGGATTGGAGCACAAAGGGTAGAATCCAGGGTCCATGATAGCCCGATCTAGCCCACAAGGCAAACCTCCAACCACGCCCTTTCGAAGCCGAAGCGATCTCATAGTACGACCGCAGGCTTGGCCTACATTAATGCGATAATGCGCTTCTTGTTAATGCACTTCTTTCATTAATACTCCTTGTCGTGTGTCAACAAAATGTGCGTTCTTATTGCTATTACTGGGTCTTGACCGATATATCGATGCTTTCTCACAAGCAGAGAACGACACGGAGCAGGCGGGACCTCCTTCCAATGCCCCCTTCTTCCCTTCTCTTTGTTCATGTTTAACCCGAAAGATTTTCCAAAAATGTTGAAATCTTACAAAAAGCACGTAGCGCTTTTGCAACCTTCAGAACGTTTTATGAATGGAATGAATTTTTGTATATAGATGTAAAGAACACGAGATTTTCTCTTCTTAGGCCAAATCTGTGGATCCCTTAGCGCGTAGCCCTTCTCAAGAAGTCGTGGAACCTAAAGGAGGTAGCCTGCCTTTGGGGACGAAAGTTTTCTTGCTACCGCACTCGCTACGCTTTGCTACGCTTGAATGTTAGGGACGGATGGGCTTGCGCACTATTGTAAGGCCATGTGCCGAGTTTTCCCTCGAATGCACCAAAAGAGGCACGCCACTACCTAACTTTCCTTTAGTAGCAGTGCCTTTGGTTTGGGGACCGAGAATACGCTCTCGCCAAGCATTGCTTCTTTGGGGACCGACAAGGCGCTATCCCTTCCTAGCTACAAACAAGATACCCGTAACACTGCCACTGCAGACCTTTTCTAGGGCTCTACCTTCCAACCGCACTACCCCTACAAGGACTCCCCCGGTCCACTGCCATAGGTTTAGGGAGACTCAAAGCCTCCCTAGCGACAGACCAGCTTTTTAATGTCACTTTCAAAGCTTAACACAAAAGTGACATTAAAAAGAAGTGACATTCTTTCTATATACAAAATTTCCGGGGAAACGGCCAAATCTGTCGTTCTCCCGAGAAAACGCTCCACGCTCAAAGGGGTCCTTTAGGACACTCGACTAGCAAAGCAAGTTTATGGCCTTAATAGAGGGGCACCGTAGCAGTACTATGGATCATTTCAAAAATATACAGAGCGAATTCTGTGCCGCGTGAAGGCTATAGCCGAGATGGAGGTAGGGTTCCTTCAAATTAGTGCTAGAGAAATCAGAGAACATGCCTATTGAGGAAAGGCCTTGGAACACCGCCTTGGCCACCATCGATTGACTGCTCGGAATGGATCCTGGTTCCTAGGCCCTTAGGCTTGCCTTAGCAGCTATATAAATATAGTGCTTTGCTGGCTCCGCATCAAACTACAGTTGCGGCTTTGATCAGCTCCCCGGCTTCCATGTATTGTCCCTTTCATCAATGGCTAAAGGTGATCGCTTAATGGGTTGCTTCACTATAGCGGGCTTCTAACCGAAGACAGAGCCTCCAATGAGAGCTAAGAGCAGTTATGCTCTTGGTTTATGTGGTTAGTGCTAGGTTGGTCGAAGGCTTAGGACTATTAGGGTTAAATTTGGACCATCTAAAAAAACAAAAAGGGAGGTTCATGTACATCCACTGGCCAGAGCCCACACGACCTTGAGAGCCAAATCAAAGTTCTTGAAGAGGAAAATATAATACCCATTGGGGAGGGCTTGGATGACCTCAACTTCTACCCCAATACTGACCCAGTTATCCCTTACCTAGCCCCTTAAAAATTCAACAGGGGGATGAGGGCCAAACAAAAGACCTACAAGGCGGTTGAGTAATCCACTTCTAATGCTTGCACCATGTCTAGGGGCAAGTAGACCTGAGGGGTATTGGAAGGTGGATTACCTGAATATAGAGCAGAGGAAACCTTTGGAAGCACCTAGTTGGAGAGATCTTCTATTTGTTTCTAGAGCAGGAAAAGGTTCAGTTCCTCTATTCTTGCTCTCGAGTCCTCCAGATGCTTCTTTGTGTCCATGAAATCTTCAAGCATCCTGTCTTGCCACATTAGCGCCGCTCTGTTCTGATCCATTGCTGGAAGCCAAAGGCGAAATTGTTGGTATGACAGTATGAGTGCAGCTCTGATGCCCTGGGGGCTCTGTTCTGCCGCAGTATTGGAGCTGGCGCCCAAGGCGGGTGGGGACTGCTGCCCTAGCCTCATGTAAGTCCCCACCCCAGCCTTGTGTAGCAGGTTAGGTGACTGAAGAGGAGAGATTTAAAAATAAGGGGGGGCTACGCCTGCCAGCCATCGCCAGCACCGAAACTACCATCGTTTGGTTCGCGAAGCGCTCATGCTTGCACCTCTTTTGACATTTTTTTTCGCAGCGATGGCTTTCTTGGTATTACTGATTTTCAATTTGCGGAAATGTGAGTGTAGTGATCGGCAAGAATTCCCCCAGGTCGCATTCGATATTTGATTTGTGGAAATGTGACTGCAGTGCTTGAACAAAATTATATGTGCGTGGTTAATACTTTAGCAAAGCGATGCGATCGAAGATTCATGTGTGTGTGGGGGGCGAAACCTACGCTAGCTCTTGTGATTATATTTTGATAAATGCGCATAATTTAAGTCAATACTTACTTGGAAAGGATCTGGCAGACTTTTCTGGTGAGAAAACCGTTCCACTTCTGACGGTTGTGGAAGGCCTGGTAAAGTTGAAGGGTCGTTAAGGAATTCGTAAAGTTGACAAACGTAGCTGCGCCAAGAAAATATTGAATTGTATGATTAATAATTTCCACGCAAATATAAAGCCCATATTGTTCATGCAATGATTGATAAACTCATAATTTAGCAGTCATGAATTGAAGTCTACTACAAAAAAATCATAGGCGTTCAATTCGCCTGCAGGTTCTTGTTGCAGTCCAAACAATGCTCATCTAGTAGTGCATGCCAACAGCTCTCGAGTCTCAGAAACGAACGCGTTCGTCTCTGACTCCGGCTCGAAAAACAAAACAAAACCAACAGCTCTCGCTGGACTGCAGTTTTCATTATCATCATAGCTATGTTGCTGAATAATTAGTTTGAGCTTTCGCATACATTAAATTCCACCTTTTTGATTTTCTTAACGAATTTTTTAACGGGTTCAAGAGATTAAAGTATCCTTCACCTGAATAAAGAAAACTATCACTGACTTAATTTGAAGAAATCAATGTTTTTTTCTAACCGAAATCAGGCACAGCCGTTGATCTAATCATCTAAGGAAATCAACACTTTTTTCCTAATCGAAATCAAGCACAGCCGTTGATCTACTCATTCAGGATTTTATTTAACTACTCGAAATCTAAGCGTATTTCTATTATTTCAATTTAATTATTAAAACTCCACTGATTCCAGCCTAACCCCATCTGGCCTATGGGTTAGCCACCGCCCAACCATTGGAATCGGTAGAACCAGACAATTACTCACCCACCCATAATTGAATGCCTTTTTTAACTTTTGCTTTTGAATACAGATACGCACACACTCCTCTTTAAAACTTTAACATATAAAATAATCCATTCACAAACAGTTATTGGTTACAGATATCATAACTCAAAATTTCCATCCAATCCCTTGTTTCTCAAAAAACAGTATCACTCTGGACTATCTGTTAAGACCCACTGGGTCAGCAAAAATGAGATCTAGTAACAGATTATAATAATCATTTTGTCCATCATACATATCTTCCACGACATACGCACGGGTGTCCTAAAAACCGGAAGCTCATGCATCGCCTGGTCAAAACCCTCTAGGATCCTCCTTAGGTGTCCTGGCACTTCACTCAGGGACCGCTTGGTCGGCCGGGCTTTGCCATGTGAGCCGTCCTTTGAACACTCCTCGTCGTGCCAGCTGTTACAACTGAACTTCCCTTAGAAAAACATATACCAAATGCTCCCTCCAGCGTAAGACAGTCCTTTAAGAAAACAGGGTTTCTATGCAAGTCTTCAGTTTGATTTTCTTTTAAATACAATAAGTATTTCTTGAATCAGTATCCCCAAAACTTTTTGATTGGAATTCTGAATTTTATACCAGAATTCCTCGAATTCTAGAACCTTGATCCACAGATCAATTCAAAGGGTCTCAACTTAGTTTCAGATTTGGCGAGAGTTTTGAGAGTATTTTTCTAAACTGGTCACACCTTTCCTCGAAACTGACAAAAGAGTTTGGTCTTGGTCATAGTTTGATTTAAGGTTCGAGTCGGATAAGATTTTTCCTGAACTATCTTTCTAGAAAAGGTTTGATAAATCAGTAAATATTTTACTGAATTTCTTTCTTTGAATATTCACTTAACTGATTTCTAAATTAGTTATGAATTCCAATGAAGAATAAATTATTCATTTATCTGAATAATTTTGATCTCGATAGATTTCCTGAATTCTCTTTTTACAATCCATGTGAATATAAAACGATAAAAATTTCTCTCTTAGAGTAATTAATTATTCATTTATCAAATACTCATAGAATTTAAACATAGAATTTAAGAGAATTCTGATTTTGATATATCAAAATAGAATTTAAGAGAATTCTGATTCTGATTTTGATATAAAAATTCTTAGCATAAAAATTAGCTTCAATATGGGAATAACACTTTTATATAAAAAAAAACATTTTATGCATCTATTTATGCATAAAATCAATTTTAATAGGAATAACAGTTTTGTAATAAAAAAATTCCTTTATGCATCTTTCTATGCATAAAAATCAATTTCAATGGGAATAACACTTTTATAATTAAAAAATTTCCTTTATGCATCTTTCTATGTATAAAAATCAATTTCAATGGGAATAACACTTTTATAATAAAAAAAATTCCATTATGCATCTTTCTATGTATAGAAATTAAATTTAATAAGAATAACACTTTTATAATAAGACAAATTCCTTTATGCATCTTTCTATGCATAAAAATCAATTTCAATGGGAATAACACTTTTACAATAAAAAAATTTCAATAATGCATCTTTCTATGCATAAAAATCAAATTTAATAAGAATAACACTTTTATAATAAAAAAATTCCTTTATGCATCTTTCTATGCATAAAAATCAATTTTAATAAGAATAACACTTTTGTAATTCAAAAAATTTCCTTTATGCATCTTCCTATGCATCAAAATCAATTTTAATGAGAATAACACTTTTGCAATAAAGAAAATTCCTTTATGCATCTTTCTATGCATAAAAATTAGATTTAATTAGAATAACACTTTTATAATAAAAACAATCCTTTATGCATCTTTCTATACATAAAAATCAAATTTAATAATTAATATCAGTGATATCCATGCATATTCATAGGTGAATATGTACATGGAGTAATTAGAATATTTCTTTTAGATGCAAAAATGGTGGGAGTTACTCTTTTGGAATAACATAAAAACAAACTTTCTTTTCCACAAAATTTTGAAAAATTTTACCATAACCTCCTTTGTATGACTGACCATTTCTCATTTTTATCATTCTTTATTTGTCTTAAATTAACCCAAATTAGATTTTTAGAACTCTAATCTACATAATTTTCTAAATTCAAGAGAGTAAACAATAAGAAGAGTTTAATTAATCCCTTAGTTAATCTTTCTAGGATTAAGAAAGGCTAGAATGTAAAGAAGAGAAGGGGGTGGCTTCTCTAGGATTAAGAAAGGCTGGAATGTAAAGAAGAGAAGGGGGTGGCCTTTTCATCAAGGCATAGCATTTGAATTTAATTCAATTAATTGCAAAACATAAAAATCAAGAAAACCACAGATTTAAAATTTGTAAATAAGTAAGAAAATTAGCTTACATGGAGCTTGTAAGCTCTCCTTTGGCTTGAGGGATTGAGGGTTCTACTCTTGTTTGAAGCAAGAGTGGCCATGGATTCACTTTGGAGAGGATTAGGCCAAAAACAATTGAATTATTAAGAAATTCAATATAGATGGCTCAGGACAGGAGTAGAGTAACAGTGCATAAATACCATTAAGCTTTTACAAAGGGGGAGGCTTCTATTTATAGGAAAAAGTGAGCCTCTAACCAAGCAAACTGATTGCAGAATTTTCTAGATCGGTTTGGTCAATTTTTGACCATTTTTGGGTCAGTTCAGCTTACTTTTTGGATCTAGTTTTGAAATAGGAGAGAGGAGAGATGAAATATGTCATTTTATTGATTAAAAATTGGGGGGTAATGATGAGAAAAAAGGCGTCTCCTTCATGAGGGGAGATCCCCACTCTGAGGTGTCAAAATTCAGTTTTTTAATTGTTTTCTTTGGTCCTTAGTCTACTCTTCATCTTATGTGAGCATTTACTCATTTTGGGGGGATTTTTCTTTTATTCTTCAATTTATCTCCTCCCTACATTTGGATTAATCTTATTGGTCCATAAAAATGTTAATGCAAAATTTTCAAAAAAAATTTAGACCCTTAGGCTAAGGTCTTTTGTGCACATTATAATTTATTTCTAATGAACCTTTGGAATTTCTTTTTAAACTTCTGTTTTGGGGGAATTTCTTTTAATAAGAAGGGATATTTTTTCATCCAAATATATCTAAAAACTGAATTATCTCTCTCTAGAATATTTTCTCTCTCTAGGTCAAAACAGTTTTATATTTCTGAAAAGGGGATTGGTTACAGGGAAAGAAACTGGACATCTTGAGGGGTTGGGGAGGAATCTTACATCCTCTCCCACTTGAAAAACGTGAGATGTCCTCATCTCGCAAACTGGGGATAATCCCACATCAGTTCGGCTTCTTTCTCCCAAGTGGCGTCTTCAAAAGGATAGAACTTTCATTTGACTAATAATTCTCTCAGAATTCTGTTCCTGAGAACTTTGTCTTGAACATCAAGGATTTCTTCAGGTTGGAGTTCCATCTGCCCTTGGCTTGAAGAAGTTAAGAGTTCATCTTTAAGAACATTATTCGGGCTCGGTACATACTTCTTAAGTAGGCTGACATGAAATACATTATGTACTTTGAGATGAGGGGGTAGAAGAAGTTCATAGGCTGTCACCTACTTTCTTTGTAATCAGATATGGCCCACAGTATTTGGGGGATAACTTCTTGTACTTCCCAAGAGATAGAGAACTTCTTTTGGGGAGTACTCGAATGAAGACCATATCTGCTTCTTTGAATTTGCTATCTCACCTCTTCTTATCTGCATACTGTTTCTGTTTATCCTGAGCAGCTTTTATATCTTTGCGGATTGACTGCATCTGATGCTCCATGTCATCAAGCATCTATCTAGACATCTCGACCCTAATCAATGGGTCAGACCAAGTTAATGGTGTTAAGCAATCTTGTCCATATAGAGCTTTGAAAGGGCTCATCCCTATACTTTGGTGATAAGAAGCATTGTAGGCGAATTCGACTAGGTGCAGATAGCTTAGCCACTTGTTGGGTTCCCTGCCCCTCAGCATTATCGAAGTATGTCTTTGATTACTTGGTTCACCCTTTCTGTTTGACCATCGGTCTCTCAGGGTGGTAAGCTGTGCTGGAGAGATCCAAGAAAGTTCCTACTGCTTTGAAGAATGCAGTCCAGAATCTTGACGTGAACTTGGGATCTCGATCATTTACTATTCTCCTAGGTAGGCCATGCAATCTGAAGATTTCCTTGAGGATTACTCCAGCCACATCCACTGCAGTGTAGGTTTCTTTTACTGGAATCAGATGGGCAACTTTGGTTAGTCTGTCAACTACCGCAAAGATGGAGTTGTAACCTAATTGCACTGAAGGTAGTCTAATAATAAAATCCATACTGATACATTCCCACTTCATTTGGGGGATGTATGGATGTAACTTCCCAGGCATTTTTACTCTCTCTGCTTTGACTTTCTGACATATCAGGCATTGACGTACATGATTAAGTACATCCTTTTTTAGTCCAGGCCAAAAGAAGCTTTTCTTTACAGACATATAGGTCTTGATGAAACCTGGATGTCCTGCTATAAGGCTATCATGGGCTTCATTCAGAATTTGACCCTTAGTTCCTTAGTCCCCTCATCATTGGGAATGCATAGCTTGCTATTATAATACATAATTCCTTCATCCAGGCTGTACCCTTGAACTCGGTTCAACTCCTCAGGAGTTTTGCTTTCCTGCATAAGTAGGGTAGCAATAAGGGCAAAGAATCTATCCTGCATGATCTTCTCTCTTGCTTCATTAATGAATGGATTTGACACCACTGTGATTGCAAGCAAGGAGGCTTTTCTGCTGAGGGCATTGCTACCACATTTTCTTTGCCTGGGCGGCATTTGATTTCAAAATCAAATTCCTACAGGGTCTGCATCCACCTTCTTTGGCGTATGTTGAGATCCTTCTGAGTGAAGATCCACTTTAAGCTCTGATGAGATGTCATCAAAGTGAATGTTTAACGCAGTAGGTAATGTCTCCACAACTTTAGGGCATGGACTACTGAAAGTAGTTCTAGGTCGTGGTGGATAGCATAATTTCTCTCATAAGTTCTGAGTTTTTGGGATTCATAGGCCACTGCATGAGCACCCCTCCCAAGGCAAAACCAGTTGCATCAGTTTTACTACCTCAAAGGGTAGATAGAAATTTGGCAACTTCAGAACGGGATTGGTTACTAAGGTAGTCTTTAGCTTATCAAAAGCACTCTGACACCTGGCAAACTATTGAAACGGAGTATTCTTCTTGAGAAGATTAGTCAGGGGGGAAGCTAGGAGAGCATACTTAGGTATAAAAATTCTATACCAACCAATTAATCCCAAGAATCCCCTGACTTCTTTCACTGTCTTTGGTTCAGGCCAATTTATGACTGCTTGGACTTTTGTGGAATCTAGAGAAATTCCGTCTTTTGACACTAGAAAGCCCAAGTATTCAACATGGTCGACAGAGAAAGTGCATTTGCTCTTTTTTACAAAGAGTTGGTGCTTCCTTAGAATCTCAAGAACTTTACGGACGTGAGCTTCATGGTCAGCTACATTCTTTGAGTAAATCAGAATATCATCAAAGAAAACAAGAACAAAATCATCCAAGTATTCTCTGAGAATGTCCTGCATTAGGCGATTAAACGTAGCTGGGACATTTGTCAATCCAAACGGCATGACAGTAAATTCATAGTGCCCATAGCGAGTATTGATGGCTGTCTTCAGTCCTGATCTAGTAATACCCTGATTTGAGATCTATCTTTGTGAAGATCTGGGCTCCATTTAGCCTGTCGCTCGAGAAGCTCATCAATTCTAGGGATAGGCAGCTAATTGAGACCTCTGTAATCCACACATAGTCTTAACGTTCCATCCTTCTTTTTCTAAAAGAGAATTGGCGTTCCCCAAGGTGAAACACTAGGTCTTACAAATCCTTGTTCTAACAGCTGCCTAAGTTTTTCCTTGAGTTCGATGGCTTCAGGGAATTGGCATTTTGTACGTGCGCTAGGCTACTGGGGTTGAGCTTCGGGGGTCAACTCTATCTCATGATCCACTTCCCAAATCGGAGGCATCTCAGTTAGCTCTGTTGGGAATAAATCATCATACTCACTTAACCATTTTGGTTCTATAGCCTTTAACTTTGTGTCTACCGGATTCATTTTGACAACATAAATGAGCTGCTTCTTTCTCAGTCCTTTCAGTAACCTATAAGCTTTTACTAATTGCAAATCTGGGGATCCAGAAATTCTAATTCCTTGAACTTTGTTCCTGTGAAGGTCACAGAAGGAAATGGTTCCATTGTGAGACAGTGAATGTCAGCTTGATTTTTGTGCAGCCAATCCATTCCAAGGATTCCGTCGAAAACTCCCAAAGGTAAGACTCTGAACTGGCAGTCAATTGTTACATTCCCATCTAGATTAAACTGAATATGATCTATCTCATGGTGAGTGAAAAGAATCTTTCCACTGGCCAATTCAACTAACATAGGTTTCCCTGATTTCTGTTCTAAGTCTAGCTTACACAGATTTGACTGATACTATGAAGGGGCTGGTCTCTGCACTTTGAGTCCTTGACTTCCTTGTCCTCTTGACATGGCAGGATTCGGGCAGTATTTAAGCTGGTTACCGAAACCCTAACACCCAAAACACCTGTTCTCACTTCTAAGCTCATCCCTCTGAATCCTTGAAAGAGGTGGGGCTCCTGAGAAAGTGTTCTGAGGGAAGGGTCTTCCTTCACTTTTGAATTTCCTAGAATCTTGATTCTGATTAGGGCCTTGCTGCCTCTTTGGGGGTGGAAAGTTTGAAGCACTTCCCGGGGTTTGGAATCTTTTAAAGTTTGAGGGTGTAGGCTTCGGTGATACCTTAATAACAAATGCTTTAGCATAGTCCTTTGCCATTCTGACAGCTTCTGCCATTGAGACTGGTTTGGCATTTTTCACTAAAGTGTCCAATGGCTCATTCATCCCTCGAATGAATCTGGCTGTCAGCTCCTCTTCATCCAAAAGTGAAAAATATTTGAGGAGAAGGGCAAATGCCTGATGGTATTATTCAATCGTCTGGCTATCCTGCTTCAATTCCAAGAACTCGTTCATTTTGGTTTTCAGGAAGCCCGGAGGACAGAACCTCTTCCTTAGATAAGTTTTAAGATGTGACCAGGTCTGGGTATTTCGGTCGAGATGGTTTGTCTTCCAATGGTTCCTCCATGCGACCCTGGCCATTTCCACAATTTTCATTCTAGCGAGAGCCATCTTGCTCTCCTCATTATAATCGTTTACATCAAAATACTCTTCCATTGCCTCGATCCATTTTCCACTACTTCTCCTAGTTAGCTATTTCCCTTCACCCTTGAAGGGACCAGGTTGGGATCGGTGCAGGGCTTTACAAACATCCGGATCTAACTCTTCATCATCGGTAAGAGGATCCGGCTGCCTAGCACGGGCCGCGCGCCTCATGATTCTGACAAAACAATATTTTTGTCAACTTAACTTTGTCAACAGATTTATGACTATTTAATTTTTGAGATTTATTTCTTAAACAAATAAATACTCCATCATAATTATTGAAAACAAGATTCACTCTGATAATTTTATTTAACCAATATTCACAACCACCCACCACGAAAACAATTTGGAATCTTTTGCAAAACATCATTTATTATCAAAAGTTTTTGATATATACATAGAGCGTCTCGGCTCCAAAAGTCACCGCCTCAATCGTGTACGCATAAAAAGGAGATATTGCGATGGAGAAATGCTATTACTATAATTCTTCTCCTAGGAATAAAGCATCTAGGAAGTCTAAAAATATGGCAAGAAATTCTAAAATTTCAGGGTGAATGATTATAGAGTTGTACATAATGAACAACTCCTAGCCTTATCAAGATCCTGGCTAGCGAGATATTCTGTCGTCTGAGTCTCTCTCGTTGATTGGTATTGACGTGAATACTTTGCCCTCCAGAGAACCACATATGCTGACGTTGCTCTATTGGATCGGGAAAGTATAGATCCTCAAAGTGACGAGCGAGTCTCACTCTGCTTTCTCGGGTTGTAGTGGAGTTGATGAGATTTTCGAAGGCAAAGGCGATCATATCCTCACTCTGGGAGAGTCCAGGAATGCTAGATAGATTTGAGGTATCCATCTAAAAATCCAATTCAGTTTATGAGTTTTCAATTTATGAAGCTCATTTCAACATAATCTTAACAAGTCAAAACATTATTTCCCAGATTTATTAAAATTTTCAGTGTCCAAAAGTCACCCCCTTAATCGCGTACACATAAAAAGGCGATACTGCGATGGAGACATGCTATGATATACATGGTTCATCACTGATAATGGTGCTGTAATTCTTCTCCTAGGAATAAAGCGGCTAAGAAGTCTGATATGATATACACGATTCATAACTGATAATGGTGCTGTAATTCTTCTCCTATGAATAAAGCGACTAAGAAGTCTGAAAATACGGTAAGAAATTCTAAAATTTCGGGGTGAATGATCATAGAGTTGTACATAATGAACAACTCCTAGCCGTATCAAGATCATGGCTAGCGAGATAATCTGTCTGAGTCTCTGTCGTTGATTGGTATTGACGCGAATACTTTGCCCTCCAGAGAACCACATATGCTAACGTCGCTCTATTGGATCGGGAAGTTATAGATCCTCAAAATGACAAGAGAGTCTTGCTCTGCTTTCTCGGGTTGTAGTGGAGTTGATGAGATTTTCCAAGGCAAAGGCGATCATATCATGACTCTGGGAGAGTCCAGGAATGCTAGACAAATTTGGGTATCCAACTAGAAATCCAGTTCAATTTATGAGTTTTCAATTTATGAAGTTCATTTCAACATAATCTTAACAAGTGAGAACATTATTTCCCAGATTTACTTTAAAATTTTAAGCAATTTCTACTGCTATTTCGTAAGTTTAATCATTTATCTGAATATTTCGATCTCGATAGATTTCTTGAATTTTCTTTTTACAATCCATGTGAATATAAAATGATAGAAATTTCTCTCTTAGAGTAATTAATTATTCATCTATCAAATACTCATAGAATTCAAACATAGAATTTAAGAGAATTCTAATTTTGATATAAAAATCTTTATACATCAGTATATGCATAAAAATCAACTTCAATGGGAATAACACTTTTATGTTAAAAAAATCCTTTTATGCATCTATTTATGCATAAAATAAAATTTAATAGGAATAACACTTTTGTAATAAAAAAAATTCCTTTATGCATCTTTCTATGCATAAAAATCCATTTCAATGGGAATAACACTTCTATAATTAACACTTTTATAATAAAAAAATTTCCATTATGCACCTTTCTATGCATAGAAATTAAATTTAATAAGAATAACACTTTTATAATAAAAAAATTCCTTTATGCATCTTTCTATGCATAAAAATCAATTTCAATGGGAATAACACTTTTATAATAAAAAAAATTTCATTATGCATCTTTCTATGCATAGAAATTAAATTTAATAAGAATAACACTTTTACAATAAAAAATTTTCCTTTATGCATCTTTCTATGCATAAAAATCAATTTTAATGCGAAAAACACTTTTGTAATTAAAAAAAAATCCTTTATGCATCTTTCTATGCACAAAAATCAAATTTAATAAGAATAACACTTTTGTAATTAAAAAAAAATCCTTTATGCATCTTTCTATGCACAAAAATCAAATTTAATAAGAATAACACTTTTGTAATAAAAAGAAATTTCTTTATGCATCTTTCTATGCATAAAAAATCAAATTGAACGAGAATAACACTTTTATCGTAAAAAAAGTTTCTTTATGCATCTTTCTATGCATAAAAATCAAATTTAATGAGAATAACACTTTTATAATAAAACAATTCCTTTATGCATCTTTCTATGCATAAAAATCAAATTTAATATTTAAAATCAGTGATATCCATGCATATTCATAGGTGAATATGTATATGGAGTAAATAGAATATTTCTTTTAGATGCAAAAATGGTGGGAATTACTCTTTTGGAATAACATAAAAACAAACTTTCTTTTCCACAAGATTCAGGAAAATTTTGCCATAACCTCCTTTGTATGGCTGACCATTTCTCATTTTTATCATTCTTTATTTGACTTAAATTAACCGAAATTAGATTTATAGAACTCTAATCTACATAATTTTCTAAATTGAAGAGAGTAAACAATAAGAAGAGTTTAATTAATTCCTTAGTTAATCTTTCTAAGATTAAGAAAGGCTGGAATGTAAAGAAGAGAAGGGGGTGGCCTTTTCATCAAGGCATAGCATTTGAATTTAATTCAATTAAATGAAAAACATAAAAATTAAGAATTTAATTCAATTAACTGCAAAACATAAAAATAAAGAAAACCATAGATTTAAAATTTGTAAATAAGTAAGAAAATTAGCTTACATGGAGCTTGTAATCTCTCCTTTGGCTTGAGGGATTGAGGGTTCTACTCTTGTTGGAAGCAAGAGTGGCCACCAATTAGGCCAAAAATAATTGAATTATTAAGAAATTCAATGTAGATGGCTCAGGACGACAGGAAAGTAGAGTAACAGTGCATAAACACGATTAAGCTTTTACAAAGGAGGAGGCTTCTATTTATAGGAAAAAGTGAGCCTCTAACCAAGCAAACTGATTCCAAAATTTTCTAGATCAGTTTGGTCAATTTTTGACCATTTTTGGGTCAGTTCAGCTTACTTTTTGGATCTAGTTTTGAAATAGGAGAGAGGATATGAAATATCTTATTTTATTGATTAAAAATTGGGAGGTAATGATGAGAAAAAAGGTGCCTCCTTCATGAGAGGAGATCCCCACTCTGAAGTGTCAAAAATCAGTTTTTTAATTGTTTTCTTTGGTCCTTAGTCCACTCTTGATCTTATGTGAGCATTTACTCATTTTTGGGGGCTTTTTCTTTTATTATTCAATTTATCTCCTCCCTACATTTGGATTAATCTTATTGGTCCATAAGAATCTTAATCCAAAATTTTCAAAAAATCTGGACCCTATCTTTTGTGCACATTATAATTTATTTCTAATGCACCTTAGGAATTTCTTTTTAAACTTCTATTTTGGAGGATTTTATTTTAATAAGAAGGGATATTTTTCCATCCAAAGATATCTAAAAACTGAATTACCTCTCTCTAGAATATTTTCTCTCTCTAGGCCAAAACAGGTAGAAACAAGATCTTTTATATTTTTGAAAAGGGGATTGATTAGAGGGAAAGAAACTGGACATCTTGAGGGGCTGGGGAGGAATCTTACATCCTCTCCCACTTGAAAAATGTGAGATGTCCTCATCTCGCAAAAAACTGGGGGTAATCCCACATCAGTTCGGCTTCTTTCCCCCAGGTGGCGTCTTCAAAAGGATAGAACTTCCATTTGACTAATAATTCTCTCAGAATTCTGTTCCTGAGAACCTTCTCTCGAACATCAAGGATTTCTTCAGGTTGGAGTTCCATCTCCCCTTGGGTTGAAGAAGTTAAGAGTTCATCATCATTAAGCACATGATTCGGGCTCGGTACATACTTCTTAAGTAGGCTAACATGAAATACATTATGTACTTTGAGATGAGGAGGTAGAAGAAGTTCATAGGCTAAGTCACCTACTTTCTTTCTAATCAGATATGGCTCATGGTATCTGGGGGATAGCTTCTTGTACTTCCCAAGAGATGAGAATTTTTTTTGGGGAGGAGTACTCGAATAAAGACCATATTTGTTCTTCAAATTTTCTGCCTGACCTCTTCTTATCGACATACTGGTTCTGTCTATCCTGGGTAGCTTTTATATCCTTGCGGATTGACTGCATCTGTTGTTCCATGTTGTCAAGCATCTGTCTGGACATATCTCGACCCTAATCAATGGGTCGGACCAAGTTAATGGTGTTAAGCAGTCTTGTCCATACAGAGCTTTGAAAGGGCTCATCCCGATATTTCGGGGATAAGAAGCATTGTAGGTAAATTCGACTAGGTGTAGATAGCTTAGCCACTTCTTGGGTTCCCTGCACAGCATGACCGAAGTATATCTTTGATTACTTGGTTCACCCTTTCTATTTGACTATCGGTCTCGGGGTGATAAGTTATGGTGAGATCCAAGAAAGTTCCTAGTGCTTCGAAGAATGCAGTCCAGAATCTTGACGTGAACTTGGGATCTCGATCACTTACTATTCTGCTGGGTAGGCCATGCAATCTGAAGATTTCCTTGAGGAATACTCTGGCCACATCCACTGTGCAGTGTAGGTTTCTTTTACTGGAATCAGATGGGCAACTTTGGTTAGTCTGTCAACTACCACGAAGATGGAGTTGTAACCTGATTGCACTGAAGGTAGTCTAGTAATAAAATCCATACTGATACATTCCCACTTCATCTGCTGGGGGATGTCGAATGGATGTAACTTCCTAGGCATTTTTACTCTCTCTGCTGCTTTGACTTTCTGACATATCAAGCATTGACGTACATGATTAAGTACATCCTTTTTTAGTCCAGGCCAAAAGAAGCTTTTCTTTATAGACATGTAGGTCTTGATGAAACCTGGATGTCTTGCTATAAGGTTATCATGGGCTTCATTCAAAATTTGACCCTTAGTCCCCTCATCATTGGGAATGCATAGCGTGCTATTATAATACATAATTCCTTCACCCAGGTTGTACCCTTGAACTTGGTTCAACTCTTGAAGAGTTTTGCTTTCCTGCATAAGTAGGGTAGCAATAGGGCCAAAGAATCTATCCTCCATGATCTTCTCTCTTGCTTCATTAATCAATGGATTTGACACCACTGTGATTGCAAGCAAGGAGGCTTTTGTGCTGAGGGCATCTGCTACCACATTTTCTTTGCTTGGGCGATACTTGATTTCAAAATCAAATTCCTGCAGGGTCTGCATCCACCTTCTTTGGTGCATGTTGAGATCCTTCTGAGTGAAGATCCACTTTAAGCTCTGACGATCTATCATCAAAGTGAATGTTTGACCCAGTAGGTAATGTCTCCACAACTTTAGGGCATAGACTACTGAAAGTAGCTCCAGGTCGTCGTGGACAACATAATTTCTCTCATGTGTTCTTAGTTTTCGGGATTCATAGGCCACTGCTTGCATGACCTTCCTGCATGAGCGTACCTTTCAGGGCAAAACCATTGGCATCAGTTACTACCTCAAAGGATAGAGAGAAATTTGGCACCTTTAGAATGGGATTGGTTACCAAGGCAGTCTTCAGCTTATCAAAAGCGCTCTGACACCTGGTTGACCATTAAAACAGGGTATTCTTCTTGAGAAGATTAGTCAGGGGGAAGCTATGAGAGCATACTTAGGTATAAAAATTCTATACCAAAACCAGTTAATCCCAAGAATCCCCTGACTTCTTTCACTGTCTTTGGTTCAAGCCAATCTATGACTGCTTGGACTTTTACAAAATCTGGAGAAATTCCATCTTTGGATACCAGAAAGCCCAAGTATTCAACATGGTCGACAGAGAAAGTGCATTTGCTCTTTTTTGCAAAGAGTTGGTGCTTCCTTAGAATCTCAAGAACTTTACGGACGTGACCTTCATGGTCAGCTACATTCTTTGAGTAAATCAAAATATCATCAAAGAAAACAAGAACAAAATCATCCAAGTATTCTCTGAGAATGTCCTGCATTAGGCAATTGAATGTAGCTGGGGCATTTGTCAATCCAAATAGCATGACAGTAAATTCATAGTGCTCATAATAGCGAGTATTAATGGCTGTCTTCAGGATATCTTGCTCATTAATCCTGATCTGGTAATACCCAAATTTGAGATCTACCTTTGTGAAGATCTCGGCTCCATTTAACCTGTCCAGAACCTCATAAATTCTAGGGATAGGATACTTATTCTTAACTGTCACAGCTGATTTGAGACCTCTGTAATCCACACAGAGTCAAGTAACGTTCCATCCTTCTTTTTCTAAAAGAGAAATGACGCTCTTCAAGGTGAAACACTGGGTTCTAGAAATCTTTGTCCTTACACAGCTGCCTAAGTTGTTCCTTGAGTTTGATGGCTTCTTCAGGGACTGGCATTTTGTACGTGCACTGGGCTACTCGCTGAGCTTCAGGGGTCAATTCTATCTCATGATCCACTTCTCGAATTGGAGGCATCTCAGTTAGCTCTACTGGGAATAAATCATAAAAGAGAAATTTTTAGTATAATTCAATTTATGATTATTTATCAAAAGTGAAAATATGGGTAGAATTGATTTTTGTAAATCCCATGAATTCTTCTATTCCAAAAGAGGAATATTGAATATAATTCACTCGAGAAATTGAGAAAGAATAAGGAAATAGTCGTCGAGAAAAAGAACCTTTATCTAGGCCAAGCAATTGGCAGAAATTTAGAAAAAGTCCCATTATCGGTATCAAGGGAGTAAAAACTACTAAATGGGAAGAGAATGTGGAATGGATGTGATAAGATGTAAATGGGATGTGATAAGATGTAATTGGGATGTGAATGGATGTGATAAGATGTAATTGGGATGTGATAAGATGTGAATGGATGTGATAAGATATAAATGGGATGTGATAGGATGTGATAAGATGTGATAGGATGTGATAAGATGTAAATGGATGTGATAAGATGTAAATAGGATGTGATAAGATGTGATGTAATGAAAATAGATGTGGATGTGAATGTGATGAGATGAGAGGATATGTGAAAGGGTGAGATGTGAAGTACATGGATGTGGATGTGGATGTGGATGTGGATGTGGATGTGTATGTGAAAGAATGGATGTGGGTGTGTATGTGAAAGAATGGGTGTGGATGTGTATGTGAAAGAATGGATGTGGATGTGTATGTGAAAGAAGGGATGTGCATGTGTATGTGAAAGAATGGATGTGGATATGTATGTGAAAGAATGGATGTGGATGTGTATGTGAAAGAAGGGATGTGCATGTGTATGTGAAAGAATGGATGTGGATGAATGAGATGAGATGTGTATGAATGAGACATGATGTGGATGAATGAGATGAGATGTGTATGAATGAGACATGATGTGGGATGTGATGTAATGTGGATGGGATGAATGAGATATGATGTGGATAGGTGTGATGTGATGTGATGTGGATAGAATGTATGTGATGGGATAGTGATGAGAATGACTGTGATGGATATGAATGAATGCGATGTAATGGATGTGATGTAAATGAATGTGATGGGGGACGTGAATAGATGTGATGTGATGTGAATGAATGAGATGTGATGTCATATGTGAATGAATAATATGGGATGTGAATGGATGAGATGTGATGTGATGTGAATTGGGATGTGAATGAATGAGATGTGATATAAATTGGGATAGATGTGAATGGATGATATGTGATGTGAAGTGATGTGAAATGGGATAGATGTGAATGAATATGATGTGATGAGATGTGGATATGGGTAGATGCGAGTGGATGAGATTTGATGAGGATAAATGAGGAAAGATGTGATGAGATGGAAAATGATGTGATTGGCTGAGAATGGGAATTGTAAGATTCCTCCTTCCCCTAGCCTCTCAAGAAGTCAAGTATCTTCCCCTGTAATCAAATCCCTCTTCAGAAATATAAAAGATCTTGTTTCCACCTATTTTGGCCTAGAGAGAGAAAATCTTCTAGAGAGAGGTGATTTAGTTTTTAAATATTTTTGGATGGAAAAATATCTCCTTATTAAAATAAATTCCCCTGAAACAGAAGTTCAAAAAGAATTTCAAAAGGTGCATTAGAAATAAATTATAATCTATTCAAAAGGCCTTATCCTAAGGGTCCAGATTTTTTGAAAATTTTAAATTAAGGTTCCTATGGACCAATAAGATTAATCTAAATATAGGGAGGAGATAAATTGGAAAATAAAAGAAAACCCCCCCAAAAATGAGTAAATGTTCACATAAGATGAAGAGTGGACTAAGGACCAAGGAAAATAGTTAAAAAACTGATTTTTGACACCTCAGAGTGGGGATTCCCCCTCATGAAATAACACCTTTTTCCCATCATTGCTTTTGAATTTTAAATCAATAAAATTAGATATTTCATCTCTCTTCTCTCCTAATTCAAAACTAGATCCAGAAAGTGAACTAAACTAACCCAAAAATGGTCAAAATTGACCAAACTATCTAGAAAATTTCTAGAATCAGTTTGCTTGGTTTTAGAAGCTCACATTTTCCCATAAATAGAAGCCTCCCCTGTGTAGAAGCTTAATAGTGTTTTATGCACTATTACTCTACTCCACCCTAGAGCCAAAAACAGTGAATTTATTGATAATTCATTAGTTTTTGACCATTTCCTCTTCAAAAGAATTGGTGGCCACTCTTGTTGCAAACAAGAGTAGATCCCTCAAACCATCAAGCCAGCAAAGGAAAGTCACTGAAATTCATGTAAGCTAGAAATCCTACTTTTTCTTTATTCCTTTTAATGGTTTTCTAATTTTTGTTTTCTTTAAAATGAAAAAATGAAGTTATGCCTTGTTGGAAAGGTTTTCCCCATCTCTTCATTCTTAAATTCAGTCTTTCTTTATCCTAGATAAGTAATCAAATTGTTAGAATTAAACTTTTCATATTGTTTCTCTTTCAAAAGTGGATTTAATTATAAAAGTGTTACTTTCATCAAAATTGATTTTTATGCATAAAAAGATGCATAAAATAAATTTTTTATTGTAAAAGTGTTACTTTTATCAAAACTGATTTTTATGCATAAAAGATTTTTTTTAATTATAAAAGTGTTACTTTCATCAAAAATGATTTTTATGCATAAATAGATGCATAAAAGATTTTTTTTATTATAAAAGTGTTACTTTCATCAGAATTGATTTTTATGCATAAATAGATGCATAAAAGGATTTTTTTTATTACAAAAGTGTTACTTTCATCAAAATTAATTTTTATGCATAAAAGGATTTTCTTTTATATAAAAGTGTTATTTCCATAGAAGTTGGATTTTATGCATAAATAGATGCATAAAATAGAAGTTGGATTTTATGCATAAATAGATGCATACAGAATTTTTATATCAAAATAAGAGTTCTCTTCAATTCTATGTTTAAATCCCATGAATATTGGTAAATGAATAAGTAAATACTCTATTAGAGAAAATTCTACTGTTTCATATTCTCTAGGATGGTAATGAGAAAATTCAAAAAAACTATCGAAGTGAGAATTTTAGATAAATGATTAATTTATTCTTCATAGGAATTCGTGACTAGTTTTGAATTCACTTAAGCAAAATACTCAATGAATGAAATTCAGTAAAGTGATAATTGAAATATTACCCTTCGAGCAAGATAATTCAGGGAGAACCTTTCCAGACTCAAACCATGAATCAAATTATGACCAAGACATAACTCCATCACTTTTCAAGAAAAGACGATGTGACCAGTTCAGGAAAATATACTCAAATCACCCACCGAATCTGAAACTAAGTTGAGACCCTTTGATTTTAATCTGAGGATCAAGGTTACAGAATTCGAGGAATTCTGTTTGGATTTCAGACCTGCGATCAGAAAGTCTTGGGATACGGATTTAAGATATACTCGTTGTATTCAAATGAAAATCAAAACTAAAAACTTGCATAGAAACCTTGTTTTCTTAAAAGATTGTCTTACGCCAGAATGTTGGAGGGAGCATTTGGTATATGTGTTTTTCTAAGGAAAGTTCGGTTGCAACAACTGGCGGGGAGTGTTCAAAGGACGGCTCATGCGGCAAAAACCTGCCCAGGTCTTGACCAACCTTGGTATGGTTAAAAAATGGTGTGCTTCCGGTACGATGGGTGAGGGCCAACAAAGCGATCCCTGAGTGAAGTACCAGGACACCTAAGGAGGATCCTGGAGGGTTCTGACCAGGCGATGCACGGGCTCGCGGTGCTTAGGACACCCATGCGTACGCCGTGGAAGATATATATTTTGTATGATGGACCAATGTTTACTGGATCTCGTTGGCTGAGACCAGCTAGTCTCAACAGAGAGTCCAAAGTGATACTGTTTTTTGTGAGAAACAAGGATTAATGGAAATTTTGAGTTATGACATCTGTAACCAATAATTGTTTGTCAATGGATTCTTTTATAAGTTAAAGTTTAAAGAGGAGTGTGTGTGTATCTGTATTCTAAAGCAAAAGTTAAGAAAGGCATTCAATTATGGGTGGGTGAGTACTTGTCTGGTTCTACCAATTCCAGTGGTTGGGCGGTGGCTAACCCACGGGCCGGATGGGGTTAGGCTGGAATCAGTAGAGTTTTAATAATAAAATTGATTAATAGGAATACGTTTAGAACTCGAGTAGTTAAATAAAAGCTTGAAGACTTCTCTAATGAATAGATCAATGGCTGTGCCTGATTCAATTAGGAAAAAAGCGTTAATCCCTTCAAGTTAAGTTTGTAATAGTTTCCCTTCTATTTGGTTTATTTAGATGAAGGTTAGTTTCATATCTTGACTTCGTTAGAAAAATTCGTTAAGAAAATAAAAATGGTGGAATCGTCTCCGTTTTTTGGGCATGGGAAATTTTCCCGGTTTCGGTTTTTAAAATGACCACCAACTTAGTCTCGTGCCCAGACATTCGAGGACGAGGCCCCGAGTGGGAAACCCTGCCCCGTGCATGAGGGAGCTGCTTCCGCCTGCCAGCTACTAGAAATGCGGTGTGCGAAGGGGGCAATGGGATCTCACAGGAATACATATGAAATGGATGTGGATTAAGTAATGTGGATTGATGTGGAACAATGTGGAAAGACGAGAGTTCGTTATAGAAATTGTATTTATGACCTGTTTTTAAATGACTATTTTATGTCAATAATACTAGGGAAGCATTTTGACCATCTTGCGAATGAGGTCGTGGGGAGACCTAAGTGATAAAGTTGCAACAGCTGAGACAGAGAGTCAACGGAGGACGTATCACATAGCAAGGTTGACCGAGGTCTTGACCAGCCTTGGTTCAATTTAAATGGTGAGATTCTGGTACGGTGGATGAGGGACCAAGGAAGCAACCTATGAGTGAAGCGCTAGGTGACTTGCGAAGGATCCTAGAGGGTGCTCACCATACGGTGCTCGGGCTCTGGGTCACCGAAGATACCCACACGTGCATCGGGGAAGATATTGGAACAAGGAGTAAGAGTTGTTTTCTGAATTCGGGCATGGATCTAGTTGATTGACCTTGCTGGTCCTCAATGGACAAGTCCATGGCTCTTTTATATGGATCTGTTGGTTGATCTTGCTGATCTTCAATGGAGATTCTATCTGGATTTCTATAAGTTAATATATTGCCACGTACTATGAGATAGGAACTATCAAAAAGGCCCCTGAGTGGAGAGGTGGTGAGCATTCTGGTTACCAATGATGCCACATGTACACCGATGAAGAAATGATTTGGAATTGAGAATTCAACCGGACATTTTGGAGGATTATGATCAGTGATACTATGATTTCATTAAAAGATTGTTTTAAAGTCAGCTGAATCTATGAAATAGGCAATTTCATATTGGGTGTGTAAGTGGTATGACTAGTTTGAAGTTTGCATGAAGTTCCAGCTAGGGGGCCTGGGAACTCTTTTCCCTGGTACCCGAGACAAAACCTAACCAAATTCTTAAATGGATCCCATCACTACAGTGGTTGGGCGGTTGGCTAACCCACGGGACTGGATGGGGTTAGGCTGGACTGATGGATCCCTAAAATGAGACTCAATTCTGTTATGGTACGACAGATGAAGTAAATCTCGGATAAAAATTACACTATGGACAAGAATCAATGATGGCTGTGCCTCTCAATGAGGAAAATAGTGTTGGTCTCTATGATCCAAGTGCAAGTCTTTTCCTTGATTTGACCATGAGACTTACGGGTTCGGTTGGATCAGTTCAAGTAGTTAAGGGTCTTGACTACGTTAGAGTAAAAATATCCATGGAGCCCGTGCTTTTTGGATGAGGAAAGTTTTTTTGGGTTAGAACCGAGGGATTAGTCTATTGTCTGGATATTCGTGGGCGAGGCCCTGAGTGAGGGACCCTGGCCTGTGCAAGAAGTGCTACTCCTGCTGCTAGCACCCCCAAATTTGTTGCGCGGAGGGGGCAGGGATCTTTCAGCTCTGGTATCAGAGCAAACTGGCTAAAATGGATCAACCGAGAAACCAAAAATGTCAAAAATTTATGAAGTAGCAGTAAAAGGTTGTAATTGTGTGATGAAATTCATACAAATTGATATTCAGAATGAAGATTCATAAATAGGTAATTGGGTCTTCAAATGAAAGTACCGCAATTGTATGGAATCCCTGAGTTGGTTAAGGCCTGGACATGATGGTATTTACCTTATAATTCCAAGGACCGTGACTACCCGTATATACCGAGGGTATAACTGTAGCTCTTTACTGGCAGTATATATGAGTAAATCTAAGACCTTGAAATTATAAGCAAAAATGCTATGCAGATGATGGATTCGAATGTTGGTTGATATGATTTTAAATTTTTGGTTGAGAATTGATGAGTTGATTTCGATTCTGATTGAAAAATGATGATTCCTGAATTTTGGTTAAAAGGTGATAAGTTGAACAAAACCACAATGAGGATGAATGGGACGAATCCCAGTAATGATATTAATAAAATTGGAATAGCGATAATGACTTCAGCAAATCACTATGAGATTAGTGGATTGTGCTGATAGATTGCTACTGTTAACACTTGACCCAGTGGATCAAGTTAAGGGATGACAAATTAAAAACCTGTATAATTGAAATTCCCATGGAGGATTGTTCAGATGGAAATTTCAATCTAATGGACCATTATTGTGTTAAAGATATGAATGATATGATCTGAATGAATTGTTATCTGATGATGAGTTCTATATAAGGGATCTTTATCCCAGGATTCTGTCGGGTTGACCAGACTATAAGGAACCCTTGAATCAGTTGGATCTTAAGGGAAAGAGTTGTCCTCTAGTTTGTGAGATGAGGACATCTTGCGTTTTTTAAGTGGGGTAGGATGTAAGACTCCTCCCTCCAGCTTTTGAGGTGTACAGGTGTAAGAACCTCCCCTTCTAATCTTATAATTATTCCCCTCTCTGAAATAAAAGAAAGATCTTGTTTTGTCTTGTTTTGGCCTGGAGAGAGAAAATGTCTAGAGGAGGGAGGTAATCAAAAACTGAGATATTTTTGGATATAAAAATCATCCTAGTGTCTAAAATGGTTTCCCTTAGAACACAAACTCAAAAAGAACTTTTCAATGTGCAATTGGAATTAATTGAAAATAGGTATAAAGGACCTTAGCCTAAGGATCTAGATTTTTAGAAATTTTTGGATTATGGTCCAATTAAGGTTCCTATGGGCCAATAGGATCAATCCAAGTGTGGCGAATGATATAAATCCAATTTATAAAAGAAAAATACCCAAAAATGAGTAAATGCCCACATAAGATGAAGAGTTGACTGAGTACAAAGTTTATTAGTAAAAAACTATGAATATTACTAAAAAAATGAGATGTTTTGGGTATAATGATACATTTTTGATGCCTTGGTAAAGGGGGCTCTTCAAGGAGGTGCCTATTTCACATGTGTGGAGGAGTTTTAAACTCAAAAATAAAAAGATATTTTTATCTCTCCTCTCTCTTGGATCAAACCAAATAAAAAAGGGAGCCAAACTGGTCCAAATCTTGTCCAAATTCAGCCAAACTGAACCTCGAAAATTCTAGAAACTAGTTGGACTTGGTTAGAGGCCTCCCTCACCTATAAATAGATCCGTAGCCCTTTGTAAAAAAATATGTGAACTATACCATGCGAGTATTATACTGAAATAATGTTATTTTCTATTATCCTCTAAAAATCCTCTACAATTTGGAGAGAATGGAGTTTCTCTCTCTCCTCAATCTTCTTTGGAGTCTTCATCAACATACTAAACCATGGTAAAAGAGGAATTCCTATGACAATTGGAATTCAATCATTTAGATGGGAAAAGAGAAATTCTTAGTATATTGGAATTATTGGATATTTTATTTAAATTCAAAGATAAATTTTAGATAAATGTATTTTATCTATGATAAATATTTAAATGGTAAAAGAGAAATTCCTATGACAATTGGAATTCAATCATTTAGATGGGAAAAGAGAAATTTCTAGCATATTGGAATTATTGGATATTTTATTTAAATTCAAAGATGAATTTTAGATAAATTTATTTTATCTATGAGAAATATTTAAATGGTAAAAGAGGAATTCCTATGACATTTGTAATTCAATCATTTAGATGGGAAAAGAGAAATTCCTAGCATATTGAAATTATTGGATATTTTATTTAAATTCAAAGATAAATTTTAGATAAATTACTTTTATCTATGAGAAATATTTAAATGGTAAAAGGGTAATTCCTATGACATTTGGAATTCAATAATTTAGATGGGAAAAGAGAAATTCCTAGCATATTGGAATTATTGGATATTTTATTTAAATTCAAAGATGAATTTTAGATAAATTTATTTTATCTATGAGAAATATTTAAATGGTAAAAGAGGAATTCCTATGACAATCGGAATTCAATCATTTTGATGGGAAAAGAGAAGTTCCTAGCATATTGAATTAATGGATATTTTATTTTTGATGAACTTATTTTATGAGAAATATTTGATGATAAAAGAGGAATTCCCATGATATTGGAATGCAAATAATCAAATGCAAAAAGAGGAATTTCCATGATAATTGAGGTCCAAGAAATTAAATGAGAAATAGAGAAATTTTTAGTATAATTCAATTTATGATTATTTATCAAAAGGGAAAATATGGGTAGAATTGATTTTTCTATTCCAAAAGAGGAATATTTAATATAATTCATTTGAGAAATTGAGAAAGAATATGGAAATAGTCGTCGAGAAAAAGAACCTTTATCTATGCCAAGCAATTGGTAGAAATTTAGAAAAAGTCCCATTATCGGTATCAAGGTAGTAAAAACTACTAAATGGGAAGAGAATGTGGAACGGATGCGATAAGATGTAAATGGGATGTGATAAGATGTAATTGGGATGTGATAAGATGTGAATGGATGTGATAAGATGTAATTGGGATGTGATAAGATATGAATGAATGTGATAAGATGTAAATGGGATGTGTTAAGATGTAAATGGGATGGGATAGGATGTGAATGGATGTGATAAGATGTAAATGGATGTGATAAGATGTAAATAGGATGTGATGTAATGAAAATAGATGTGGATGTGAATGATGAGATGAGAATGAGATGACAGGATATGTGGAAGGGTGAGATGGAAAGTGCATGGATGTGTATGTGGATGTGGATGTGTATGTGAAAGAATGGATGTGGGTGTGTATGTGAAAGAATGGATGTGGATGTGTATGTGAAATAATGGACGTGGATGTGGATGTGAAAGAATGGATGTGGATGTGGATGTGTATGTGAAAGAATGGATGTGGATGTGTATATGAAAGAATGGATGTGGATGTGTATGTGAAAGAATGGATGTGCATGTGGATGTGTATGTGAAAGAAGGGATGTACATGTGTATGTGAAAGAATGGATGTGGATGTGTATGTGAAAGAAGGGATGTGCATGTGTATGTGAAAGAATGGATGTGGATGTGTATGTGAAAGAATGGATGTGGATGTGTTTGTGAAAGAAGGGATGTGCATGTGTATGTGAAAGAATGGATGTGGATGAATGAGATGAGATGAGATGTGTATGAATGAGAATGGATATGGATGAATGAGATGAGATGTGTATGAATGAGACATGATGTGGATGTGATGTAATGTGGATTGGATGAATGAGATATGATGTGGATAGGTGTGATGTGGATTGGATGAATGAGATATGATATGGATAGGTGTGATGTGATGCAATGTGGATAGAATGTATGTGATGGGATGGTGATGAGAATGACTGTGATGGATATGAATGAATGTGATGTAATGGATGTAAATGGATGTGATGTAAATGAATGTGATGGACGTGAATAGATGTGATGTGATGTGAATCAGGATGTAAATGAATGAGATGTGATGTCATATGTGAATGAATAATATGAGATGTGAACGGATGAGATGTGATGTGAATGAATAATATGGGATGTGAACAGATGAGATGTGATGTGAATGAATAAATTTATGGGATGTGAATGGATGAGATGTGATGTGATGTGAATTGGGATGTGAATGAATGAGATGTGATGGATGTGATGTAAATTGGGATGATATGTGATGTGAATGAATGTGATGTGAAATGGGATAGATGTGAATGAATATGATGTGATGAGATGTGGATATGGGTAGATGCGAGTGGATGAGATTTGATGAGGAAAAATATGATGAGATGAAAAATGATGTGATTGGATGAGAATGGGAATACATATGAAATGGATGTGGATTAAGTAATGTGGAACAATGTGGAAAGACGAGAGTTCGTTATAGAAACTGTATTTATAACGTGTTTTTAAATGACTGTTTTATGTCAATAATGCTGGGGAAGCATTTTGACCATCTTGCGAATGAGGTCGTGGGTCTCGCGTAGCAAGGTCGGCCGAGGTCTTGACCAGCCTTAGTTGGATTTAAATGGTGAACTTTTGGTACGGTGGATGAGGGACCAAGGAAGCAGCCTATGAGTGATGCACTAGGTGACCTGCGAAGGATCCTAGAGGGTGCTGACCATACGGTGCTCGGGCTCTCGGTCGCTGAAGGTACCCACACGTGCATCGGGGAAGATATTGGAACAAGGAGTAAGAGTTGTTTTCTGAATTCGGGCATGGATCTGGTTGATTGACCTTAACGGACGAGTCCATGGCTCTTTTATATGGATCTGTTGGTTGATCTTGCTGATCTTCAATGGAGATTCCATCTGGATTTTTATAAGTGAATATATTGTTGGGTACTATGAGCTAGGAACTATCGAAAAGGTCCTTGAGTGGACAGGTGGTGAGTGTTCTGGTTACCAATGATGCCATACGTACACCGATGAAGGAATGATTGGAAATGAGAATTCAACCGGATATTTTGGAGGATTATGATCAGTGATACTAGATTTCATTAAAAAATTATTTTAAAGTCACGTGAATCTGTGAAACAGGCAATTTCATTAAAAGATTGTTTTGAAGTCACCTGAATCTGTGAAACATGCAATTTCATATTGGGTGTGTAAGTGGTATGACTAGTTTGAAGTTTGCATGAAGTTCCGGCTAGGGGGCCTGGGAACTCTTTTCCTTGGTGCCCGAGACAAAACCTAACCAAATTCTTAAATGGATCCCATCACTACAGTGGTTGGGTGGTTGGCTAACCCATGGGACTGTAGGCTGGACTGATGGATCCCATCACTATAGTGGTTGGCTAACCCATGGGACTGGATGGGGTTAGTAGGCTGGACTGATGGATCCCTAAAATGAGACTCAATTCTGTTATGGTACGATAGATGAAGTAAATCCTGGATAAAAATTGTTCTATGGAAAAGAATCAACGGCTGTGCCTCTCAATGAGGAAAAAAGCATTGGTCTCTATGATCCAAGTGCAAGTCTTTTCCTTGATCTGACCATGGGACTTATGGGTTTGGTCGGATCAGTTCAGTTAGTTAAGGCTCTTGACTACGTTAGTAAAAATATCCATGGAGGAATCGCCCGTTTGGAAGAACCGAGGGATTAGTCTCTTGTCCGGATATCCGTGGTGGGCGAGGCCTCGAGTTAGGGACCCTACCCCATGCAAGAAGTGCTACTCTCGCTGCTAGCACCCCCAAATTCATTGCGTAGAGGGGCAGGGATCTTTCACACAAGGTGGACAGCACCATCACTTATACCTCTTTGGTATAATCAGAATTTTAAATTCTCTCCATTGTGTATCTATTGCATTATCTATTATGCTTTGTCTTGCTATCTCTTTTTGTTGTGCTATATTCTTATACTATGTACAACTATTTCTCATGATTGGCATTACACAAGTCATAAGCTCGGTCATCCCATGTCTCTTATACAATAAGCGCATTGCACGCTACAAAAAATTGATCATAAAGAGTGTAGCCACACAAAAGGATATGTTAACAAAAGTGGTTAATAACACCATTAAGAAGTTTTGCCATTATCTTCTAGTGAACAAATTTATCTTCTTCGTAGACCATCAAGCTCTTTTATATATGGTAAACAAGCCTTGTATAACAGGAAGAATCACCAGATGGCTACTGATCTTGATTGAGTTCAACTTCATTGTCACAGTGCAAAAGTGCTTACATGTCTTGGTAGACCACATGTCAAGAATTCCCAATGGCGAGCCGCCTGTAGGAGTTGATGATGAGTTACCAGATGCCGCTCTATTCCAATTACGTTTAATTCTAGAATGGAGAGAGAAGTAGCACACTTTTTAGCCAATGGCTTACTAGTTGACCCCCTCCTCAATAAGGACCGTGCACAACTGCTCATTAAACAGGCGCCCCTCTACCAACTAATTGCAAGCCAACTCTACAAGGACAGGGGGAAGATAAGATTATCAGACGACGCTGTGTGTAAGATTCCTCCCCCACCCCCTTTTTGATGTCTAGTATCTTTCCCTGTAATCAATCCCTCTTCAGAAATATAAAGACCTTGTTTCTATCTGTTTTAGCCTAGAGAGAGAAAAATATTCTAGAGAGAGAATATTCAGATTTTGAATATTTTTGGATAGAAAAATATCTCTTCTAATTCAGATGAGTTCCCCTGAAACAGAAATTCAAAAAGAATTTTCCAATGTGCAATTGGAATTAATTGAAAATAGCTATAAAGAACCTTAGCCTAAGGGTCTAGATTTTCAGAAATCTTTAGACTATGGTCCAATTAAGGTTCCTATGGACCAATAGCATCAATCCATGTGTAGGGAGGAGATAAATCCAACTTGTAAAAAGAAAATACCCAAAAATGAGTAAATGCTCACATGAGGTGAAGAGTTGAAAATGTACAAGGTTTATTAGTAAAAAACTATGAGCAATATTAAAAATATGACATATGTAAGGAAGGGGAATTCTTTAAAGGAGGTGCATATTTCACATAAGATGAAGAGTTGAAAATGTACAAGGTTTATTAGTAAAAAATTATGAGCAATATTAAAAGTATGACATATGTAAGGAAGAGGAGTTCTTTAAAGGAGGTGCATATTTCACATAAGATGAAGAGTTGAAAATGTACAAGGTTTATTAGTAAAAAAATTATGAGCAATATTAAAAGTATGACATATGTAAGAAAGAGGAGTTCTTTAAAGGAGGTGCATATTTCACATGCTTGAATGAGTTTTAAACTCATAAAAATTGAGATATTTCATCTCTCCTCTCTCCTCATTCAAGTCTAGTTCCAAAAAGTTAGCTTAACTGACCTAAAAATGGTCAAATATTGACCAAACTGATTTAGAAAATTCTAGAATCAATTTGTTTGGTTAGGAGCTCAATTTTTCCTATAAATAGAAGCCTCCCCCTTGTTGAAAAATATATAGTGTTTATGCATCGTTACTCTACTCCACCTAAGCCAGAAACTGTGAATTCATTTAATAATTCACTAGTTTTTGGAGCTTCCCTCTTTCTTCAATCCCCATTAGTGGCTCCATCAACATACTTAACCAATTGATTGGTTGGGGGCCTCTACCGTGAACAAAGAATCAAGCAAGTTGTAAGGTAATTAGTGAATATTCATCGTTCTATAATTTCTCAATGTTTCTCTCTTCTCAACCCCTCTCAAGCTTGAGAAGTTTAATTGGTATGGTTTTTTTTTAAATGCTATTGAAGTTTGAATAGTAGTGAAGAGTTACATAATTTAATAAATGCTATTGAAGTTAATTTTCATTTATGTTTAAATTCTAATGATTCTTATGTAAATTCTCTCTCTCACTCAAGAAATGGTCATACTCATGACCCATTCTCAATCCAAATCAAGCTTTTCATAAAGCTTTTCCTTAACCCAAGATTAAGCTATGCTTGAGGCCAAATTAATGGCTTTTTCTTATGCTTTTAGTTTATGTATATTGATGATTCAATCCATTATGGATTAAGGATCCAATTAGAGAATCATTTTAATTATTTCCTTAATGATAAGCTTTATCCCTTAGAAAATTTGAGATTTATCAGTCATAGCAGCGGAGCTATGGCAAAATTTTTATAAAAATTATGCATAAAAAATTTTCATTCAAAGCATAAAAAGAGGACTTCCTACCATATTCTAGGAATCATCATCCTAGATTAATTGAAAGAATTTCATTATAATCATGGAGAAATTGAATTTTAATAGTATGCATAAAGGATAAATTTTTATATCAAAAGTGTTATTTTTACCATTTTTATTTTCATGCATAGAAGTATGCATAATGGATAAATTTTTATATCAAAAGTGTTACTTTTATCATTTTTATTTCATACATAAAAGTATGCATAAAAGAAAATTTTTATATCAAAAGTGTTACTTTTATCATTTTTAATTTTCATGCATAGAAGTATGCATAAAGGAAAAATTTTTATATCAAAAGTGTTACTTTTATCATATTGGATTTCATGCATATAGGTATGCATAAAAGATATTCTTTTTATACTAAAAGTATGATTTTCCTCATAAATGGATTTTATGCTTAACTTAGATGCATAAGAGAAATTCTTTTATTCTAAAAGTATAATTCCCTACCAAATTGAAATCATGCATAAGAAGATGCATAAAAGATTGATTTTAATTTCGAAAGTGTTAGTCTCCTTAAATGGAATTTATGTATAAATAAATTTGTAGAGAAATCTTATATCAAATAAAAGAATTCTCTTTTTAAAAAAAAAAAGATATGAAATGTGATAAGATGTGATAAGAGGTGTATGAGATGTGATAAGAATTGATAAGATGCGTATGGAAAGTGATAGGATGTGATAAGAGGTGTGATAAGAGGTGATAAGATGCTTATGAAATAAGTTAGGATGTGATAAGATGAATTAAGATGTGTATGGGGGGATGAGGTAAGAAGTGTATGTGATAGGATAAGATGTATATGGGTTGTGATAGGGCGAGAATGGATATGATGTAAAAGATTAGATGTGAAGGTATATGGGGTTATATAAATGGGAATGTGAAAATGGATGTATGTATGTGGATGTGTGGATATGGAGATGGGAGTGTGGATGTATGAACATGAAAATGGATATATGCATGAAGATGTATATGCATAGATGTAAATGTGGATGTAGATGTGGATGTATAGATGTGAATGGATGTGGATGTATAGATGTAAATGGAAATGTGGATGTGGATGTATGTGAATGTGGATGTAGATGTGGATGTATAGATGTGAATGTGGAATGTGGATGTGGATGTATGTATGTATGTGGATGTAGATGTGGATGTATAGATGTGAATGGGAATGGGGATGTGGATGTATGTGAATGTGAATGTAGATGTGGATGTATGTGAATGAGAATGTAGATGTGAATGTGGAATGTGGATGTATAGATGTGGATGTATGGGAATGTGGATGTGGATGTATGTGAATGTGAATGTAGATGTGGATGTATAGATGTGAATGTGGAATGTGGATGTGGATGTATGTACGTATGTGGATGTAGATGTGGATGTATGGATGTGTATGTATGAATGTAGATATGGGATGTGGATGTATAAATGAGGATGTGAAAATGGAGGTAAGCATGTAGATGTGGATGCATGGATGTGAATGTGGATGTGGATGTGGATGTGGATATGGATGTGTATGTATGAATGTGGATATGGGATGTGGATGTATAAATGAGGATGTGAAAATGGAGATAAGCATGTAGATGTGGATGTATGGATGTGAATGTGGATGTGGATGTGGATGTATGGATGTGGATATGGATGTGAATATATGATATGTGATGTGAAGGAATCTGAAGTGAAGAGATGGAAAAGGAGGTGATTGGATGAGTACACATATACATGGAATGTGGAATAAGTAATGTGGATTAATGAGGGATAATGTGGAAAAATGAGAGTTAATATAGAAACTGTATTTGTAAACTGTTTGTAAATGCTGTTTGTAAATGGCTGTTTTATGTCAAGAATGCTGGGGAAGCATTTTGACCGTCTTGTGATTAAGGTCGTGGAGACCTAACTGATAAAGTTGCAACTGCTGACGGAGAGTCAATGGAGGACGTCTCGCGTAGCAAGGTCGACCGAGGTCTTGACCAGCCTCGGTTCGATTAAAATGGTGAGCTTCCGGTACGGTGGATGAGGGACCAAGGAAGCGGCCTATGAGTGAAGCGCTAGGTCACCTGCGAAGGATCCTAGAGGGTGCTGACCATACGGTGCTCGGGCTCTGGGTCGCCTAGGATACCCACGCGTGCGTCGAGGAAGATATTGGAACAAGGAGTAAGAGTTGTTTTGTGAAACCGGGCATGGATCTGGTTGACTGACCTTGCTGGTCCTCAACGGATGAGTCCATGGCTCTTTTATATGGATCTGTTGGTTGATCTTGCTGATCTTCAACGAGAGTCCATCTTGATAAGTGATTATATTGCCGAGTATTATGGGCTAGGAACTATAGAAACGGCCCCTGAGTGGTCAGGTGGTGAGCGTTCTAGTTGCCAATGATGCCATAGATACTCTGATGAAGGAATGATGGAAAATTTGAGAATCAATCGGATAATTTGGAAGACTGTGATCAGTGGTACTATGGTTTCATTAAAGGATTGTTTTAAAGTTAGCTGATGCTAAGAAAAAGGCAATTTCATATTGGGTGTGTAAGTGGTGTGCCTAATTTTATGTTGCATGAACTTCCGGCTAGGGGGCCTTGGAACTCTTTTCCTTGGTACCCGGGACAAAACCTAACCAAATTCCAAATTGGATCCCATCACTACAGTGGTTGGGCGGTTGGCTAACCCATGGGATCGGATGGGGTTAGGCTGGACTGATGGATCCGTAAACCGAGACTCAATTTCTGTTATTACGATAGATGAAGTAAGTCCCGGATAGTAACTGTTCTATGGATAGGAATCAACGGCTGTGCCTCTTGATGGGGAAAAAAGCGTTGATCCCAATGATCCAAGTGCAAGTTTCTTCCTTGATCCGACCGAGTATCTTTATAGGTGCAGTTGGATCAGCGTGATCAGTAATGATCTTGACTACGTTAGAGTAAAAAATTATCCTGGTGGAATCGCCCGTGCTTTCCGGGTAAGGGAAGTTTTTTCCGGGTTCGGTTTTGGAAAAACCGACGGATTAGTCTCTTGTCCGGATATCCGTGGACGAGGCCCCGAATGTGGGACCCCTGTCCCGTGCGAGAAGTGCTACTTCCGCTGCTAGTACCCGAATCCGTTGCTCGGTGGGAACAGGGGGATCTCACAATTGGTATCAGAGCGAATTGGTTAATAAAGATCAACTGAGAAGACAAATATGTCAAAAATTTATGTAGAAACACAAAAAGGTTGTAATTGTGTGATATAATTCATACAATTTGATATTCAAACTGAAATTCGTAATTTGGTAATTGGGTCTTCAGATAGAAGTACCGCAATTATATAGAATCCCTGACTTGCTTGAGGCCTAGACATGATGGTATTTACCTTATAATTCCAAGAGCCACGACTACCTGTATATACCGAGAGTATACTGCAGCTCTTTACTGACAGTATATACGAGTAAATCTAACACTTGAAATTATAAGCGTTAATGCTATCCAGATGATGAATTTGAATGTGGTTGATATGATTTTTAATTCTGTTTGGGAACTGATGAATTGATTGGGATTCTGATTGAAAAATGATGATTTTTGAAATTTAGTTGAAATATAATAACCTGAGCAAAACCGCAATGAGGATGAATGGGACGAGTCCCTGTAATGATAAATGATGATAATGATTTCAGCAAATCACTATGAGATTAGTGGATTGTGCTGTCAAAGTGCTATTGTTAACACTTGACTCGGTATATCAAGTTAAGGGATGACAAATTGAAAACTTGCTTGACTGAAATTCCCGTGGAGGAATGTTCAGAAAGAAAAATTTTTGATCTGATGGACCATTATCGTGTTAAAGATATGAATGATATGATCTAAAATGAAATTATTTAATGATGAGTTCTATATAAGGGATATTTATCCCCGTATTCTGTTGGGTTGACCAGAATATAAGGAACCCAGAATAAAATTGGATCTTAAGAAAAAGAGTTGTCCTCTACCTTGCGAGATGAGGACATCTCGCTCTTTTCAAGTGGGGTAGAATGTAAGATTCCTCCCCAGCCTTCGAGGTATACAGGAGTAAGAATCTCCCTTTCTGATCTTATAATTATTTCCTCTCTAAAATAAAAGAAAGTTCTGTTTAACAAAGGAAAACCCTTTTCCTAGAATACTTCTCAAGAGTCCCACCTGTTTTAAGGATTCAGAACAATGAGTTCAGAAGTGAGAATCGATGTTTTGGATATCAAGGTTTTGGTCTTCATTCCAAAAGAAGTTCTTTATCTCTTGGGGAGTATATGAAGTTATCCCCCAGATATTGTGAGCCTTATATCTGAATTCAATGAAAGTAGGTGACTTAGTCTACAAGCTTCTTTTATCTCTTCATCTCAAAATTCTTAATGCCTTCTATAGAAAAATGTGTCAAACCCAAATCATGGAAAGACAGTAAAACTTCAGTGGCAAGTTACCGTTGGCTTCTAAGTTACGCTAGCTCCTTCCTTTATATAAGTCGTAACTTTTACTTGTCGCTCACAGTAATCTTACTTCCATCGATCTCCTTTCTTTCTTAATCTCCTTCATGGCTTGGCAACAAGAACTAGTTTTATCCATAATGATTCCTCACCTTCAAGACGCAAGTGAATCTGTGAAGAAGGATTTTATAGAGCAGTATGAGCGCTCACTTTTCCCTCACTTGGGAACTTCTGTAGCGCAAACCAAATGGCGGACCTATCAAAACATAACTAGGGTAACACCCTGGGGTCAGCAGCACTTTCGTAACAATGTCCGCTTGGCCATGGTTATTGAAGCTTTGGGTTTGGGTCCCCGATACTACTGTGTCATGAGATCAAGGCATCTTGGGTTTTCTGAGCGGGTCTTCTTACTAGCATGTTTTCTTCCTCATGAGAAGATATGCCTTTATCCCGTTTTTGGCTTGCCTCTCAGAGGTCCTTTTGTTAGATCACCTCATACCACTGAGATAGGTGCAACAATAACCAACAGAATTATTCCCATAGATGAGTTACCTTATACTTGTGCAGCTTGTGAGGACTGCTTTTGTGATCATATGATGGACGGGCTTATGGAAGTGTAAAGAGTTCTTCTATCTTTACTGTATAAGTTCCGAGAATGAATAAAGTTTAAATCTTGTTCTTATTTTGAATCTTGCTCTCTTTACGACGTTTCTTGGTGGTTAATCTTGATTAAAATTTTTCTCTAAGTCTCATATTCGTGCATCTTGCGAAATTATCCCAGTTTGCGAGATGAGGACATCTCGCATTTTTTAAGTGGGGTAGAATGTAAGATTCCTCCCCCACCCCCTTTTTGATGTCTAGTATCTTTCCCTGTAATCAATCCCTCTTCAGAAATATAAAGACCTTGTTTCTATCTGTTTTAGCCTAGAGAGAGAAAAATATTCTAGAGAGAGAATATTCAGATTTTGAATATTTTTGGATAGAAAAATATCTCTTCTAATTCAGATGAGTTCCCCTGAAACAGAAATTCAAAAAGAATTTTCCAATGTGCAATTGGAATTAATTGAAAATAGCTATAAAGAACCTTAGCCTAAGGGTCTAGATTTTCAGAAATCTTTAGACTATGGTCCAATTAAGGTTCCTATGGACCAATAGCATCAATCCATGTGTAGGGAGGAGATAAATCCAACTTGTAAAAAGAAAATACCCAAAAATGAGTAAATGCTCACATGAGGTGAAGAGTTGAAAATGTACAAGGTTTATTAGTAAAAAACTATGAGCAATATTAAAAATATGACATATGTAAGGAAGGGGAATTCTTTAAAGGAGGTGCATATTTCACATAAGATGAAGAGTTGAAAATGTACAAGGTTTATTAGTAAAAAATTATGAGCAATATTAAAAGTATGACATATGTAAGGAAGAGGAGTTCTTTAAAGGAGGTGCATATTTCACATAAGATGAAGAGTTGAAAATGTACAAGGTTTATTAGTAAAAAAATTATGAGCAATATTAAAAGTATGACATATGTAAGAAAGAGGAGTTCTTTAAAGGAGGTGCATATTTCACATGCTTGAATGAGTTTTAAACTCATAAAAATTGAGATATTTCATCTCTCCTCTCTCCTCATTCAAGTCTAGTTCCAAAAAGTTAGCTTAACTGACCTAAAAATGGTCAAATATTGACCAAACTGATTTAGAAAATTCTAGAATCAATTTGTTTGGTTAGGAGCTCAATTTTTCCTATAAATAGAAGCCTCCCCCTTGTTGAAAAATATATAGTGTTTATGCATCGTTACTCTACTCCACCTAAGCCAGAAACTGTGAATTCATTTAATAATTCACTAGTTTTTGGAGCTTCCCTCTTTCTTCAATCCCCATTAGTGGCTCCATCAACATACTTAACCAATTGATTGGTTGGGGGCCTCTACCGTGAACAAAGAATCAAGCAAGTTGTAAGGTAATTAGTGAATATTCATCGTTCTATAATTTCTCAATGTTTCTCTCTTCTCAACCCCTCTCAAGCTTGAGAAGTTTAATTGGTATGGTTTTTTTTTAAATGCTATTGAAGTTTGAATAGTAGTGAAGAGTTACATAATTTAATAAATGCTATTGAAGTTAATTTTCATTTATGTTTAAATTCTAATGATTCTTATGTAAATTCTCTCTCTCACTCAAGAAATGGTCATACTCATGACCCATTCTCAATCCAAATCAAGCTTTTCATAAAGCTTTTCCTTAACCCAAGATTAAGCTATGCTTGAGGCCAAATTAATGGCTTTTTCTTATGCTTTTAGTTTATGTATATTGATGATTCAATCCATTATGGATTAAGGATCCAATTAGAGAATCATTTTAATTATTTCCTTAATGATAAGCTTTATCCCTTAGAAAATTTGAGATTTATCAGTCATAGCAGCGGAGCTATGGCAAAATTTTTATAAAAATTATGCATAAAAAATTTTCATTCAAAGCATAAAAAGAGGACTTCCTACCATATTCTAGGAATCATCATCCTAGATTAATTGAAAGAATTTCATTATAATCATGGAGAAATTGAATTTTAATAGTATGCATAAAGGATAAATTTTTATATCAAAAGTGTTATTTTTACCATTTTTATTTTCATGCATAGAAGTATGCATAATGGATAAATTTTTATATCAAAAGTGTTACTTTTATCATTTTTATTTCATACATAAAAGTATGCATAAAAGAAAATTTTTATATCAAAAGTGTTACTTTTATCATTTTTAATTTTCATGCATAGAAGTATGCATAAAGGAAAAATTTTTATATCAAAAGTGTTACTTTTATCATATTGGATTTCATGCATATAGGTATGCATAAAAGATATTCTTTTTATACTAAAAGTATGATTTTCCTCATAAATGGATTTTATGCTTAACTTAGATGCATAAGAGAAATTCTTTTATTCTAAAAGTATAATTCCCTACCAAATTGAAATCATGCATAAGAAGATGCATAAAAGATTGATTTTAATTTCAAAAGTGTTAGTCTCCTTAAATGGAATTTATGTATAAATAAATGTGTAGAGAAATCTTATATCAAATAAAAGAATTCTCTTTTTAAAAAAAAAAAGATATGAAATGTGATAAGATGTGATAAGAGGTGTATGAGATGTGATAAGAATTGATAAGATGCGTATGGAAAGTGATAGGATGTGATAAGAGGTGTGATAAGAGGTGATAAGATGCTTATGAAATAAGTTAGGATGTGATAAGATGAATTAAGATGTGTATGGGGGGATGAGGTAAGAAGTGTATGTGATAGGATAAGATGTATATGGGTTGTGATAGGGCGAGAATGGATATGATGTAAAAGATTAGATGTGAAGGTATATGGGGTTATATAAATGGGAATGTGAAAATGGATGTATGTATGTGGATGTGTGGATATGGAGATGGGAGTGTGGATGTATGAACATGAAAATGGATATATGCATGAAGATGTATATGCATAGATGTAAATGTGGATGTAGATGTGGATGTATAGATGTGAATGGATGTGGATGTATAGATGTAAATGGAAATGTGGATGTGGATGTATGTGAATGTGGATGTAGATGTGGATGTATAGATGTGAATGTGGAATGTGGATGTGGATGTATGTATGTATGTGGATGTAGATGTGGATGTATAGATGTGAATGGGAATGGGGATGTGGATGTATGTGAATGTGAATGTAGATGTGGATGTATGTGAATGAGAATGTAGATGTGAATGTGGAATGTGGATGTATAGATGTGGATGTATGGGAATGTGGATGTGGATGTATGTGAATGTGAATGTAGATGTGGATGTATAGATGTGAATGTGGAATGTGGATGTGGATGTATGTACGTATGTGGATGTAGATGTGGATGTATGGATGTGTATGTATGAATGTAGATATGGGATGTGGATGTATAAATGAGGATGTGAAAATGGAGGTAAGCATGTAGATGTGGATGCATGGATGTGAATGTGGATGTGGATGTGGATGTGGATATGGATGTGTATGTATGAATGTGGATATGGGATGTGGATGTATAAATGAGGATGTGAAAATGGAGATAAGCATGTAGATGTGGATGTATGGATGTGAATGTGGATGTGGATGTGGATGTATGGATGTGGATATGGATGTGAATATATGATATGTGATGTGAAGGAATCTGAAGTGAAGAGATGGAAAAGGAGGTGATTGGATGAGTACACATATACATGGAATGTGGAATAAGTAATGTGGATTAATGAGGGATAATGTGGAAAAATGAGAGTTAATATAGAAACTGTATTTGTAAACTGTTTGTAAATGCTGTTTGTAAATGGCTGTTTTATGTCAAGAATGCTGGGGAAGCATTTTGACCGTCTTGTGATTAAGGTCGTGGAGACCTAACTGATAAAGTTGCAACTGCTGACGGAGAGTCAATGGAGGACGTCTCGCGTAGCAAGGTCGACCGAGGTCTTGACCAGCCTCGGTTCGATTAAAATGGTGAGCTTCCGGTACGGTGGATGAGGGACCAAGGAAGCGGCCTATGAGTGAAGCGCTAGGTCACCTGCGAAGGATCCTAGAGGGTGCTGACCATACGGTGCTCGGGCTCTGGGTCGCCTAGGATACCCACGCGTGCGTCGAGGAAGATATTGGAACAAGGAGTAAGAGTTGTTTTGTGAAACCGGGCATGGATCTGGTTGACTGACCTTGCTGGTCCTCAACGGATGAGTCCATGGCTCTTTTATATGGATCTGTTGGTTGATCTTGCTGATCTTCAACGAGAGTCCATCTTGATAAGTGATTATATTGCCGAGTATTATGGGCTAGGAACTATAGAAACGGCCCCTGAGTGGTCAGGTGGTGAGCGTTCTAGTTGCCAATGATGCCATAGATACTCTGATGAAGGAATGATGGAAAATTTGAGAATCAATCGGATAATTTGGAAGACTGTGATCAGTGGTACTATGGTTTCATTAAAGGATTGTTTTAAAGTTAGCTGATGCTAAGAAAAAGGCAATTTCATATTGGGTGTGTAAGTGGTGTGCCTAATTTTATGTTGCATGAACTTCCGGCTAGGGGGCCTTGGAACTCTTTTCCTTGGTACCCGGGACAAAACCTAACCAAATTCCAAATTGGATCCCATCACTACAGTGGTTGGGCGGTTGGCTAACCCATGGGATCGGATGGGGTTAGGCTGGACTGATGGATCCGTAAACCGAGACTCAATTTCTGTTATTACGATAGATGAAGTAAGTCCCGGATAGTAACTGTTCTATGGATAGGAATCAACGGCTGTGCCTCTTGATGGGGAAAAAAGCGTTGATCCCAATGATCCAAGTGCAAGTTTCTTCCTTGATCCGACCGAGTATCTTTATAGGTGCAGTTGGATCAGCGTGATCAGTAATGATCTTGACTACGTTAGAGTAAAAAATTATCCTGGTGGAATCGCCCGTGCTTTCCGGGTAAGGGAAGTTTTTTCCGGGTTCGGTTTTGGAAAAACCGACGGATTAGTCTCTTATCCGGATATCCGTGGACGAGGCCCCGAATGTGGGACCCCTGTCCCGTGCGAGAAGTGCTACTTCCGCTGCTAGTACCCGAATCCGTTGCTCGGTGGGAACAGGGGGATCTCACACTGTGTCTATGAAGACGAATATGTCTTCCTCTTAGAAGAGGCTCACTCTACCTGTGCTAGGGGGCACTTTGCAATAGATATCACTGCACGCAAAGTCCTCATAGCCGGGTTATGGTGGCCCACCTTAATGGGGCTGATACAACAGAATATGTCAAGTAGTGTGATGAATGAGCGAGAATTCCCCACTTTAAGGATAGCATGCTCCTGAACCCTATTGTGTCCTTGCAAACCTTCTAAAAGTGGGGCATTGATTTCATTGGGCCCATTAGTCTCGTGGCTAGATACACTCACGCCTGATATATTATCGCCACCACACGAACTATTGTACAAAATGGGTCGAAGCGCTCGGGCAAACCCATAAAGCTAATGCACACTCTACCGCAAAATTCCTGCATGAGTTAGTAATCACACACTTTGGTTGTTCCCTTGAGACTGTGAGCGACAATGGAACGCACTTTATTAATGAGGTAATCTAATTCCTCTTACAAGAATTCCTTGTCACTCATAGAAAATCTTCCCCATCACCCCCAAGCTAATGGTCAAGCAAAAAGCACCAACAAAGTTCTATGTGCCATTCTCACCAAAATGGTTGAGGCTAGCCGCAACGATTGGGAACAAAAGTTGCCACCAGCACTCTAGGTCTATAAAACTTCCTACAAGGGTTCTACCAATGCCATACCCTTCAGTCTGACCTATGTTACTGAAGCGGTTATGCCAATGGAGTACTTGGTTCCAAGTTTACGAATTGTTGTACAAGAAAAACTCATGGGGAATGTCCTAGGCTGTCACCTGTTCGATCTTGAAAAGCTTGATGAAACATGCCTCCTAGCTATATATAGCATGATTGTAGAAAATCTAAGGCGTAAACAATGTTTCAATGACTTGCTGAAGGAAAAGCAAAGGAGTGAGGGCGACATGGTCCTCCTCTTCAGCACAAAAAAACATAAAAAGAAACTCAAGCTAAGAGGCATAGGACCTTTCCTAGTCACTGCGACCCCACATGACGCTATGTGCATAGAGACACTCGACGGTGTAAAAATGGTGGGATATTTCAATGGTAGCAAATTAAAACGTTACTACGGCCCACTAACCGAAACCACCCTAAGGGCCATTCATGAGACAAAAAACAAAGAAAAAACAACCACAAAGAAATGAGACGAGCAGCTCAACAAGAGGCTAAAACGAGGCAAGCCAACCTTAGGCAAAAAAATATAGTTGTCAACATGGCCCAAGCTGTAGACCTTGAAGAAGAAGATTGGGAGGTGAAGCCTGCTTGGTTATGGTTAGGAATGACCACCCCGATGAGCTTCACCCAAAAATTATCTCTTGTAGATATAGGGACTAATTAATGTCTTATTAGACATGGCTTTCCCTTAGGGAACCCCCATCGAAAGAGACTCCTGCCAGGGTCACAACAGTGGCATCTCAAGAAGTTAACTATTTAGGAACAATCATACTATTGTTCCACATTGGAAATAATCCCTTGGAAGGGAAAGTTTATGTGATGCTTGCAGGAACCATGCATGAAGAGACTCTTCCTCTACTAGAAGAGGTTAGATGGGCCACAACTGGTGCAACATAGACTAGGATGCAAGGACCGCTACCCTATAGCTGGCCTCAGGCAAAGTTATAGTCCTCATGATGGATAAAGAACCTGTACCCTCTGCTCCCATGCCAAGAAGTGACTCCTCCCCTTACCATCATCAATCCACCCTCCACTCCACACAGATCCATACCGCTCAAAAAGAGGAGACTCTCCACTCCGGACACACCATTGCCTTGCATATCCTCTCCACTACCCCACTCGGTAGCAGTCTAATATGAACTCTCAAAAGCCACCACCGCTTTGTTGACCCCCCCCACACAACTAACCACACTAACCCTCCTAATAACAGCGCTAACAAATGCACACAAGGCAAGCACTCTCAAAGGTGGGTACCTAAATGGCTTCTCGAAGCGCAAGGGTATTATGAAGGTACTTCCACTCTGTGGATCCCATGATGATCCACTCCCCATACTCATAGACCGGCAACCCTAACTCCTTGTCCCTCTCACTGGTAACCAGTTTGACAACCCTAGGCCCACAGGGTATAGGACACACGCCAGCCAAAATGCTCCCCAAAGCCAACCTATCCTCACTCATAGCCTAAGCCTAAGCCTTTCCCAACAACAACTTCCTGGTGGATCCCAAAACCTCTACTTCAGGCTCAACATTAGTATGAGGGAAATCACCAAATTTGGGTCCCCAAATCATCAAGGCACCTACTCGTCACTCTGTAGTTACCAACCCTTCAATGGAAACCTAAAGTGGCCTCCGCCACAAATACTGCACAAGAGGAAGGGAAGCAAAAGTTTCACGCGATGACCCCTTGCCCCCCCTAACTGCATCCCATACTCCATACCAAAGATATACCATCGACGTCGGCTACTCCCCCACAGTCTACCTCGGAGAACTCCCAATCATCGCTTCACCTCTCCATTCTCAACTGCTCCCTCATTATACAAGCCTCTGAAATCCCCAAGGAAATATCAACCTCGCCACCATCACCGAATTGGAACCGTCTCCTCCATTTGGCGAATTGGGCACAGAGTAAGTATAAAACCCACAGTGGGGTGGTGTTGGCTACATAGCCCACGAGTACAGAACCTGTTTGCAGGGTGCCCTTAAAAAATATATATATTTGCCACTACCTAACTTGCCACCCACCACCGTACCATTCTCCTTGAGCATTTCCAGAGCCGTACCTAACTTGCCACCACTGTACCATTCTCCTTGAGCATTGCCATAGCCGTACCATTCAGAACTTCAGCTTGCCATGACCGTACCATTCTCATTCACTTTTGCTGCGGCCGTAACATTCTCCTTCAGCATTGCCACGACTGCTCCATCCTTAGCTCCAAATGCCACTCCCGTTCCAACCTCAACCTCAACTACCATGGCCGTTCCAAACAGATGGCACGCCTGTACCAAACGAAGCCATGCTCGTTCCAACCTCCAATCCACATGGTACACCCGTAACATTCATAAGCGTATGTCCGTTTCTTGGAATTTCCACACCCGTACCATCTACTTGCCACCACGGTTGTGTCCTTCTAAAAACTATATATATGGGCCCACCCCTCTCATTTCCTCACTTTCTACTTTCAAGTTTCAGCCTACTTGAACCCTTACCAGATTTTTTCTTGAGCTTTCCCTTTCTCTCCATCATCCATCACCCATGGCTAAAACTTTTGACTCCTCCCTTGGTGGAGGTTCACAACAAGCACCCCGTCCTTAGGAAGAAGTGCCCAACAGGGGGACGCTTTGAGGATTATGGCCGCCACCTGCCGACCCAATTGCTATAGGGTTGTTGCTCTGCTGACCCAGTCGCTTGCCTCCCGCTTGGAGCAGCTTGGGCTTGGCGGGCTTGCCCACTATGGAGACTTGGGAACCTGACCTATACAATTGCTTGTACTAAATATAGAGACATATGATGCCAAATAGGCAATAGGTCAAGTGCTGGATATTGAAGGACAGGTGCACATAGTACATCTTAGTGTTGACGTGGTCCGAGAAGCCCTCCACCTCCCCCGAATGGAGCAGCCCTATGTGCGGCTCACCAACGCCCCACGATTGAATTGTGGCACTTTTAGGGGCAACACTATCAAGGACAGAGGTAATATTACACAGAAGGAGCTGGTGATGCTAGCCAGAGCACTCTCCTTTTTAATGACAACCACACGGTGGATAGACCGCTTTAGCAAGTGCAATCTTTTGACATTGGCCAGAGTCCACCAAAAAATGCTCGTCAACTGGGCTGAATATTTGCATAAGGAGCTGCACGCATTATGTGCTAACCCCCAAGGCAAGCTTGCACACAGCAATCACCCTTCTCACAAAGGTACTCTACCATGCCACTGGATGAGAGGAGCTCTCCAGGGCAGTGTAGCTCACAGGGCTAGATGCAATCCCAATGTCCCTACCTCCCCCCCAATCCTCTCCCACCTCTCTGTCACCAAAGTGCCGTCACCTAGACCCTAAAGGCAAAGAGCACCTTCCCCCCCAATCTAGCCAGAGCCCCACCCCATAAGAACTGAAAGCTCTAGAAGCCTAGCGTAAGGCCACTAAGGAGGAGGCATAAAGGCATGCATTTTTGGATCAGAATCTCTTTAAAACCCCACCACCCATAGGATCTTCACCATACCCTCCTCGTCACTTAAAAGCGGGACCCTCATCTCCTCCCTCGTCCCACATAAATACTATGGAAAATTCTCCGGCCCGCTGGGCATGCACGGCAATTTCAAATCCCATGAAGCATATGCAAAAAGCATCCGTGCATCACATGGGGAAGTTTCAAACTTTGCCTAGGGTGTCTCTCTCACATGCCCTAAGAACTCATCATGCAGACGACGGACTGCATCTATAGAGTATCCTCATGATCCGTAGGACACATGATAGGCATAGAAGTGTCGATGCTCGGTATGCTTGCTATCATATCTACCCTTGAGATTATGCCCACATGATCTAACTCACAAAAATCACTATCACATACATCATCATCATGTGCATATGTGCCCGTGGCATTACATGCACGTATATTACTATGATTATGTGCATGTGTGTGCAATACATAGAAGTGTGGATGCTCGATATGCTCAATACATAGAAGTGTGGATGCTCGATATGCTCATTGCCATCTCTACCCTCCTCGAGACCATGTCCACGTGATGTGACTCACACACATAACAATTACATACATCATCATCACGTGCATATGTGTCCGTGGCATCATGTGCACACATATATCAATATGATCATGTGCATGTGTGTGCAATACCTCAATATCATCATGCGTGTGTGTGTGTATAATACATCATCCCCATCGTAATACAATGAGTGAGTCGACCTAAGTAAATGAGAATCAATGAAATGATGGCTAGTCGATGTCGTGGGGGTGAGTCGTTGAAGCTATCAAGGCCCATGCAAACACCACTATGATAGGAGTGAAAGAGTAAGCATGCCGTATATGTTTCCTCCTAGGATCTGATTCTATCATGACAAGACTCCATGAATGCTCCCCATGAATGACCATCATGATTGTCATCACCCATATAATCATCCATGTAGCGGGATCATGAACATCATCATCATTCTTGACGGAATGATACAGATGAAACCCAAACTTGCACGTGCACCACTCCTCCCAAAAGTGTTGGTATGTGCAAAGGGTCCCAATCGACCAATGAAATCCAAGTAGGCACCATAGCTCTTCATTTGATCCCATACTTGAAGGTATGTAAAGATGCACACATGTACATAGTCCTACGCATAGCATGATAATGCTGCCTGCTCATCCGAACTAAACATCTAATAATCATGAGATGCATATAGCTTACCGACATGACATACATACGCAATATTACACCTCGATGCCATACAAACATCCAAAATGCCCAAAGTATGATGCGTGTGTGAACAAACACCAATAAGGCCTACAATGTGTGCATGAACTCACAAAATCCCCAAGTGTGCGACACAAGTCCAAAATGTGCTAATGCGCGTGATCAAGGCTATAAAAGCACAAATAGTGTGAAAAAATGTGCGACACAAGTCCAAAATGTGCTAATGCGCGTGATCAAGGCTATAAAAGCACAAATAGTATGTAAAAAATGCTAATAATGCCAAAGTGTGCATGAATCAAGGTTAACAATGCACAAGTAATACATTGTGCATGAACAAACCCAAATAATGCACTCATAATGCATCAACACGTGTGTCACACATCGCATGCACGTGAAAATCACCAAGGAAACTCATAGCATGTGAATAACTCCAAATAGTGCGTCAAACTAGGTGAACAAGCCCATCAAAGTGTAAATCATGGAAACAAGACCCACAATGCATAAGGGCTTATGAACAAGTGGTAATAATGTGCTAATGCGTGTGACACACCTCACAAGACACCACTATGTGTAAACAAGTTGCATAGTCAATATAGATCTCCCCAAGCATGCCTCTGCATGTGAACTGCCCTTGACAATCAAGAGTGTAGGGGTGAGAAAATGTGAATAAACCATGTAGGGGTGAGAAATTGTGGACCATGTAGGTATGAGAGAGCGTGAATGGACCAAGTGTAAATGCTTGGCCAAATAATGGGAATGTGAAGTGGCCAACCCTAAAGTTGGGGTAAAAGGAAAAAACAAAGACAAGTGTATTGCTTCTCCTTTTCATTCTCACATTGGCGGCCAATGGAGTCTCTCTCTCTTCCTCTGCACACACTAGCTGCAAAAAATTATGAGAGCTCAAGAGCTTAAGGGTGCTGTGTTTGTTGTCTCTCTCCTTTCTCAAAGAAATCTGCACTTTTTTTTTTGTTTTCTCCCTCACGCAGACTGTGATGAGGTGTTGTTGAGGCTACGATTTGAGCTATGTGCTATAGTTTGCAATGATGCAGACGAAGCGCTCAATTGTAATGCATGTGATACAAACCAATGCTGTGCTACAGTCTGCAGTGATGATGATGAAGTGCTCAGCTGTAATTCTTGTGATGCCGCGAAGGTTCTCTCTTTTTGCAATGACGTAGATACCTCCTTAATAGTGATGCAAAATTAGCACTCTGCGCTTGGAGGTAAACTAGTAGTAGGAACTCCGACTTTGATGACACCAACTGTTAGTTGATTCTTATGCTCCTAGTTTGATGATCCGAGGATGATGCCAACCGAGTTTGATAACACCAACTGTTAGTTGATTCTTATGCTCCTAGTTTGATGATCCGAGGATGATGCCAACCGAGTTTGATAACACCAACCCAATTGAGCTTTGACCAGTGCTTTGCACTTAGGAAGTGCTCCTAGCTGGCTTGTTTGTGATCTTGGCACTTTTTTTTGTTGTTGTTGTTGTGTAGTTTCTTGTAAGCCCTGCCATATCTCCTATTTGTCAACATTTCTCCCATTGTGAGCTATCATTTCTATGATGTCAGTGTTGTCATTGATCCTCCATAACTTATGCTGAATGCACATTGCGATGGAGGTCTTATAGGAAAGCATTATGCCCGGTGTCAAGTTGCATGGAGGTCGCATAATTGTGTTTAGCAAGACCACTAGGCACACAGCCGACTGTAGCTCTCATGCCAGTGTCTCTCGACCGCAGTAAGATCTTCCATATGCCATGAATGTAGTAAAAAATTACTATTAGACTCGGTCTGCACTCCTTCAGTGTCACTGGTATACCTAGAGCACATGTGCTGCCTCTAGGGAAGCTCTTTATGAACATTTAGACTATCTCTTACTCAAGCATTTGCATGTACTTGAGTTTTGTTCACTATAGGGGTGATGCTTGATTGTGTTGGTTGTCTGACCTCTAATGGTGTGGCAGTGAAATAAGAAAATCCATGGTCTTCAAGCCTATTCCAATCTTCTTTGTAATATAGAGCCCAACTCATATGTGCTTTGTGTAGAGGACAGGCTATCTCTTTTGTCACAAAGGCACTCTTCTTGTAGAGTAGCACCTACTTGAGTTCCGCAAAATAAATGTTCACCTCTCCATTCTTCTTGTTATTGCACAAGTGCTATGTTATAGACAGCTTAAGTAGGAACTTTGTTTTTAGCTTGTAACAAACCAATTCTATATCACATCATTTGCATCCTACACTTGTTCTATACTTGTTGATTATTGCATCTACAACTTGTACTTTGTTTATTATAGATTTTGTTGTTATGTCTTCAAGTACATCATCTAAGATATCAACACAGCATAAGTGGCTAAACTTAAGCAATCTCCAAGAGAGATCCATTTTCCAAGTGTTTGCCCTCTTTCAATGAGAGTTTAGGCAAAGCTCAATGATGAAAAGGCTCACGTATTATGCTGTTGTAGAACTCAATCTTGATTTTAGTGTCATGCTTATCACTAATCATTCTTGCAAGAGAACTTCCCAATTAATAAGTATTGTATATAGATTAGGATAACCCTATGATGTATGGGGAACAATGGCTCACACTAGTGGGCTAGGTCTCTATTATGTGTATTTGTATCAAATACACATAATTTTGCACCATTTTTGTATTAAACTACAAGTTGCACTCAATCTTTACCGAAACTGCACTTGCTTTATTAACATAGTACTTTTGTGGCCTATTTGCTTGGACTTTCACAAAAGTAACACTAATATTTGAAAATTAGTATCAATCCACTTGATTAGATTGTAAACAATATAATTTGAGGATAGTATTCACAAATCACTATAGTTTAATCTTGGCACTTCAACTGTTTCTTGGTATTTCATATTTTTCTTGATATTTCAATTGTTTCTTGCAAGAATTCAACGAGAATTGCAACAAACAACAAAAAATGCAAGGAATGTGTAGAACTTTGACAATATCACTCATAACTATGAATCTTTTCTTCAATCTTGCTATCTTAAATTCTGCGCTGATTCTTGAAACAAATCTTCAATGCCCTTCACTTTCACTTGAAACTTCACAACAATGCATTCTACCAACAACCATATTCTATAAACTTTCTTAAAACAATATCAAGATTATGCACACTTTCTTGAAACTGCACCAAGATTCTGCACATTTTCTTGAAACCACATCAAGATTCTACACACTTTCTATTAAGATTCTGTACATCGACCTTCTTCTCGCAGTATTCCTTCAAGAACTCAAATATTTGGCAATCTAGGATTTTAATCTTGAAGAAATAAGGGCTCTGATGATAATCTTTGAAAAAGTATGCTCCCTAAGCAAGATAATGTAAGAAATCACTCAAAATTGGTTGTTGAAACTTCTGTAAGCCTAATTTCAAAAATCAAGAAAATTTTCAAGAAATCAAGGGTAAGAAGATCAAGGAATTGAAGAAATCAAGTAGTAAAGTGAATTAGGGTTTGGAAAACAATGATTAATTCAAATTTAAAAAGGATTAACATAAATTACATTATTAATCTTCTCAAATCAAGAAATTAACAAAATCTAAAAACTATGTAAACATCAATTCTATAAATGATTAACACTAATCATGATCAAGAAAATGCATTTTGAAAAACTAGATTAATAACAACCTAAAAATGACTATCAATAATCATGATCAAGAAGATGCATTCTAAAAATTAAATTAGAAACAATCGAAAATGATTAATATCCTAAACAAAGCATCAAGATCTAAGCCAAGAGCTCTGATACTTCCATTCATTAGCATGGAGGAGTACACATTTCCTATGCATCGTAGGGAGTAGCACCTATTGCACTCATAATAGAGTACACACATAGCTTCTCAAAAGGGAGAGCTCACCATGGAAGCTTGGTCTAACTAAGAAGATAACCAAATGGTGTATGTAAAAAAGGGTATCAAAAGGTATAATATCTTACGGTGGCTGGTGCCTTTCATGGTCCCAAGGTCCCCATATGCTCTATACAACATATGTGCAAATGCCCCTAATCTCCATGTGTGTAGGCCCATCCCCCATATGTATGTGCTATCTTGCATGCAATCAAAAAAATGGCATCACTATGTTGTATATGCAATCAAAAAATGGCATCACTATGTTTATGAAAGCAAATTTTATGTGCGAAGTGACTATATGATTCTTTAATTCTTCCTATCACAATCAAAGCTTTCACCTAAGCAAAGAAGGTGGTTGGTTTCCCTTCAACAATATGATTTTGAGATCACATATATGAAGGGAAAGGAAAATGTGGTGGTGGATCCACTTTCTAGAATGTGGGCTGTTCACTATTGGCCATCACGGAGGTGCATAATGATTGGATTGAGGAGATTCAAGAGGAATACATGCACAAATTACAACATGGTGTTTGTGATGATTTACCTCATTTCAGGTTACAAAATGGTCTCCTCTATCACAAGGAAAGGGTGTATCTTGTACCCCACTTATCCTTCAAGAAAAAGGTCACGGATGAGATGCATTCTACTCCCACGGTGGGACACTTGGGTTTGTTCAACACATATGATGCCATAAGGAAGAGATCTCATTGGAAAGGTCAATGGAGGGAAGTCAAAGAGTATGTTGCTAAATGCATGCCTTGTCAACTCAACAAGGATCCCACACACAAGCTCGGTGGTTTGCTTCAGCCCTTACCTATTCCTGAGGGAAAATCGTGACACATATTGCTATGGATTTCATTACCGGCTTGCCATCTACCAAGAGGGGATGGGATAGCAAAAAAAGTGAGACACTCAGCATCTATGGTGGCACACCAAATCATGGAAAATGTCTTCAAGTTGCATGGTATGCTACAGCAAATAGTAAGTGACCGAGATGTGAAGTTCATGGGCACATTTTGGCATACATTGTTTGATAGCATGTGTACAAGTTGACTTCTAGTACGGCCTATCATCCGAAAACTAATGGTCAAACCGAGAGGGTCAATAAGTGGCTTGAGACTTACTTGAGGCATTATTGCTATGAAACACAACATGCATGGGATAATTGGTTGCATTTGGTGGAGTTTACCTACAATAGCACCTATCATAGTAGCATTGGAATGTCGTTTTTTGAGGCTGTGTATGGATACAAGGTGCATGTACCGATCTTAGCATTCAAGCAAGAGAACGCAAATCCACATGCAAGGGAGGAAGTGGAAAGAATGCAAACTCTTTTGTTGGCTTGTTTGTGATCTTCGCACCTGTTTTTTTTTTTTGGTAGTTGCTTGTAAGCCCTCCCATATCTCCTATTCGTCAACATTTCTCCCGTTGTGAGCTATCATTTCTATGATGTCAGTGTTGTTGGAAAATCAGCGCAAGTGGCAACACTATTGTCGTCATTGATCCTCCATAACTTATGCTAGATGCACATTGCGATGGAGGTCTTATAGGAAAGCATCATGCCCGGTGTCAAGTTGCATGGAGGTCGCATAATTGTGTTTAACAAGACCACTAGGCACATAGCCGACTGTAGCTCTCATGCCAGTGTCTCTCGACCGCAGTAAGATCTTCCATATACCATGAATGTAGTAAAAAATTACTATTAGACTCGGTCTGCACTCCTTCAGTGTCACTAGTATACCTAGAGCACATGTGCTGCCTCTGGGGAAGCTCTTTATGAACATTTAGACTGTCTCTTACTCAAGAATTTGCATGTACTTGAGTTTTGTTCACTATAGGGGTGATGCTTGATTGTGTTGGTTGTCTGACCTCTAATGGTGTGGCAGTAAAATAAGAAAATCCATGGTCTTCAAGCCTATTCCAATCTTCTTTGTAATATAGAGCCCAACTCATATGTGCTTTGTGTAGAGGACAGGCTATCTCTTTTGTCACAAAGGCACTCTTCCTGTAGAGTAGCACCTACTTGAGTTCCGCAAAATAAATGTTCACCTCTCCATTCTTCTTGTTATTGCACAAGTGCTATGTTATAGACAGCTTAAGTAGGAACTTTGTTTTTAGCTTGTAACAAACCAATTCTATATCACATCATTTGCATCCTACACTTGTTCTATACTTGTTGATTATTGCATTTACAACTTGTACTTTGTTTATTGTTGTAGATTTTGTTGTTATGTCTTCAAGTACATCATCTAAGATATCAACACAGCATAAGTGGCTAAACTTAAGCAATCTCCAAGAGAGATCCATTTTCCAAGTGTTTTCCCTCTTTCAATGAGAGTTTAGGCAAAGCTCAATGATGAAAAGGCTCACGTATTATGCTGTTGTAGAACTCAATCTTGATTTTAGTCTCATGCTTATCACTAATCATTCTTGCAAGAGAACTTCCCAATTAATAAGTATTGTATATAGATTAGGATAACCCTATGGTGTATGGGGAACACTGGCTCACACTAGTGGGCTAGGTCTCTATTATGTGTATTTGTATCAAATACACATAATTTTGCACCATTTTTGTATTAAACTACAAGCTGCACTCAATCTTTACCGAAACTGCACTTGCTTTATTAACATAGTACTTTTGTGGCCTATTTGCTTGGACTTTCACAAAAGTAACACTAATATTTGAAAATTAGTATCAATCCACTTGATTAGATTGTAAACAATATAATTTGAGGATAGTATTCACAAATCACTATAGTTTAATCTTGGCACTTCAACTGTTTCTTGGTATTTCATATTTTTCTTGATATTTCAATTGTTTCTTGCAAGAATTCAATGAGAACTGCAACAAACAACAAAAAATGCAAGGAATGTGTAGAACTTTGACAATATCACTCACAACTATGAATCTTTTCTTCAATCTCACTATCTTAAATTCTGCGCTGATTCTTGAAACAAATCTTCAATGCCCTTCACTTTCACTTGAAACTTCACAACAATGCATTCTACCAACAACCATATTCTGTAAACTTTCTTAAAACAATATCAAGATTATGCACACTTTCTTGAAACTGCACGAAGATTCTGCACATTTTCTTGAAACCACATCAAGATTCTACACACTTTCTTGAAATTGCATTAAGATTCTGTACATCGACCTTCTTCTCGCAGTATTCCTTCAAGAACTCAAATATTTGCAAAGGATTAACATAAATTACATTAATAATCTTCTCAAATCAAGAAATTAGCAAAATCTGAAAACTGTGTAAACATCAATTCTATAAATGATTAACACTAATCATGATCAAGAAAATGCATTTCGAAAAACTAGATTAATAACAACCTGAAAATGATTATCAGTAATCATGATCAAGAAGATGCATTCTAAAAATTAAATTAGAAACAATCGAAAATGATTAGCACCTATTGCACTCATATTAGAGTACACACATAGCTTCTCAAAAGGGAGAGCTCACCATGGAAGCTTGCTCTAACTAAGAAGATAACCAAATGGTGTATGTAAAAAAGGGTATCAAAAGGTATAATATCTTATGGCTGGTGCCTTTTATGGTCCCAAGGTCCCCATATGCTCTATACAACATATGTGCAAATGCCCCTAAGCTCCATGTGTGTAGGCCCATCCCCCATATGTATGTGCTATCTTACATGCAATCAAAAAAATGGCATCACTATGTTGTATATGCAATCAAAAAATGGCATCACTATGTTTATGAAAGCAAATTTTATGTGCGAAGTAACCATATGATTCTTTAATTATTCCTATCACAATCAAAGCTTTCACCTAAGCAAAGAAGGTGGTTGGTTGCCCTTCAACAATATGATTTTGAGATCACATATATGAAGGGAAAGGAAAATGTGGTGGTGGATCCACTTTCTAGAATGTGGGTTGTTCACTATTGGCCCCATCACGGAGGTGCATAATGATTGGATTGAGGAGATTCAAGAGCAATACATGCACAAATTACAACATGGTGTTTGTGATGATTTACCTCATTTCAGGTTACAAAATGGTCTCCTCTATCACAAGGAAAGGGTGTATCTTGTACCCCACTTATCCTTCAAGAAAAAGGTCATGGATGAGATGCATTCTACTCCCATGGTGGGACACTTGGGTTCGTTTAGCACCTATGATGCCATAAGGAAGAGATTTCATTGGAAAGGTCAATGGAGGGAAGTCAAAGAGTATGTTGCTAAATGCATGCCTTGTCAACTCAACAACGATCCCACACACAAGCTCGGTGGTTTGCTTCAGCCCTTACCTATTCCTGAGGGAAAATGGTGACACATATTTCTATGGATTTCATTACCGGCTTGCCGTCTACCAAGAGGGGATGGGATAGCAAAAAAAGTGAGACACTCAGCATCTATGGTGGCACACCAAATCATGGAAAATGTCTTCAAGTTGCGTGGTATGCTGTAGCAAATAGTAAGTGACTGAGATGTGAAGTTCATAGGCACATTTTGGCATACATTGTTTGATAGCATGGGTACAAGTTGACTCCTAGTACGGCCTATCATCCGAAAAATAATGGTCAAACCGAGAGGGTCAATAAGTGGCTTGAGACTTATAAGGTGAAAGGTGTGATTGCCTCTTTTCGTACACCAATGGGTGTAATGCATTCATTGAAGGGTGCCAGCTTTTAAAAGGAAAAAGGTTATGGATACGAGAAAAAAGAAACCGCAACTGTAACCCTGGATGATTCTTCCTGAAGTAAGTTCTAAAGAATGCCCTAACCAGATCGATTTATCCATTTCACGTAATTTGGTGGGTTACATGTTTTTCATAGCACCTTGCATGTCGTGCCACATAAAGATGGATTACCTAAAATCAATTGAATTCCTAAATCATAAACAACTTTCACACGACACCATCAGACGAGGCAAATCATCCATCGAGGAAGAATAGGATGTGGTTCCCAAAGAATGCTTTGACACCAGTGTTTCCTTCCTGTACTCCAGTGCATTTGGAGCATCCTAATGGTTATACAAAATTGTCAAAACCTTAAAGACTTTGGGATTGTTAGAAACAAATACTTCCCACACGTGTCCTCTCTAGGAGAGATTAGTTTCCCATGAGTGCCTAAAGAATAGACAATCGACACTTTCTTTTTCAACGAAGGGAGTCCTTCATATTCCTATAGCCCTTTTTATTTAGCTTTCCCTTGCTACATCATTGCCATTGCTGTTCTTAACCCTCTCGTAATGTTACGCGGGGCAGGAGCGCATTGAGGTGAAATAACGGACGGGGGAGCACTATGGTGGGTGGAAGGGGCAGGCCGGTGAGTATGAAGAGAGGATATGGAAGGAGGGAGGATGCATCGTCCATTCGAATGATCATTTAGTCTTGAAAAGTGTAAGAGGAATTGAACGAAATCCCGAGCTAGGTGATGAGGAAAGAAAGTTTCAATACACCAACACCCCGAGAAGCATGCAACGTTTAAGACCCGTAAAATCTCCCACTAGAGCTAAACAATTATTCGCTCATGTCACTCATTCCATCAGTCTTTCATGATCCGATTCTAGTTCTATCTGCTTTAGGGGTGGCCCATAGCACACGTCCTGCAGGAGTCGCCCCCCAGGTTTCATAGTGTTTGAGACTTGATTCAGAGGCAAAGGGAGAAACGCTCGCGGTTTCACAGCAAATTGGCTGTGAATGTAGGCAAATACAATCTCCCACATTGCCAAATGTCTCGGGAGAAGTCCAAACCTCAAAGGCGAGGAGAAAATAAAAGCCTCTGAGTTCTTATTCTCAATAAGAGGAATCGAAGGAGCGAAGAAAAATTGGAAAATATGTGGTCGATTGTTTCCCTTCCCGCTTTTCCCTCAACAAATCTATTGACTCCATTACCTCTGAGAGGGCTAATAGTGGGCTTATAGTTTAATTGGTTGAAATGTACCACTCATAACGGTAATATTGTAGGTTTGAGCCCTACTAAGCCTATTTACTTGCCATACCCAACTTGCCAGTCTTTCGCTTTGCTGCACGCCCAACCCACCCGTTCTTTGAGTTTTGCTTCTTTTCCCTGGTTACCACTGTATGGAGTATAGCCAAGCAGTAAGGCATCGGTTTCTGGTACCGACACGCAAAAATTTGAATCCTTTTACTCCAAGATCCCAAGGCATTCAAAGCATTGCTCATTCATAGCCTTCTTGTTTGAGTCATTCTTCTCACCCAGAAAGCTTGGGAGGCATCGCTGCCTTGGCAATGCATGTCTCGGGGGAAACATTGCCTTTATGGAACACATACTTCTTGCATGTCTCACGGGATCCGTTCCGATACAACGAATGATATTATGCTTCGAGCGAAAAACACGAACCGAAGGCGTGACCCGGAGTCAAATCTCATGGTGGCTGAACCCTAGTTTTAAATATGAAACAGAGCCTTATGGGTTACTTTGTATCCAATTGTTTTACAAAGAATAAACGGATTAAGCTTCCATAGACTTGACTTGATTTTGTTGTTCCGTTCCCAAGCTTCTCGTTCCGTTCTCGATATTCATGGAAGTTTTTTTGCTTACGGGAAGACCTCAACTTTGTCCGGGTCACTGATTGGTCACACGACCCAGCCACCTATGTATGCCTTCTACATAGAGGTTCCTTTCATATCAGCCATCAAGCTCTTCATTCTGTCCCAATATCAATCTGGATAAACATCTTGGTCATAATTTCTAGATTTGCCAGCTATTGCCTTTCTTGTCCCTGAAGGCCGAAACACCCTGGGAGCCAGCCCCCCGTAACCCCTGTTCCAAACACCTGAGACCGATTCAGAGCTTTCCACGATTATCGTATAATAATGAAAAGGTAGCTTTGCCGACCCTTTGCGCTTAGCGAACGAAATGCCAGGAACACAAATGCTGGCCGGGGGAGCAAGCTATGAAACGGGGAAGCAGCCTAGTAGTTAGATTGTTTATGCAGTCACTCCCATTATTCGAGATATTTCGAAAAGTGACACTTTCGACCCAAAATCGAAACTCCTTACCTAGCACCAGTACCAGTCAATATGTAGCATTGCGGGATAATAAGCATGCTTTTTCTTTGGCACCTAGCAAAGTTTGGTCTGATATTATGACCTTCTAAGCATTGCGTTAGATTTTACTAGCCTCTGTTCGGTCTGTAAGGTCAACTTGTGCCTGTAGCTCAATCGGATACAGCACCAAACTTTGAATCCGGGGGTTGATAGTTCGAATCTCTTCGAGCATGGACCTATCCATCAACAAAGGAACGTTGATGGAGTCTCAAGTCAATAGTTCCAATCCGCAATGAAGTCACCGAGAAAGCTATAATGCTTTCTCTGCTCCGCACTCAGCTCCGGTTCCGCTGGTCGAAATAGCTTAATGGTAGAGTATAGCCTTGCCAAGGCTAGAGTTGAGGGTCCGAGTCTCTTTTTCCGCTTGCAAAATTGCGTCTTATGGTCACTTGGGCGAAATTGTAGAGAAACAGTCTAAATAACTCCCGTGTGAGAAGTGTCTCCGTGATACGATTCCCTAGTGATACGATCATGGCCATAGACAATGCCAAGAAGTTGCAGCTCCTTCAGGGATACGAAGCAATCAACGCGCTAAGCAGCAGCTTTGAGAATATGAAGAAAAGCCTCGATTACCATAGCTGTAGCTTTGAGAATACCATATGATCAACGATAATCCAGGCATCCCTGCGAGACGGATCGCCTCGCTCGCAATCCTGAAGTGAGAAGGTTCTTAGTGTTGACACAGGTTTACCTCTTGCAAACACATATCTACTTCTTAATACTGAATAGTCTCTACATCAAATCCATAAGTGCCTTACGCAATTTGATCGCTCGCTCCCATCCTCGGAATATCCCTAAGATCCTTTCCCTAGGCAAGATCCACAAGCTGACCTTATAATAACAGCTAGCTGGCGATGAAGATGAATGTTTGACAGGTATTCATACCCGTGAGCGCCCATAAGGATATGCTGGGCTGCCTTTCGTGACAATAGCACGCTAGTATCAGCCGGGGTATAAAGAGTGTTACTTCAGGGCCCAGGCGGCGGGGGACCCACCGACCTCGACAACAGGATTTGAGAATAACTATATTCCACATACAATCCAAAGCTTACAAAATATGACCTCGTAGAGGCAAGGTCAAGGTTAAACCACTGCTTTGTTCAACTAGCAATCAAGACTGACAATCTGGTCGACCAGTGTACAGTCGTATAATACGGACAATACGAGAGTGGGATGTCTAGCAGAGTATGAAAGTGGCATATCCAATGTAATCGAGGGTGATGTCTATTTATCAGAGCCCATTTGAAGAAGCTAAACATTCCTCTCATGCGATCTATACCATGGGAATAGAAATGGGTTATATTGTCCATCTTATCGTGTCCCGAGCACTTTCTACAACAGTTGTGGAGTGTACATCACCAAGGCAAAGCGTTGTGCTCCCGAACGGAGATTGGAGCACAAAGGGCAGAATCCAGGGTCCATGATAGCCCGATCTAGCCCACAAGGCGGCAGGCCTCCAACCACGCCCTTTTGGAGCCAAAGTGATCGCGCGTATGACCGCAGGCTTGGCCTACATTAATGCGATAATGCACTTCTTTTGTTAATGCACTTCTTTTGTTAATACATAACAGAATTGAGTCTCACTTTAGGGATCCATCAGTCCAGCCTAACCCTATCTAGTCCCGTGGTGGGTTAGCCAACTACCCAACCACTGTAGTGATGGGATCCATTTAAGAATTTGGTTAGGTTTTGTCTCGGGTACCAGGGAAATGAGTTCCCAGGCCCCCTAGTCAGATATTCATGCAAACTTAAAACTAGTCACACCACTTACACACCCAATATGAAATTGCCTTTTTCATAGATTCAGCTATCTTTAAAATAATCTTTTAATGAAACTATAGTATCATTGATCATAATCCTCCAACATTAGCTGGTTGAATCCTAATTTCTAATTTTTCCTTCATCGATGTACCTATGGCATCATTGGCAACCAGAACGTTCACCACCTGTCCACTCAGGGGCCTTTTCGATAGTTCCTAGCTCATAGTACCCGGCAATATATTCACTTATAAAAATCAAAATGGAATCTCTGTTAAAGATCAGCAAGATCAACCAACAGATCTATATAAAAGGGCCGTGGACTCATCCGTTGAGGACGAGCAAGGTCAATCAACCAAATCCATGCCGGAATTTAGAAAACAACTCTTAATCCTTATTCCAATATCTTCCACGACGCACGTGTGGATATCTTTGGTGGCCCAAAGCCCGAGCACTGTATGGTCAGCACCCTCTAGGATCCCTCACAGGTCACCTAGCGCTTCACTCATAGGCCACTTCCTTAGTCCCTCATCTACCATACCGGAAGCTTACCATTTAAATCGATGGTCAAGACCTCGCCCGACCTTGCTATGTGAGACGTCCTCCATTGACTCTCCGTCAGTTGTTGCAACTTTATCAGATTAGGTCTCCACGACCTCATTCACAAGAGGGTCAAAATGCTTCCCCAGCATTCTTAACATAAAACAGTCATTAAAAGAAAACAGGTCATAAATACAGTTTCTATAACGAACTCTCGTCTTTCCACATTGTTTCACATCAATCCTCATTTATTTCATATGTATTCCCATTCTCATCATATCATTTTCCATCTCATCACATCTTTCCTTATTTATCCGCATCAGATCTCATCCACTCGTATCTACCCATATCCACATCTCATCACATCATATTCATCACATCACATATCATCCATTCACATCTATCCTTATTTATCCGCATCAGATCTCATCCACTCGTATCTACCCATATCCACATATTATCACATCATATTCATTCACATCACATATCATGCATTCACATCTACCCCAATTTACATGACATCTCATTCACTCACATTCTGATTCACATGACATCACATCTCATTCATTCACATCCTGGTTCACATCACATCACATCTATTCATGTCCATCACATTCATGTACATCACATCCATTTACATCCATCACATCACATTCATTCATATCCATCACATTCATTTATTCATATCCATCACATTCATTCTCATCACCATCCCATCACATACATTCTATCCACATTATATCACATCACTTCTATCCACATCATATCTCATTCATACACATCTCATCTCATTCATCCACATCCATCTAATCATTCACATGTATGACTACCCACATCTATCCATACATTCATATCTATCACTTCACATCCACATATATTCATGTCACATCACATCTCTTTACATCACATCACATTCTTTCACATACACATCCACATCTATTCTTCACATACACATCTATATCCATTCTTCACATACACATTCACATCCATTCTTCACAAACACATTCACATCCATCCACTCATTCACATCTATCCGATTCACATCACATCTCATTACATCTATTCACATCACATTACATTCATTCACATCCCATCCATCCATTCATTCAAATCTATCTGATTCACATCATATCTCATCACATCTATTCACATCACATATCATCCATTCACATCTATCCTAATTTACATCACATCTCATTCACTCACATCCAGATTCACATGACATTACATAAAGGTAAAGAGAAAGTGGTTGAGTCCCTTGGTATGCCTGATATTTCTATAGGGCATTTTCTTGTTGATGGAGAGTCTACTGGCTCGAGGATGAGCTGCGAGACCCCTCTGCCCCCTCCAGTATTCTGGCGTAAGAGAGTCTTTTAAGAAAACAGGGTTTGTATGCAAGTTTGCAGTTTGATTTTCTTTTGAATACAAGGAGTATTTCTTGAATCAGTATCCCCAAAACTTCTTGATCGTAATTTTGAATTTCATACCAGAAATTCCTTGAATTCTATAACCTTGATCCACAGATCAATTCGAAGGGTCTCAAACTTAGTTTCAGATTTGGCAAGAGTTTTGAGTGTATTTCTAAATTGGTCGCTCCTTCTTTCCTTGAAATTGACGAAAGAGTTTGGTCTTGGTCATAGTCTGATTCAAAGTTCGAGTCAAATAAGATTTTTCCTAAACTATTGTGACACGAAGTTGGGGTTTGGACTTCGGTCACTTCTTAGAATCAAAACACACTTGTATGAAACCTCACAGCCTCCTCACCTCCCTTTCTCTCCCTAGGTTAAGATAAAGATATACACATCAAAGGTGAGATCATAATTCATGGAAGGAAAGATGAAAGGCTCCGGAGAAGTAAGAATTTCTGCCAGTCTTGCAGCTCCAAACAAGAGGGCGATTCTTTGTTGGAAGAAAATCTTCCGACTCAAGATTATGTGAACGGAAACATACGAGGAATATTGGTAAGGTTCATCCGTTCGAATTGGACGATTTGGATGGAACATATTAAAGCAAATGAATATAGCTTGGCCAAAAGTCTTAAAAAAATAGAGATACACAGAGAATTACAATTTTAAATCTGTATAGGCTGTGCAAAAGAGGATTACATAAGTGCGTAGAGCTTGAAGACAGCTTCGTACCCATATAAAAACTTTCAAAAACGGACAACCGAGCGAAAAGTTATGAGCATTTTACTACAAGACTATAAAACTACCAAAATTCGCCTAAAAGTTAGCAACTTTGGGAGAAATTCTGATCATCATTAAGAAATTAGTTACATGAGTGGAAAGAGCATATACAGAGCTTCCTAGCCATATGATCAATTTAAGAAACCAACACCTGAGTGATGAGTAATTACCGGTTGAAAATTGGGTATTGGACCACATAAATTGCACTTCCCTCTCTTTGCATGAAACCTCAATTTTCACATAGCCTCTTGCCTTTCATCTCCTTCATGATTCAAGCTAGAGGGTAAGGGTTAACATTGCTCAGCGGACAATCGTAAAGATTTACCTATGGTCCCCAAAGTCTTTCCGCATGCTCATTACCGCTAAAACCATTGGTACCTCCAAAGGAGGGCGGCAATAAGGCAAGGGCTACCTTGAGAAGTCACAGGCCCACCAAGATAATAACTCCTTATCCCACTTATCATGAATCATCAAAGAGGTCCAAACTTGGGTTAAGCATGAGGAGCTAATGCTAAATGAGACATTCACATGTAAAGAGAGTGTTTGAATAGGGGTTTGAAAGATAAGAGAATGGCAATGACACAAAATGCTCAATTGAGGAGGCTCAGTCCTTGATTTGAAAGGGAGAGGAGGGCTCCTTTTATAGGTGGAGAATCACCCTCTCTTCCATTGTTACAAATTACAACATGAAAATCTTCAACCCTTTAGTGACATAAGGGTAGATGTCACCATCAATTGTCCTCTTAGGCTAAGTCTTCTATTGATTATTAAATTGAAGACTTTTTGACTTTGAAAGTGTGATGAGATAATAGCCAAGTCCAAGTGGCATGTAGGTGGAGATCCCATTTACACATGGCGGAATTCTCCTCTTCCATGATGCAGGCATTCTAGAAGAATCTTTCCCAATTATGGACCTACACACACTCCTCCACATGCCTTCCACACTCCCCAACTTGTAGCCTTATGGTGAATACCATATTAATAATACAATAAAAATCCATGTGAGCATGAAGGCCCACTTTTATTTTCCACATCACTAGCCTATCTACCATACCAAAGTATTTATCAAGCATACTTGTGGCATTTACAATGTGTGCATCCCAAATCAAGTAAAACCATTATATTTGAAGATAGAATGCTGTTATCGGGGTAGCCGCCAAGCCGTCGTATCACCACGCCGTTATTCCATTGTGGGCGCCGCAATCTTCTTGGACAAGCTTCCACCTTATTACCATTGAGAAACCATCTATGCACAAAATTGACATGAAAGATATCAATTTTTCACGTCACATCTTTCCCCCCCAGCGGATCCTCCATGCTTGTCTGGGGGGTCTGCTGGCCATGGTGCTCGAGGGTAGAATATCTTTAGCCGGTACTCATTGGCACGTCCGGGAACCTCCTGGCCACTTGCATCCTCTAGAAGATAGGTATTATTTTTGAACTTTTGCTTTATCCTGAAGGGGCCTTCCCAGCGTCGAAGAAGCTTCTTATCTAGCCGTTTCTCCACACGGCCATCATACCTCATGACTAAGCTTCCTTGCTTGAGTTCTGGCTTCTTCTTCTTCCTCGTGAGAGTGTCATGCCTTGACTTGTGCCGTTGTTGTGGAGCCTCCAAATTTTGAAGTGCTTGAAGTCGCCTCTCATCCAAGATCTCCAGTTGTGCTAGGCGTTGGGCATGTGTTTCTTTTTTATTACTCAAGCGTGCAAAAGATGTCCGAAGGCTTGTGATTTCCAATTCTATTGGCAAAATAGCCTCCATTCCATAAACTAACTAAAAAGGTGTGAAACCAAGAGAGAGTTTGTGAGTTGTCCTATAGGCCCATAGGACCTCTGGCAAATGCACATCCCACTTTCTCTTCATAGTATCCACTAGCTTAGACAAAGATCCACAAAGCAGTCCATTAGTTTTTTCTACTAAACCATTACATTGGGGATAATAGGGAGTTGACATAGCATGCTTTATTTTTAATTTCTGCACCAAAGCTTCAATCAAGTCATTCTTGAAAGACCTCCCCCCATCTGTAAAGATTTCCAATGGACATCCAAATCGGGCACATATGTATTCCCTGAGAAAGGACGCCACAGCCACTGCTTTATTAATAACCATTGCCTTTGCTTCTGCCCACCTTGTTGCATAATCTGTGGCCACCAATATGTAATACTTCCCATGTGAGGAACGAGGAAGTGGGCCCACAAAATCTAATCCCCACCTTTCAAATGGACCATATGCTGGGATAGGGTTTAAGGGTTCGGGAACCAATTGCTTATGCCCATATGCCTGGCATACTTCACAGCTTCTGCACCACTCATGGACATCTTTGCTGAGTTGAGGCCAATAATACCTTGTGTTAAGGATCCTTCGAGTTGTGCTGGCTGAGGCAAAGTGACCTGAACATTCATGACATAATTCCATAATCCTTTTAGACTCCTCTAGGCTCATCACCCTCCTAAGAATCTTATCCTTACCTTGCTTGTAAAGAACATCTCCTAGAATTGTGTAAGGATGAGCTTTCCTGGTAAGCCTTTGCTTCTGTCCAGAAGGGAAGTGTCCTGTATCTAAATAGTGTTGAACATCTTGGAGCTTAGGCCAACCTGTATCCATTAATGCAAGAGTAGCTACTTTGGAAGAAGCCAAGGTTTTAGTAGCCAATTCATCAGCCTTTTGATTATCCTTCCTGTTAACATGCACAAATTTACAAAACTCAAAAGCTTCTTTCAACTCCATTGCCCTTTTATACAATTCTTGGAGATTAGGACTCCTCGCCTTATATTCTCCTTTCATTTGTCGGATGACCAATTGTGAATCCCCTTTAACCTCTACCTCTTCAATTCCATCTTTTATGCAATCTTCTAATCCCCAAATTAATGCATTGTACTCAGCCACATTATTTGATATAGCCTTTGGAAATTCCCTACCCTTGGCCCATACCTCTTTTCCTTCTGGATCGAATAAAACTATCCCCCCAGTCCCACATTGCCTGGAAGGGCTAAAGGCTCCATCAAAATGCATAGTGAAAGCAGTTGGTGGCATTTCCAAATCTTCATATACTTCTTCCTTTGCTCCTGTTCCTTCTTCCTCTTCCTTCCTTGTAAGCAAATCTGCAAGAGAGGCCCTAGTGGTGTTTTCTGTAATAAAAGTGAAAGAGAATTCTTGAAGCTCGCAAATCCACCTTGCAAACTTTCCTCCTGCAGGATTGGGTTTGCGGACCAAGAATTGTAAAGAAGGTTGAGATGTGAGGAAGAAAAAAGGGCGAGGTAACAAGTATGACCTGAACTTCTTTACTGCAAAAACAAGAGACAAACCACCTTTCTCCATTTCACCATACCTCTCCTCGGCATCAGTGATGAGTTGTCGGCTTGCATAATACACTGGTTGCATATGCCCTTGCTCTCCCTTTTGCAAGAGTATAGCACCCACTGAATGTGATGAGACACTTGGGTTCACATAAAAGTCCTCCCCCCACCTAGGAGGTTGCACGATTGGACTTTGACTCATGCATTCCTTGAGCAAACAAAAAGATTGAATTTGATCGGGCCCCCATTGGAAAAAAACATTCTTCTTTGTTAAGAGATTTATAGGATACATCTTCTCAGAGAACATGTCAACAAAGCGTTGGTAATACTTTGTTTTACCCAAAATCCTCCTTACCTCCCTTACATTGGTAGGTGGTGGGAGGGCCACAATTGCCTGCACCTTCTCAGGATCCATCTCTATGCCTTCTTCTGAGATAACATGTCCCAAGAGAACCACCTTCCTTCGTGCCAAGCGGCATTTTCCAGGATTAAGACACCCTTTTGCATCATCAATACTTTGCAAGGCCAATCTCAACTAAGCACCTCTGCTTGCACTACTCCCAAACGCCTTAGCCGTTGTACCACTGGCTTACTTTGGGGCTTGAGATCAATCTTATGCTCTACTAAGGTAACTTGACGTAATTGTGAGTAGCTATTTGCAAAAAGGTTAGGAAATCCATCCAACATTTTCAAGTAATCCTCCCTTTCAGTACCTGCTACATGGACTCATCAAGAAGAAGTTCATTCTGTTGGTGAAGACTAGTGAGGTCCACATCTCCTTTCTTGCACATGGTTGAAAAAGCTTCCCCTCAAGGCTCCATTGTCTTCAGCATCCCCTCGATCCCTTCCTAGGGAAAGACCAAATGCAACTCCCTCCACCTCTCCTTCTGAGATGGAATCCTCGGAGCTACCACTTGTCTCTTCTTCATCGGATGACTCTGACTCTGAACTTTTGGAAGTTGAAGGTTCACCTCTTACCACTTTCTTGCGACGACTCTTGATGTTGTATAGTGGACCTTCTTATTCTCACCTTATAGAATAAGATCACCTGTCTCCCACTTTTGAATCGCCTTCACTTGGCGAAGCCATGGCCTACCCAATATCAATGGATAAGCCCTAGCATCAGGCTTTGTAGGAATGACCTGGAAAGTTGTAGGCACAGAAATACCACATACATCCACTCCCAAATTCCTGACAATTCCTAAGGTTTTCACCCTAGTATTATCAGCAAGTTTGATGCGATAGGAAGAGTTAGAAGAAAACAACTTTAAATCGGCATCTTTCATTGTTTTTTCACTCATGACATTGATTGACGCACCTCCATCAATGTATGCATTAGAAATTGTTTGCCCCTCAATGATGACATCAATCACAGGCACGTCATCTCCTACATCAATATCCACCTTTTGAACCATAGGAGTCCCATTATCCCTCTTCTTCTTTTTCTTAGATTCCCTTGTGCTAGCCAGCTTACCCCATTCCTTTCTAAGCTTTGGAGAGAGTGCCAAAAGCTGCCCAAATGTGATTTGTGTTGTTTTCTCCCTAAGATCTGTTAAGAGGTCATCACTAAGAGATCCTTGTCCAAGAGGAAAGTCAGATTGTCCGATTTTTCTCCTAGATGACTTCTTCTTCTTCCTATTTTTCTCCGCTTCTTTAGATTTATCTTCTTGTTCTTCTTCCTAACTCCTAGTTTTACGATCCCTTTTTGCCATTAATGGCATCAATGTTTTTTCTTCTTCTTCTGAGCATGTTTCCTCTAAAAGTGCTAAACTTTTATCCTCACTTTTTCTCAACTTTGGACACTCAGTGCGATAGTGCCCCTTCTCTTGACATTCATAGCATGTGACACTACTTCTATCCCTAGGTTTATCCTCAGCTCGTGGAACCCTAGGTGGCCTTGCATTGACTAAGTGTAACTTCAAATCAGCAAATTCTCCCATAAGTTGTGCAATGTTATGATCCAAGGATGGAGCTTGTACCTGAGATGTTGAGGCTATCTCTACTCGTGATGGGGTTGGCACACTCAGAGAAGATTGGAATGTGGACTCAATATGAAGAGTGGCCTCCTTCTTCAAAGAAATACGAAGAGCCTCTTTAAAATTAGTGGGATCTTTGCTAAGAACTTTTCCATGCAAGCGGGGATCCAAAGCCCTAATAAACTTGCTCATCTTAAGGTGCTCCATTGCTAAATAACTCTTTGAATCTTCCATAGAAGGTGAAGAAGAAGAAGCAACAACATGTAAAGCAACTTGTTGATATTTGATGAATAAGGCTTCATACCTCACTAAAAAGGCAGAAATTGACTCTCTTTCCTTTTGGAAAATTTGATCCAATTGCAATAGTAAAGCATTTGGCGACTCCACTGTCCCAAATCTCTCGTTCATTGCTTTGGTCAACCTTTCCCAATCATTCTTGGACTCCTTTGGCAAAGCCTCATGCCAAGTTAAGGCCACACCCTCCAAGAAATCTGGAAGTATTTCTACCCTATCCTTCATAGACCAACCCGTCAAGCGGCATGCTCGGTTAAACTCTCGGAGATAACTCCCCGGGTCTTCTCCTTCCGATCGTTGGAACACCGGAATGTTGAACATCTTGCACCAAAAGATGAGTAGAAACAAGGAAAATTTACTTGTTTCAAAAGGACTTTCCTTTAATCATGCGGGACCTCGAGGTTAAAATAGAATAATTCTAAGTAAAACCTGCCCATCAACTCCACCAAAAGATGTGACACGAAGTTGGGGTTTGGACTTCGGTCACTTCTTAGAATCAAAACACACTTGTATGAAACCTCACAGCCTCCTCACCTCCCTTTCTCTCCCTAGGTTAAGATAAAGATATACACATCAAAGGTGAGATCATAATTCATGGAAGGAAAGATGAAAGGCTCCGGAGAAGTAAGAATTTCTGCCAGTCTTGCAGCTCCAAACAAGAGGGCGATTCTTTGTTGGAAGAAAATCTTCCGACTCAGGATTATGTGAACGGAAATATACGGGGAATATTGGTAAGGTTCATCCTTTCGAATTGGACGATTTGGACGGAGCATATTAAAGAAAATGAATATAGTAATCACTTACAAGAGGATAAGACACATGGGATTGGCTTTTTGATAAGAGATTAAGAGGAATTAATCATTATTAAGAAGAAAGAATGGCCAAAAGTCTTAAAAAATAGAGATAAACAAAGAATTGCAGTTTTAAATCCGTATAGGCTGTGCAAAAGAGGATTACGTAGGTACGTAGAGCTTGAAGAGAGCTTCGTACCCATATAAAAACTTTCAAAAACGGACAACCGAGCGAAAAGTTATGAGCATTTTACTACAAGACTATAAAACTACCAAAATTCGCCTAAAAGTTAGCAACTTTGGGAGAAATTCTGATCATCATCAATGAAGTGAGGGATTAAGAAATTAGTTACATGAGTGGAAAGAGCATATAAAGAGCTTCCTAGCCATATGATCAATTTAAGAAACCAACACCCGAGTGATGAGTAATTATCGGTTGAAAATTGGGTATTGGACCACAAAAACTGCACTTCCCTCTCTTTGCATGAAACCTCAATTTTCACATAGCCTCTTGCCTTTCATCTCCTTCATGATTCAAGCTAGAGGGTAAGGGTTAACATTGCTCAGCGGACAATCGTAAAGATTTACCTATGGTCCCCAAAGTCTTTCCGCATGCTCATTACCGCTAAAACCATTGGTACCTCCAAAGGAGGGCGGCAATAAGGCAAGGGCTACCTTGAGAAGTCACACGCCCACCAAGATAATAACTCCTTATCCCACTTATCATGAATTATCAAAGAGGTCCAAACTTGGGTTAAGCATGAGGAGCTAATGCTAAATGAGACATTCACATTTAAAGAGAGTGTTTGAATAGGGGTTTGAAAGATAAGAGAATGGCAATGACACAAAATGCTCAATTGAGGAGGCTCATTCCTTGATTTGAAAGGGAGAGGAGGGCTCCTTTTATAGGTGGAGAATCACCCTCTCTTCCATTGTTACAAATTACAACATAAAAATCTTCAACCCTTTAGTGACATAAGGGTAGATGTCACCATCAATTGTCCTCTTGGGCTAAGTCTTCTATTGATTATTAAATTGAAGACTTTTTGACTTTGAAAGTGTGATGAGATAATAGCCAAGTCCAAGTGGCATGTAGGTGGAGATCCCATTTACACATGGTGGAATTCTCCTCTTCCATGCAGGCATTCTAGAAGAATCTTTCCCAATTATGCACCTACACACACTCCTCCACATGCCTTCCACACTCCTCAACTTGTAGCCTTATGGTGAATACCATATTAATAATACAATAAAAATCCATGTGAGCATGAAGGCCCACTTTTATTTTCCACATCACTAGCCTATCTACCATACCAAAGTATTTATCAAGCATACTTGTGGCATTTACAATGTGTGCACCCCAAATCAAGTAAAACCATTATATTTGAAGATAGAATGCTGTTATCGGGGTAGCCGCCAAGGCGCCGCATCACCACGCCGTTATTCCATTGTGGGCACCGCAATCTTCTTGGACAAGCTTCCACCTTATTACCATTGAGAAACCATCAAAATATGCACAAAATTGACAATGAAAGATATCAATTTTTCACGTCACACTATCTTTCTCGAAAAGGTTTGATAATTCAGTTACTTTTTTACTGAATTTCTTTCTTTGAATATTCACTTAAATGATTTCTAAATTAGTTACAAATTCCAATGAGGAATAAATTAATCATTTATCTGAATATTTCGATCTCGATAGATTTCTTGAATTTTCTTTTTACAATCCGTGTGAATATAAAACGATGGAAATTTCTCTCTTAGAGTATTTAATTATTCATTTATCAAATACTCATAGAATTTAAACATAGAATTTAAGAGAAATCTAATTTTGATATAAAAATTATTTATACATCTATTTATGCATAAAAATCAACTTCAATGGGAATAACACTTTTATATTAAAAAAATCCTTTTATGCATCTGTTTATGCATAAAATCAAATTTAACAGGAATAACACTTTTAAAAAAAGAATTTCTTTATGCATCTATTTATGCATAAAAATTAATTTTTATAAGGATAACACTTTTATAATTAAAAAAATCCTTGATGCATCTTTCTATGCATAAAAATCAAATTTAATCAGAATAACACTTTTATAATTAAAAAAACTCCTTTATGCATCTTTCTAGGCATAAAATCAAAAATCAATAAGAATAACACTTTTAAAATAAAAAAATCCTTTATGCATCTTTCTATGCATAAAAATCAAATTTAATAAGAATAACACTTTTGTAATAAAAAAAATTCTTTTATGCATCTTTCTATGCATAAAAATCAAATTTAATAAGAATAACACTTTTGTAATAAAAAAATTCCTTTATGCATCTTTCTATGCATTAAAAAAATTTAATAAGAATAACACTTTTGTAATAAAAATTTTTTCTTTATGCATCTTTCTATGCATAAAAATCAAATTTGATAAGAATAACACTTTTGTATTAAAAAAATTCCTTTATGCATCTTTTTATGCATAAAAATTAAATTTAATAATTAATATCAGTGATATCCATGCATATTCATAGGTGAATATGTACATGGAGTAATTAGAATATTTCTTTTAGATGCAAAAATGGTGGGAATTACTCTTTTGGAATAACAAAAAATAAACATTCTTTTTCACAAAATTCTAGAAAATTTTGCCATAACCTCCTTTGTATGGCTGACCATTTCTCATTTTTATCTTTATTTATTTAACCTAATTAACCCAATTTAGAATTATAAAACTCTAATTTATATAATTATCTAAATTCAAGAGAGTAAACAATAAGAAGAGTTTAATTAATCACTTAGTTAATCTTTCTAGGATTGAGAAAGGTTGGAATGTAAAGAAGAGAAGGGGGCCTTTTTATCAAAGGCGTATCATTTGAATTTAATTCAAATATTTGTAAAACATAAAAATAAAAAAACCATTGATTTTTCATTAAACAAAGTAAGAAAATTAGCTTACATGGAGCTTGTAAGCTCTCCTTTGGCTTGAGGGATTGAGGGTTCTACTCTTGTTTGAAGCAAGAGTGGCCACCAATTCACTTTGCAGAGGATTAGGTCAAAAACAATTGAATTATTAAAAAATTCAATGTAGATGGCTCAAGACATGAAACGGGACCCTTTAATTTTCTTGAAGAGAATAATAAAAAACTCATAAAATATATCAAATATTAAAACAACTACTTGAATTAAATTAAAAATTAAAGCATATAACAAAACATAAAACGAGAGAAAGAAAAACATCACCATCAACACAAGGCAACACAAGACTGGGTGCAATCTTCCCCCCCCCAACGTGAGTGGCTTCTTCTCGCACGGGTATTTGTGATATATTCCAAAAGTAGGCTTTCAGCCAAAAATAAAGTACACATCCATATTTGGCTTTGCCATTTAATTAGCCTTTGTCCTCAATTATTAACCTTTGTCCTCAAACCTTCTAAGGTTTGCATAATTTTTTTCTAATACAATAATCTAACTTGTGCACATATGCACATTACAAAATAAATCAACTAGTGCTCGTACGCACACTGTACAATAAATTGACGCGTGCACACACACACCACACTGATGTTAAAATAATATCAAACGCCATAATACAGCCACAAAATATTATGAATATAATAATGAGATCTGTCCACATGCCACGACTCAATCCACCATCCGTGCGACACCTAAATCGGTACCCTCGCACTGTGCAACACCTAAATCGGTACCCTTGCACACCTCATCACCTAAACTCATAAACATAAACCACGTCAGTAGTAACAATCAATTGACATCGCATCAATCAATCCTAACGTGTTCATGAGAAATAGGCATCATAAAAAATACATAAATCAAATATTAAATGACCATGACTATCATTCGTCAAATAACATGAATCATAACAGTCCCCCCTGTTGGGAATAAACTATCCTCAGTTGCGCAATCAATGAGTGGATGGCTTCATGGCACAAGTGGAGGACAAGATCATCACATCAAACAATTTCTGAAAATAAAACCAAACAAGTGAACGCATGTAAAAGGGATCTAAGTGTCCCATACCACAGAGGTACCTTCCACATATAAACACTCGCTGTTGAAAGATAGAAGACATAGATACGTCTGGTGTAGCCATGTGAAACCAATCTAATGTCCCATACCATAGATTAATTCCACACGACACTACCTTAAGAACAGAAGTTTGAGACGGAGTAGCTAATTCCCTCTGAAACTTTCATTCTGACATAACTTTTCTCTATCCTCAAAATTAGACTACAAGTCTTATTCCAAAAAATGAATTAGGTCGAAATGGAAATTCTTATCAACTTAAGATTGAAAAATAATCACTTACATTACTGTCAATAACTTGATGAATTCTGGGGATTTGTTCTTGATCTTAAACTTGTAATTGTCTAACTAAATTTTAAAAATTATAATCTTTGAATAGGTTTATAATTCTTGAATTTGTGAATCTTACTTGTAAACAATGAAATCTAAAGGGGATCTTGATTTTAAGCTTAATCTTAAACTTGAAATCAGAACTTGAAAAGAGATAGACATCTTGCACCCTAGTTGATAGCAAGAACTTGATATACTAGTAATGAATGTTGGCTTAGATTAAAAATACTTGAATGGACGAAAAATTAAGAGATTAGTCTTTAATTAATCCTAATTGTAATTCTTGAATAAATCTTGTTCTTAAGGGGTTTAAATCTTGTGGTTGAGTATATCTTTGACTTAGAGCAAATCTTGGTCTAGAAAGAATCTTGTACTTGGATAGATCTTAAACTAGAACACTTGAAAATTTAAACAAAACTTTACTTGAATTGGTGTAAACTTCGTAATTGTGATTGGTATACAACTTAAGCTTGGTTTCTAGTCACTTAAGAGCTATTTCTTTACTTTTCTCATCATCACTAAATTCGATGGTAAAGCAATTGATAACTTGAATCAAAGACTAGAGAAACTTGCTTGGTTCCTAAATCTTTAAATTGGTCTTAATCTTCTATGAAATGTCTAGCAATCATTTTTACTTGAATTTGAGCAACTAGATCTTGAAGATAACTTTTGCTAATCTTGTCTCGATCTTTCTAGTTAGGTCACGGTATCTAAAATTCTTTTCAGGAGCTTAAGTTTTCTAACTAGGTCTAGAAGAAAAGAATATTCAGAAAACAGATACAAAAGCAAACAAGAAATTGTATACAATAAATAATTTTTTTACACATACCTCCACCTTTGGTTAATGTGTCGAGTGTGTTAACCTCTTCGGTGTCAAGCATGTCCTTTGGTGCAATTTGGTCGCTAGAGTAAAAAAAAGGAGAATTTTAAAGGGAGAATTCAGCGCCTACTGAATTTCGCACAGCATGCGCAGGCCGTCGTCGCCGTCGGATGAGGCGTCGGATGAAGGCAGTAGCGTGCTGCCGCTCGGAATGAAGGAGGGAGAGAGAGAGATTGGAAATTATATATATATATATATATATTACTTTAAGCTTGTGCCCAGCGCATGAACTGAGGAGGAAAAATAAATAAAAACCAAAGTAATTTTTGAAAAGAACTCTTGAACAATTCTCATCCCTCTATTATAGAAACTGAGCAAAGGAAAGGTTTAGCAATTCTGATTATGAATCTCCATGCTCCTCTGCTTGCTCTTTCAATCCGTACGGACAGATTAAGAAGAGGATTAGTGAAGAGGAAGGTGGTTTTATGGTTTTGGAAAACCCACTAATGGTTTTCCACCTAGTTTTACCCTTTGGGCAATAGATTGATGGAGATTGATTATCCAATGGTGGTTTAAAACAAGCTTTATTTCATCCATACATAAACAAAAATCCCTAAACGTGTTCTCCTTTAATTGAAATTCAATAAAATCACCTCTGTTTTTTTCTCTTTCACCTCTTTTGACCGCCTTCAAGAAAATTAAATTACACCAAAGCTCTGATACCACTGAAACGGGACCCTTTAATTTTCTTGAAGAGAATAATCAAAAACTCATAAAATATATCAAATATTAAAACAACTACTTGAATTAAATTGAAAATTAAAGCATATAACAAAATATAAGACAAGAGAAAGAAAAACATCACCATCAACACAAGGCAACACAAGACTGGGTGCAATCTTCCCCCCCCCAACGTGAGTGGCTTCTTCTCGCGTGGGTATTTGTGATATATTCCAAAAGTAAGCTTTCAGCCAAAAATAAAGTACACATCCATATTTGGACTTTGCCATTTAATTAGCCTTTGTCCCCTCAATTAACCTTTGTTCTCAAACCTTCTAAGGTTTGCACAATTTTTTTCTAATACAATAATCTAACTTGTACACATATGCACATTACAAAATAAATCAACTAGTGCTCGTACGCACACTGTACAATAAATCGACGCGTGCACACACACACATCACACTGATGTCAAAATAATATCAAACGCCATAATACAGCCACAAAATATTGTGAATATAATAATGAGATCTGTCCACACGCCACGACTCAATCCACCATCCGTGCGACACCTAAATCGGTACCCTCGCACTGTGTAACACCTAAATCGGTACCCTTGCACACCTCATCACCTAAACTCATAAACATAAACCACGTCAGTAGTAACAATCAATTGACATCGCATCAATCAATCCTAACGTGTTCATGAGAAATAGGCATCATAAAAAAATATATATATAAATCAAATATTAAATGACCATGACTATCATTCGTCAAATAGCATGGATCATAACAAGACAGGAGTATAGTAACAGTGCATAAACACCATTAAGCTTTTACAAAGGGGGAGGCTTCTATTTATATGAAAAAGTTAGCCTCTAACCAAGCAAACTGATTCTAGAATTTTCCAGATCAATTTGGTCAATTTTTGACCATTTTTAGGTCAGTTCAGCTTACTTTTTGGATCTAGTTTTGAAAAAGGAGAGAGGAGAGATGAAAATATCTCTTTTTATTGATTAAAAATTGGGGGTAATGATGAGAAAAAGGTGCCTACTTCATGACGGGAGATCCCCACACTGAGGTGTCAAAATTTAGTTTTTTAATTCTTTTCTTTGGTCCTTAGTCCACTCTTCATCTTATGTGAGCATTTACTCATTTTTTTTTGGGGGGTCTTTTATTCTTCAATTTATCTCCTCCCTACATTTGGATTAATCTTATTGGTCCATAGGAACCTTAATTGGACCATAATCCAAATTTTTTTGAAAATCTGAACCCTTAGGCTAAGGTCGTTTATACCTATTTTCAATTTATTCCAATTGCACATTGGAAAGTTCTTTTTGAACTTCTATTTCAAGGGAAACCATTTCAAACACTAGAAAGGTTTTTGTATCCAAAAATATCTCAATTTTGAATTGCTTCCCTCTAGACATTTTCTCTCTCTAGGCCAAAGCAGGGTAAAACAGGATCTTTCTTTTATTTTAGAGAGGGGAATAATTATAAGATTAGAAGGGGAGGTTTTTACACCTACACACCTCAAAAGGGGAATAATTATAATATTAGAAGGGGAGGTTTTTACACCTACACACCTCAAAAGTTGGATGGAGGAATCTTGCACCTTGGGGAGCAGGGTTGTGCAAATCCTATCCCTCCCTTGCCAAGTTGGCACAGAAAAGAAGCAAGCCTTCCTCTCCCGCACTCTTCCCAGAGCAGGGACTCTGTGAAAGTCTCATGGCGAAGCTACCCTCTCACTTTGTTCACGCCCCCCTTCGTGGTCTAGCATTTAAGGATTGGTTAAGAAGCTAATTTAATGATTGGTTAAGAAGCTATAAGCATCCTTGATTCGTGCAAGAAGGTTCGGCATGTGCGAGAAACCGGGGCTAGAAGCTCTTCCCTTAAAGTTGGAAGCCGGGTAGAGATAGAAGGAAGGGGAAGCCGAAGGAAGCCTAAGCGGAGTGATCACCTTTCACCACCGGGCAAGCTCTTGGATTCCCGTAATGTGGGAAGCCGGAGAAATGGGACAGTTCCTTAACTGTTTGTTGATTCGAAATGATCTATTTTCTGCATTGCAGAAAACTTGCTTACGTGAATCTGCCGTTCCAGCAAAGGCAAAGGCAAAGGCAAAGGCGAGAAACCCATGTCATTTGCATTTAGGTCCGAGTGAACGGCATCTACATATTGCCGATACAACAGTGAGGTTTCTTCCAACCCACCACTAGCCTACGGAAGACAAAGTCAATGCATTCCATTCCATCCCTGTGGTTTGGGGGTTCGCGCGCTAACGACTTGTGCTTTAGATTCCTACCTTTCTTTCCATGAAGTTGAGTAAATAGAGTGGTAACCTAGTGACCATGACCTAATGAAAGGTGATCGCTTTGCTCAGGCTCTTCCTTCGGGGAAGCCTTTTGCTACGCTTGCCTTTAGGTCCATTTCCAGAATCCGAGCTTGCACTCATCAATAGATGCAGTCGCGTAACCTCTTGCCAGCGTGGTGAAAGTGGTTGACCATTAAGCAAGAGCGAGACATCAACAATCTTGAAAGCGGTTGACCTTGATGCAAGAGAGGGAGAAGTCCATGTGAAAAACTCGACCACTTCAGATAGTCAACCGCTTCAGCCAGTCGACGGGTTTCAACCACTTTGATGAAGGGAGGAGGCAATGATCTGATTCAATCACTAGAAAATACCAAGCCTTCATTCGACGTGGCAGAGAAAGATTCCCCCGGAACCACGACTCAAGCACAATCACTTGCAAAGCGATCAAGCCAAATCGTAGAGCTGTCGAGACTGGGCATTTGACCAATAGGAATGGGCTTACAAAAAACAGGCACAGGCTGTAGTCCCCTGATCAGAAGCAAGTGAAAAATACCAGCCATTCTATAACCTAAAGGCCTCGACTAACTAAGTGGCTCGAAACTGGTTTATCTGCCCTGCAAAATTGGCGAAGTCAATAAAACAGCGCGAAGTGAGATTACATCATTATTTGCCTCACAGACAGTGGAAAGGCATCCACATCGTGCCAATAAAAGCACTTAGCAAGTTCCATCAAGCCACTATCTGAAACAACGGACTTCAACATCAAAATCTCGACATGCATGTCCCCCATCAAGTCTGAGTAGTGCTTAGCTGTCCAAGGGTGACATATGCTTGTGTCATCTCCCAAAGGGGCATGGTCGAGAAAAGGTAATTCAAGCCCTACTCGATTGGCTGGAAATTGAATAGCCAAGTGGTGGGTCAATGAGAATAACAGCCAAGAGCCGTGAAACCCCAAAGGCTGCCCAACTCACTGGAAAGTTAACAATCAGTAGCTCTTGCATGGAATGGTGCCTTAGAGGCCAATGCTGACCATGAACCCACCTTGTTGGATTTGAAGGTCCTAGATAGGAGCAAATACTAGACAGAGCTAGGAAAATGGCCTATGGCACTACTTGAGTCAAAACGGAAGTGGTGTTTCAAAATGTTCATTCTTGTAGGTTGCGATTGCTATAAATCAATATTGTGTGCGATTGCGATTGCGATTGCTATCAATCAACCTCATTATAGCGATTACCCGTGATTGCCTATCAAACAACACTGTTAGCTTTTTTCGATTCGCACATTGCAAGTCACGGTATCTAGACTGCTATGGGAATCAATCAATAACCAATCAGTAACCAATCGATCGACACATTGCAAGTCACAGTATCTGGTTCTCCCATCACAAATGAATGCATGTACGTAGTAACAGCACCAATGGTGCTTCGAATTCTCAAAATTCAATAACAGTTAAAAGGCTTGCTCGCTTAGAGACTTCCATAATCCCAATTCTTAACCTGACAAAACGCACTTGCCCATGTTCCATCTCATCATATATATGGCTTTCATTTGTACTGGTACTGCTGATTCTATAGCTCTCACTCGTATTAGTATTGATGGTTCCAGCCCCACCTACTTGTTTTGAAGGTGGAGCCAAACACATCTGGTCTTATTCCCACAAACATAGTTGGGATAGGTGGTCATGGAAAGGGACTGAGGGCACTCCTACTATACAAGATCCTTCTTGGCAAAATCATTTGCGAGGCAAAGTGAAAAAGCCTAGAGTGACTTCTCGTTCTCCCTCAAGTTCCCCTACTACAGTCCCGGAGTGAATATGATTCCCATCGCACATACATAATGCTGTGGCTAATACACATAAATGTATACCATGATTTCTCTGTTTGATGACATCATGCATTGCACGGTGAATGTGGAGAAGGAGCCCATCGTCTTGGCAATAAGGGGCCAAGCCAGTATTTGTAGTAAACCCTCCGATCGGGTAGCCATGCATTCTAATAGGTACTCCCAATTCTCTAGCAAAGATTGCTCTTTTCAACATTTCTCCACACACGTACTTGCAGTAGCATTTAAGCAATGTCCCTTGATTTTGCCGTTTTGACCTGAGCTTTGAGAATAGCTTCTGCTCTATGAATGGGGAAACAGTCTCTCCAACGCATGAATGGTTGGGAATTTACATTCCCATCATCCCCGATCAAATCGGGCCACCATGGAGACATTCATAAACGGCTCTTCCATAATTCTTAGCGGCCGGATAAGCTCAAATTTAGCTTGCGAGACGACCATATTTGCTCAGTCTATCCTGGAGACAGCTTCAAGAAATCCATCATTTAGGTGGCTCCTTGGCCCTATCACCTCTCCCTCCAGGATTTAGGAAAGGGAAAAAGTAGTCAATGAAATAATGTCGCTTGATAGGGCCCTGGATATGACATCTAGCCCCTTGAAGAAATTAGTAATGAAGAAGTTACAACTGACATGGAATCCAAACCGATATGGAAGGTGGTATTCTATCAAACTCGCAGTTACAAATACTAGATTTGCTTAATGCATGCTCTACCCCCTGTCATGTCAATCCCCACCATGAACTATCCGATAGTGCTATCATTGACACTATACATACTTGATGAGTCCTTCTTTCCAAACCCGCTATTGGGGTGGCATGCTATGAACATTCGGGTATTGGTCCCCGATATCTATGAAAGTTGGTGCGGAGACTAAACCAGTACCCATGGAAGTTATGGTGGAGACCGAAAAAAATGAGGCTTTGGTAGCAAGACTTTGTATTTGCTTATTCTTGTGTATCTTTCCGATGGTCCTCCGAAAATCTATAGCATTTTGCTGGAACACATCCTGTCTCTTGACCTTAGTAGTTTTATGCATAGTTGGTACTATAGCCCCAATCATGGCTACTAATAAAATTAGACTAGACACCGGGAACGGAACCGAATAGTTGGTATAAAGTAAATTGCCTAATGTTTCCAAATTAGTCCAACTTTGTATTCTTTCAGCATAAACCATATATCTCAGATAGGTTGTATTGCCTAATGTTTCCAAATTAGTCCAACTTTGTATTCTTTCAGCATAAACCGTATATCTCAGATAGGTTGTATTCAAATTGGTTGGTAGTATTGGAATGTAATCATTCTCTATAATGACAAAGATTTTCGACCAAGAAATCAGTCCAATAGTCCCACACCTACTGGTAAGTAGCGCAATACATTCTCGTGGATTTTTGTTGTTTTGGTATTTGTCATCATCACTACAAATGAAAGTGACACAGCAATCACGCCTATATAAACCACTAAGAGGATCATAGCAGAGAAGTCAGGACCTAACAAGGGAAGTAAACCTGAAGTATCGCGGGAAACGGGGATAAAAAAGAGAACGGAATGGATGGAGTTTTTAGCACGTATGACCGTAATAGCAAGACTGAAGCCATGCTCGAAAAAACATGGTGGTTTTATTGTTTCTCTCTCCTATTCTATATTAGTGGTAGTTTGTCCTTATGCCAGACTCGCTCCCATTTGATTTGGCAGTGACGAGATGTGGAAGCCCCTAGTGCACCTGGTATTCTTCACTATGAGATACGAGATCCCGTGCACCCGAAAATGGAAATTGTGGAGACTTTGATTGCAAAAGATGGCGATGAAGATAATTAAATTCTGGAAACAAACGAGAAGCCAACGTCTAATATGGAAACTTCTAGTGCTACAGAAGAAGAACAGGCTAAAAGTATTTCTAATGTCCTCTCGATTCTTTCTACAGGACGAATATGGCATTATTGGACAGTTCATGTGAGGACTGAAGGATAGTTCATGGTGGTGGGGGCTGACATGACGAGAGGTATAGCAAGCTACACCCTCCTTTTCTAGTAGCGCTGGAGCCCGTATCCATATGGAAGAGAAATCGAAACATAAAGTGTTGTTTTCAAAGATACAAATGGGAGAGGTTGGACCTTCCCTCAGTGTTGGTTCGTACTGTTGAAGAGTTCTATAGGAGGAAAACGAACTATGAAAGGTTGGACCTTCCCTCAGTGTTGGTTCGTATTGTTGAAGAGTTCTATAGGAGAAAACTACGAACTATGAAAGTGAGATACAATCAATTATCCACACAAAAAAGTAGAAAATCCGACGAACCAAAAGAGGTCAACGAATATAGTTAATCTAACAAGTAACATAACGAAAGCATAGTGATAGTAGGGTCACGATACCACCGCCCTCCGAACTAGACGTGAAGGTCTCCCCTCATATGGCTCTTTGCAGCACTCATCTCAAAGTACATAATGTATTTCATGTCAGCCTACTTAAGAAGTATGTACCGAGCCTGAATCATGTGCTTAATGATGAACTCTTAACTTCTTCAACCCAAGGGCTGATGGAACTCCAACCTGATGATATCCTTGATGTTCGAGAGAAGGTTCTCAGAAACAGAATTCTAAGAGAACTATTAGTCCAATGGAAGTTCTATCCTTTTGAAGATACCACCTGGGAGAAAGAAGCCGATCTGCCGTGGGATTCCCCTAGTTTGCGAGATGAGGACATCTCACGTTTTCAAGTGGGAGAGGATGTAAGATTCCTCCCCAGCCCCTCAAGATGTCCAGTTTCTTCCCCTGTAATCAATCCCCTTTCTAGAATAATAAAAGATCTTGTTTCTACCTGGCCTAGAGAGAGAATGTTCTAGAGAGAGGTAATTCAGTTTTTAACTATCTTTGGATGGAAAAATATCCTTTCTTATTAAAATAAATTCCCTTGAAATAGAAGTTTAAAAAGAAATTCCTAAGGTGCAGTAGAAATGAATTAAAATCTGCTCAAAAGACCTTAGCCTAAGGGTCCAGATTTTTTGAAAATTTTGGATTAAGGTTCTGATGGACCAATAAGATTAATCCAAATGGAGGAAATAAGTTGAACCCCCCCCCAAAAAAAAATGAGTAAATGCTCACATAAGATGAAGAGTGGACTAAGGACCAAAGAAAATAGTTAAAAAACTGAATTTTGACACCTCAGAGTGGGGATTCCTCTCATGAAGGAGGCACCTTTTTTCTCATCATTACCCCCAATTTTAAATCAATAAAATGAGATTTTTCATCTCTCCTCTCTCCTCTCTTCTATTTCAAGTCTAGTTCCAAAAAGTAAGTTAAACTGACCCAAAAATGGTAAAAAATTGACCAAACTGATCTGGAAAATTCTAGAATCAGTTTGCTTGGTTTGAGGCTCACTTTTTCCTATAAATAGAAGCCTCCTCCTTTGTAAAAGCTTAATGGTGTTTATGCACTGTTACTCTACTCCTACCCAGAGCCAATTACATTGAATGTTCTTGATAATTCAATTGTTTTTGACTTAATCCTCTCCAAAGAATTTGGTGGCCACTCTTGATCCAAACAAGAGTAGAACCCTCAATCCCTCAAGGCAAAGGAAAGCTTACAAACTCCATGTAAGCTAAAATTTCTACTTTTTAATTTCAAATCTATGGTTTTTTGATTTTCTTGTTTTTTATAGTTGATTAAAGTAAATTCTGATGATGCTATGCCTTGATGAAAAGGCCATACCCTTCTCTTCTTTAAAATTCAACCTTTCTTTATCCTAGAATGATAATAGAGTTATTAAACTTTTCTTATTGTTTACTCTCTTGGAAAGTGAAAATTGTGTAGATTAGAGTCCTTTATATCTAATTGGGGTTAATTTAATTGTAAAATAGAACGTTAAAAATTGAGAAATGGTAAGCCATACAAAGGAGGTTATGGCAAAATTTTCATTGAAATTAATTTCTATGCATAGAAAGATGCATAATGGATTTTTTTAAATTATAAAAGTGTTTTTTTCATTGAATTTAATTTCTATGCATAGAAAGATGCATAATGGATTTTTTTTAATTATAAAAGTGTTATTTTCATTGAATATAAATTTTATGCATAGAAAGATGCATAATGGAAAATTTTCCATTATGCATAGAAAGATGCATAACGGAAAATTTTATTATAAAAGTGTTGTTTTCATTGAATTTAAATTCTATGCATAGAAAGACGCATAATGGAAATTTTATTATAAAAGCATTATTCTTGTAAAAATTACGTTTTATGCATAAATAGATGCATATAGAAATTCTTTTTATTTTAAAAGTGTTATTCCTATTAAACTTGATTTTAATGCATAAGTAGATGCATAAAGAATTTTTATATCAAAATTAGAATTCTCTTTAATTCTATGTTTAATTTCTATGAGTTTTTGATAAATGAATAAGTAAATACTCTAAGAGAGAAATTTCTATCGTTTTATATTCACTCGGATTGTAAAGAAAAAATTCAGATAAATGATTAATTTATTCCTCATCAAAATTTATGATTAATTTATAAATCAGTTAAGTGAATATTCAATGAATGAAATTTAGTAAAATAGTAACTGAAATATCACCCTTTTTTGAGAAAGATAGTTTAGGAAAAATCTTATCAGAGACTTGAACCTTGAATCAGACTATGACCAAGACCAAGCTCTTCGTCGTCAGTATTGCGAGGAAAGAAGATGTGACCAGTTCAGGAAAATACACTCAAAACTCTCGCCAAACCTAAAACTAAGTTTGAGACCAATCAAATTGATCTGTGGATCAAGGTTATAGAATTCAAAAAATTCTATTATGGAATTCAAAATTACGATCATGAAGTTTTGGGGATACTGATTTAAGATATACTCACTGTATTCAAAAGAAAATCAAATTGAAAACTTGCATAGAAACCCTGTTTTTTTAAAGGACTATCTTACACCAGAATGCTGGAGGGAGTATTTGGTATGTGTTTTTCTAAGGGAAGTTCAGTTGCAACAGCTGGCGGGGAGTGTTCAAAGGACAGCTCATGCGGCAAAGCTTTCCCAGGTCTTGACCAGCCTCAGTACGGTTAAAATGGTGCGCTTCCGGTACGATGGACGAGAGCCAACGAAATGGTCCCTGAGAATCAAGTGCCAAGACACCTAAGGAGGATCCTGGAAGATTTTGACCAGGCAATGCACGGGCTGGCGGTGCTTCCTAGGACACCCATACGTATGTCGTGGAAGATATGGATGATGGAATCTGTTACTAGATCTTGTTGCTGGCCAGTTGGTCTGAACGGAGAGTCCAGATTGATACTACTTTTTTTTTAGAAACAAGGGACTGGATGGAAATTTTGAGTTATGAAATCTATAACCAATAACTATTTGTCAATGGATTATTTTATAGGTTAAAGTTTTAAAGAGGAGTGTGTGTGTATTTGTATTCGAAAGCAAAAGTTAATAAAGGCATTCAATTATGGGTGGGTGAGTAATTGTCTAGTTCTACCGATTCCAGTGGATGGGTAGTGGCTAACCCATGGGCCGGATGGGTAGGCTGGAATAAGTGGAGTTTTAATAATGAAATTAAATAATAGGAATACGCATGTGCCTGATTTCAGTTAGGAAAAAAGCGTTGATATCTTCAAGTTAAGTCTGTAATAGTTTTCCTTCTATCTGGTTTAATCAGGTGAAGGATATTTTAGTCTCTTGACCTTGAAAATTCGTTAAGAAAATAAAAAAGGTGGAATCGTCCCTGTTTTCCAGGCAAGGAAAATTTTCTCAATTTTGGTTTCGGAATGACCACTAGATTAGTCTCATGTCCGGACATTCATGGGCGAGGCCCCGAGTGGGAAACCCTGCCCCACGCAACAGGAAGCTACTTCTGCTGCTAGTAATCGGGAATCTGGTGCACGGAGGGGACAGAGGGGTCTCACAACAACATATCAAGGATCCTTGATGTATACCTTACCTATCCGTTTGATCTTAGAGGGTACACGAATAGCTTTGCCACCATCGACAGTGGTTCCTTAGCCTCTCCATTCACACTAGATCGTCGTAGGACCACTGTCTTGGATTTAGAGTGCCGTGGATTTTTCTTCGATCTAGTGGGAGCTTGTCTAGCCTCATCATCAAGATTAAAGAGAGTGAGAACAGATACCAAAAATGGCAGGACTTCATTGACCTTTCCATTTGATCCAGGCATTGTCAGAGATCACCTTTTGACGGTGGGGCAACATTATTTCACGTTTGATCCAAGTGGTTGCAAATTCATGGGGGGCAAGGGAAAATACAACCTACCCTTTTGACCCGATTGCACGAGATCTATGTCATTGACCGTGCGACTCTTCAACTTCCATTCGATCCAGGGGCCTCTACACCATCTTTGTCACCACCACGACCTTCATTACCACACTTAGATGTATACGGACTATATGTTTGATTTTTGGCTATAGCCTCTTGTGTAAGATTCCTCCCTCCAGCTTTTAAGGTGTACAGGTGTAAGAACCTCCCCTTCTAATCTTGTAATTATTTCCCTCTTAAAAAAAAGATTTTGTTTTACCCTGTTTTAGTCTAGAGAGAGAAAATATCTAGAGAGAGATAATCCAAAATTGAGATATTTTTGGATATAAAAATCCTCCTAGTGTCTAAAATGGTTTCCCTTGAAATAGAAATTCAAAAAAAACTTTCCAATGTGCATTTGGAATTAATTGAAAAGAAGTATAAAGGACCTTAGCCTAAGGGTCTAGATTTTCAGAAATTTTTGGATTATGGTCCAATTAAGGTTCCTATGGGCCAATAGGATCAATCCAAGTGTGGGGAGGAGATAAATCCAATTTATAAAAGAAAAACCCCCAAAATGAGTAAATGCTCACATAAGATGAAGAGTTGACTAAGGATAGGGTTTATTAGTAGGAAACTATGAGTATTACTAAAAAAATGAGATATTTTCGCTATAATGATTCAATTTTGACACCTTGGTAAGGAGAAGGGAGCTCTTCAAGGAGGCGCCTATTTCACATGTGTGGTGGAGTTTTAAACTCAAAAATATTGTGATATTTTTATCTCTCCTCTCTCCTAGATCAAACCAAATCAAAAGGGAGCCAAACTAGGTCCTAATCTTATCCAAATTCAACCAAACTAAACCTGGAAAATTCTAGAAACTAGTTGGACTTGGTTAGAGGCCTCCCTCACCTATAAATAGATCCTTAGCCCTTTTAAAAAATATATGAGAACTATACCATGCCAGTATTATACTGAAATAATGATATTTTCTATTATCCTCTAAAAATCCTCTACAAATTGAAGAGATTGGAGCTTCTCTCTCTCTTCAATCTTTCTTGGAGACTTCATCAACATACCAAACCAATTGATTGGTTGGGGGCCTCTATTGGGATGAAAGAATCAAGTAGCTTAGGAGGTAAAGTGTGGATTATTGTCTTTGTTTTCTTAAATCTCCAAATGTTTCTCTTCTCAACCCCTCTCAAGCTTGAGAAGCATTAAATTGAATGGCTTTTGAATACTATTGAAGTTCTTTAATGTATTGTAATGAATAAATACATAAATTTCCATTTATGCTTAATTTATAATGGTTTTTAAGCATTTCTCTCTCTCCCCCAAAGAATGGTCATTCCTATGACCTATTCTCAATTTGAATGAAGCTTCTCATGAAGCATTTCTCTATCTAAAAGTAATTTCTATGCTTGTCTAATTGGAGGCCAAAATAATGGCTTTTTAATACTTTTATGCTATTAAATTTATAATAAAATTAAGAATCAATCCATAATAATTGGATAATGATCCCATTAGTGGTTATTCTAATCATAGGGATATTACTAAACTTTATGCTTTCAAATTATTTGAGAATTATCAGTAATAATAGCGAAGCTATGGTAAAATTTCTGAAAAAATTAACACATAAATCATTTTCATTCATAATATGAAAAGAGGACTTCCTACCATATTCTAGGATTAATCATCCTAGGATTAATTGAATGATTCTCATTATAATCATGGAAAATTTGATTTTTATGTTTATGCATAAATAGTAATTAGCAAAAGAAAAATTTATAGTAATTATTTTAAATGTTAAAAGAGGAATTCCTATGACATTTGGAATTCCATCATTTAGATGGAAAAAGAGAAATTACTAGCATATTGGAATCAATGAGTATTGTATTTGAATTCAAAGATGAATTTTCAAAAAAATTATTTTATCTATGAGAAATATTTAAATGTTAAAAGAGGGATTCCTATGACATTTGGAATTCCATCATTCAGATGGAAAAAGAGAAATTCCTAGCATATTGGAATTAATGAGTATTGTATTTAAATTCAAAGTTGAATTTTAGATAAATTTATTTTATCTATGAGAAATATTTAAATTATAAAAGAGTAATTTCTATGACATTTGGAATTCCATCATTTAGATGGAAAAAGAGAAATTCCTAGCATATTGAATTAATGGGTATTTATTTTTAGATGAAATTACTTTATGAGAAATATTTGATGATAAAAAAAGAATACCCATGACATTGGAATGCAATTAATTAAATGCAAAAAGAGGAATTTCCATGTTAATTGAGATCCAAGAAATTAAATGGGAAGAAGAGAAAAATTTAGTATAATTCAATTTATGATTATTTACTAAAAGTGGAAATATGGGTATAATTGATTTCTACAAATCCCATGAATTATTTTATTTAAAAGAGGAATATTGAATATAATTCAATTGAGGAATTGAGAAGGAATATGGAAATAGTTGTCCTTGAGAAAAAGAACCTTTGATTAGGCCAAACAATTGGTAGAAATTTAGAAAAAGTCCCATTATCGGTATCAACCTAGAAAAAGCTATTAAATAGGAATAGCATGTGAATGGATGAGATAAGGTGAAAATAGGATGCGATAAGATATGTATGGGATGTGATAGGATGTGATAAGATGTAAACGGGATGCAATAGGATGAGAATGGATGTGATAAGATGTGTATGGGATGTGATAGAATCTGAATGAATGTGATATGATGTGTATGGGATGTGATAGGATGTGATAAGATGAAAATAGGATGTGAAAGAATGGGTGTGGATGTGTATGTGGAAGAATGGGTGTGGATGTGTATGTGGAAGAATGGATATGGATGTGTATGTGAAGGAATGGATGTGGATGTGTATATGAAAGGATGTGATGTCGATGTGAGTGAGTGGATGAGATGTAATGTGATGTGAATCCGAATGTGAGTGAATGAGATGTGATGTTCATATGATTCGGATGTAAATGAATGATATGGGATGTGAATGGGGATGAGATGTGATGTGAATGTGAATGGGGATAAGAATGAATGAGATGAGATGTGGAATGAATGTGATGAGGTGTGATGTAAATTGATATAGATGTGAAAAGACTGAGGTGTGATGGGATGTGAGTATGGGTTGATGCGAGTGGATGAGAATAAATGAGGAAAGATGACATTGTGATGAGATGAAAAATGATGTGATTGGATGAGAATGGGTATACATATGAATTGGATATAGATTAAGTAATGTGGACGGATGTGGAACAATGTGAAAGATGAGAGTTCATTATAGAAAGTGTATTATGACCTGTTTTTAAATGATTGTTTTATGTCAAAAATGCTGGGGAAGCAATTCTGTCTTGTGAATGACGTCGTGGTGGTGACCTAACTGATAAAGTTATACAATAGCTGTAACGGAGAGTCAATGGAGGACGTCTCGCGTAGCAAGGTCCTTAGCGGAGGTCTTGACAAGCCTCGGTACGATTTAAATGGTGAGCTTCTGGTACGGTGGATGAGGGACCAAGGAAGCGGCCTATAAGTGAAGCGCTAGGTCACCTGAAAAGGATCCTAGAGGGTGCTGACCATACAGTGCTCGAGCTCTGGGTCATTGAAGATACTTACACGTGCATCGTGGAAGATATTGGAACAAGAAGTAAGAGTTGTTTTTTGAAACCGGGCATGGATCTGGTTGATTGACCTTGCTGGTCCTCAAACAACGGATGAGTCCATGGCTCTTTTATATGGATCTGTTGGTTGATCTTGCTAATCTTCAACGAAGATTCCATCTTGATTTTTATAAGTGATTATATTGTCGGCAGCGGCGGGTACTATGAGCTAGGAACTATCGAAAAGGCCCCTGAGGGACAGGTGGTGAGCGTTCTAGTTGCCAATGATGCCATAGGTACACCGATGAAGGAATGATTGGAAATTAAGATTCAATCGGATATTTTGGAGGATTATGATCAGTGACACTATGGTTTTATTAAATGATTGTTTTAGAGATAATTGAATCTATGAAAAAGGCAATTTCATATTGGGTGTGTAAGTGGTGTGATTGGCGTTAAATTTGCATGAATATCCAGCTAGGGGGCCTGGGAACTCTTTTCCCTAGTACCCTGGACAAAACCTAACCAAAATCTTAATTGGATCCCATCACTATACAGTGGTTGGGCGGTTGGCTAACCCATGGGACTGGATGGGGTTAGGCTGGACTGATGGATCCGTAAAATAAGATTCAATTCTGTTATAGTACGATAGATGAAGTAAATCCCAGATAGTAATTGTTCTATGGAGAAAGAATCAACGGCTATGCCTCTTGATGGGAAAAAAAGCGTTGGTTTCTATGATCCAAGTGCAAGTTTCTTCCTTGATCTGACCAAGTGCCTCACAGGTTTGGTCAGATCAGTTTGGTCAGTAAATGACCCTGACTAGGTTAGAGTACAAATATCCTGGAGGAATCGCCCGTGCTTTCTAGGCAAGGAAAGTTTTTCCGGGTTTGGTTTTTGAAGAACCAAGGGATTAGTCTCTTGTGTGGATATCCGTGGGCATGGCCCCGAGTGAAGGATCCTGCCCCGTGCAAGAAGTGCTACTTTCGTTGCTAGCACTCCCGAATCCATTGCGCGAAGGGGGCAGGGATCTTTCAGCTGGTATCAGAGCAATTTGGCTAAAGTGGATCAACTGAAAAGCCAAAAATGTCAAAAATTTATGAAGTATCAGTAAAAGGTTGGAATTGTGTGATGAAATTCATACAAATAAATATTAAAACTCAAATTCGTAATTTGGTAATTGGGTCTTCAAATGGAAATTCCGCAATTGTATAGAATCCCTGACTTGCTTGAGGCCTAGTCATGATGGTATTTACCTTATAGTTCCAAGGACCGTGACTGCCCGTATATACCGAGGGTATAACTGTAGCTCTTTACTGGTAGTATATACGAGTAAATCTAAGACCTTGAAATTATACGAGTAAATCTAAGACCTTGAAATTATAAGCAAAAATGCTATCCAGATGATGAATTCGAATGTGTTTGATATGATTTTAAAACTCTAGTTGAGAACTGATGAGTTGATTTGGATTCTGATTGAAAAATGATTATTCCTGAATTTTGGTTGAAAAACAATAAGTTGAGCAAAGCCACAATGAGGATGAATTGGGGGAGTCCCTGTAATGGTGTTAAGGTTCCTATGGGACCAATAGGATCAATCCAAGTGTGAGGAGGTGATAAATCTAATTTATAAAAGAAAAAGCCCCAAAAATGAGTAAATGCTCACATAAGATGAAGAGTTGACTAAGGATAAGGTTTATTAGTAAAAAACTATGAGTATTACTAAAAAAATGAGATATTTTTGGCATAATGATTCAATTTTGACACCTTGGTAAGGAGAAGGGAGCTCTTCTAGGAGGCGCCTATTTCAAATGTGTGGTGGAGTTCTAAACTCAAAAATATTGTGATATTTTTTTCTCTCCTCTCTCTTAGATCAAACCAAATCAAAAGGGAGCAACAAATCTTATCCAAATTCAACCAAACTGAACCTCGAAAATTCTAGAAACTAGTTGGACTTGGTTAGAGGCCTCCCTCACCTATAAATAGATCCTTAGCCCTTTTTAAAAAAATATGAGAACTATACCATGCCAGTATTATACTGAAATAATGATATTTTCTATTATCCTCTAAAAATCCTTTACAAATTGAAGAGATTGGAGCTTCTCTCTCTCTTTAATCTTTCTTGGAGACTTCATCAACATACTAAACCAATTGATTGGTTGGGGGCCTCTACTATGATCAAAGAATCAAGTAATTTAGAAGGTAAAGTGTGGATTATTGTCTTCTTTTTCTTAAATCTCCAAATGTTTCTCTTCTCAACCCCTCTCAAGCTTGAGAAGCATTAAATTGAATGGCTTTTGAATACTATTGAAGTTCTTTAATGTATTGTAATGAGTAAATACATAAATTTCCATTTATGCTTGATTTATAATGGTTTTTAAGCATTTCTCTCTCTCCCCCAAAGAATGGTCATTCCTATGACCTATTCTCAATTTGAATGAAGCTTCTCATGAAGCATTTCTCTAATCTAAAAGTAATTTCTATGCTTGTCTAATTGGAGGCCAAAATAATGGCTTTTTAATACTTTTATGCTATTAAATTTATGGTAAAATTAAGAATCAATCCATAATTGGATAATGATCCAATTGGTGGTTATTCTAGTTATAGGGATATTACTAAGCTTTATTCTTTCAAATTATTTGAGAGTTATCAGTAATAGTAGCACAGCTATGGTAAAATTTCTGAAAAAATTAACACATAAATCATTTTCATTCATAATATGAAAAGAGGACTTCCTACCATATTCTAGGACTAATCATCCTAGATAAATTGAATGATTCTCATTATAATCATGGAAAATTTGATTTTTATGTTTATGCATAAATAGTAATTAGCAAAAAAGGAATTTCTAGTAATTCATTTTAAATGTTAAAAGAGGAATTCCTATGACATTTGATATTTCATCATTTAGATGGAAAAAGAGAAATTCCTAGCATATTGGAATTAATGAGTATTGTCTTTAAATTAAAAGATGAATTTTAGATCATAAATTTATTTTATCTATGAGAAACATTTAAATGTTAAAAGAGGAATTCCTATGACATTTGGAATTCCATCATTTAGATGGAAAAAGAGAAATTCCTAGCATATTGGAATTAATGAGTATTGTATTTAAATTAAAAGATGAATTTTAGATAAATTTATTTTATCTATGAGAAATATTTAAATGTTAAAAGAGAAATTCCTATGACATTTGGAATTCCATCATTTAGATGGAAAAAGAGAAATTTCTAGCATATTGGAATTAATGAGTATTGTATTTAAATTCAAAGATAAATTTTAGATAAATTTATTTTATCTATGAGAAATATTTAAATATTAAAAGAGAAATTCCTATGACATTTGGAATTCCATCATTTAGATGGGAAAAGAGAAATTCCTAGCATATTGGAATTAATGAGTATTGTATTTAAATTCAAAGATGAATTTTAGATAAATTTATTTTATCTATGAGAAATATTCAAATGTCAAAAGAGGAATTTCTATGACATTTGGAATTCCATCATTTAGATGGGAAAAGAGAAATTCCTAACATATTGAATTAATGGGTTTTATTTTTAGATGATATTACTTTATGAGAAATATTTGATGATAAAAGAGGAATACCTATGAAATTGGAATGCTTAATTAAATGTAAAAAGAGGAATTCCCATGGTAATTGAAATCCAAGAAATTAAATGGGTAGAAGAGGAAATTTTAGTATAATTCAATTTATGATTATTTACTAAAAGTGGAAATATGGGTAGAATTGATTTCTACAAATCCCATGAATTCTTTTATTCAAAAGAGAATATTGAATATAATTCAAATGAGGAATTGAGAAGGAATACGAAAATAGTCATCGAGAAAAAGAACCTTTGATTAGGCCAAACAATTGGTAGAAATTTAGAAAAAGTCCCATTATCGGTATCAACCTAGAAAAAGCCATTAAATGGGAATATCATGTGAATGGATGAGATAAGGTGAGATTAGGATGCGATAAGATGTGTATGGGATGTGATAGGATGTGATAAGATGTAAACGGGATGCGATAGGAAGATAATGGATGTGATAAGATGTGTATGGGATGTGATATAATGTGATAAGATGTGAATGGGATTTGATATAATGTGAATGGATGTGATAAGATGTGTATGGGATTTGATAAGATGAAAATAGGATGTGATAAGATGTGATGTAATGAGAATGAATGTGGATGTGTATGTGGAAGAATGAATGTGGATGTGTATGTGGATGTGTATGTGGAAGAACGGATGTGGATGTGTATGTGGAAGAACGGATGTGGATGTGTATGTGGAAGAATGGATGTGGATGTGTATGTGTATGTGGAAGTATGAATGTGGATGTGTATGTGGAAGAATGGATGTAGATGTGTATGTATGGATAAGGAAGAATGGGTGTGGATGTGTATGTGGAAGAATGGATATGGATGTGTATGTGAAAGAATGGATGTGGATGTGTATATGAAAGGATGTGATGTCAATGTGACTGAGTGGATGAGATGTAATGTGATGTGAATCCGGATGTGAGTGAATGAGATGTGATGTTCATATGAATCGGATGTAAATGAATGATATGGGATGTGAATGGGGATGAGATGTGTTGTGATGTGAATCGGGATAAGAATGAATGAGATGAGATATGGAATGAATGTGATGTAAATTCAGATAGATGTGAAATGAATGAGGTGTGATGGGATGTGAATATGGGTTGATGCGAGTGGATGAGATGTGATGAGAATGGGAAATGATGTGATTGGATGAGAATGGGTATACATATGAATTGGATATATATTAAGTAATGTGGACGGATGTGGAACAATGTGAAAGACGAGAGTTCATTATAGGAACTGTATTTATGAACTATTTTTAAATGACTGTTTTATGTCAAAAATGTTGGGGAAGTATTTTGACCATCTTGTGAATGAGGTCGTGGGTGGTGACCTAACTGATAAAGTTACAATAGCTAATGGAGAGTCAACGGAGGACGTCTTGCGTAGCAAGGTCGATCGAGGTCTTGACCAGCCTCGGTTTGATTTAAATGGTGAGCTTCCGGTACGATGGATGAGGTACCAAGGAATCGGCCTATGAGTGAAGCGCTAGGTCACTTGCAAAGCATCCTAATTTACCTTATAATTCCAAAAGGACCGTGACTACCCGTATATACTGAGGGTATAACTGCAGCTCTTTACTAGCAGTATTTATGAGTAAATATAGAACCTTGAAATTATAAGAAAAAATGCTATTTAGATGATGAATTCGAATGTGGTTGATATGATTTTAAAACTCTGGTTGAGAACTGATGAGTTGATTTGGATTCTGATTGAAAAATGATTATTCCTGAATTTTGGTTGAAAAGCAATAAGTTGAGCAAAGCCACAATGAGGATGAACTGATGATGTTCGTAATTAGAATGACATTAAGGACTTCAGCAAATCACTACGAGATTAGTAGATTGTACTGACAGATTGCTACTGTTAACATTGGACCTAGTGGATCCAGTTAAGGGATGACAAATTAATAACCTGCATAACTGAAACTTCCATGGAGGAATGTTCACATGGAATTTTTGATCTAATGGACCATTATTGTATTAAGAATATGAATGATATGTTCTGAATGAATTGTTATCCGATAATGAGATCTTTATCCCATGATTCTATGGAGAGTTGACCAATCTAAAGAACCCCAGAATCAGTTGGATCTAAAGTCGGATTTGAATTGTAAATAAAGGGACTTAACAAAAATTTTCCTATTGATAGGATCATGGATCGAGGTCGTCGTGGTAGGAATGATAACCCCCAACTCGATGAGGAAGAGCTTGCCTTGGATGTTCGTAAAACTCTTCATAGATCGCAGCTTGGACCTTTTAAGGGTGAAGGGGAAAACTTGGGCGAGACTGTGAGAAGTGGATCGAAGCAATGGAAAAGTACTTCGATGTCACCGAGTACAATGAGAAGAGCAAAATCGTTCTTGCAAGGCTGAAGATAGTAGAAACAGCCAGAGCATCCTGGAGAAAGCACTGCAAGACAAACCGTGTGGATTGAAACACTCAGACATGGAATGATCTCGAAATTTACTTAAGGAAGAGATTCTGTCCTCTCGGCTTTTTGGAAACAAAGATGAATGAATTCTTAGAGTTAACCCAAGGGAGCAAAACTATTGAAAATAAATCACCAAGCATTTGCTCTCCTCCTCAAATACTCGCCACCGTTGTGAAGAACAACTGATGATGAGCCAGGTTCATTCGGGAACTGAACGAACCTTTGAATATCCTAGTGAAGAATGCCAAGCTAGTTTCCATGGCCGAAGCAGGGCGGATGGCGAAGGATTTTGCCAAGGCCTTTGATGTCAAGGTCCCGCCAAAGCCATCGCCATCATCTTTCAAAAGGTTTTTAGCTCCAGAAGGTGATTCCAACCTTCCACCGTCTACGAGATAAAAGGGTCAAGCCTAGGATATGAGAAGTTCTAGAATGGAAGAAATGTCCTTTTCCCAGAACTCAATCCCTTTGAATTCAACTTCAGAAGTTCCACCCTTGAACAAGGGAGTGAAATGCTATAACTATCAAGGATTTGGACATCGCAATATGGATTGCCCAACACCTTCTAGAACAAGGTTTTCAGGGTAAGAAAATCAGGGATCAAGATTCCAGACTCCAGCTCCTTCCTTCCAGAATAATCAGGTTCCTTTCCACCAAAATGAGAAATGATGTTAGGAGGGGATGGTTTATAACAAAGTATTTTTAGGATGCACATGCACATGCACATGCACATGTTAGGAGGGGATGGTTTATAACAAAGAATTTTTAGGATGCACATGCACATGTTAGGAGGGGATGGTTTATAACAAAGAATTTTTAGGATGCACATGCACATGGTATAGCCTAGGCATATGGGCTTATGGCCATTTACATGTGGGATTAGGGCACATGGGTCTTGGGACTATAAACGGCATGTGCATGTGGGGTTAGGGCACATGGGTCTTGGGACTATAAACGGCATGTGCAGTAGGATTATTGTAGCTTTGAACCTTTTGATATCTTTGGACTACCATTACACTTTACTTTTCATTGTTCTTAGTGTTAATCTCTAGGATTTAGAGTGCCTTGGATTTCCCTTCAATCTAGGCAGGAGCTTCTTTCGCCTCATCATCGGCGGGAGTTCATTGACCTTTCCATTTGATCTGGGCATTTTCAAATATCACCTTTTGATGGTGGGGTGGCATTACTTCGCGTTTGACCCAAGTGGCTGCACATTCATAGTAAGGGGAGATACGATCTACCCTTTTGACCCAAGTGGCACAAGAGTTATATCCTTGATCATGTTGACTCTTTGGCTTTCCATTCGATCCAAGAGGCCTCTACACTATCTTTCTCACCACAACCTTCATTTCCACACTTGGATGTCTACGGACTATATGTTTGATTTTTGGCTTTGGTATATAGCCTCTTGTATGTGTATTTTCATGCACGACAACCCTTAGATTTTGAGGATAAAATCATGTTAAGAGGGGATGGTTTGTAACAAAGTATTTTTAGGATGCACATGCACATCGGATGGTCTAGGCACATGGTCTCAGGGTCATTTACATGTGGGATTAGGGCACATGACCTTGGGACTGGTCTAGGATTATTGTAGCTTTGAACCTTTTGATATCTTTAGACTACCATTACACTTTACTTTTCATTGTTCGTAGTGTTAATCTCTCCAGCTTTCCTTAATCCAAGCTAATTAGGCTAATCCCAAGATAATCTAGATGTTACTTTCCTTCAATATATATGTATATATAGATATATACATGTATATATACATATATACATGCAGATATATGTACATATACATATATACATGTACATATACATATATATATGTATATACATATATATGCATATATACATATACATGTATTTATATCCATATCCATATCCATATATATATATATGTATTTGTGTGTATATATATATATAATGAAATTCTATTAAAAACTATTTGGATGATCTACAGCATAGACCTTCTTGTTTTCTTCTTCCAGTGGTAGTGGAAAGAGATGAGATACACTCTCGTTAGCCCCTCTCCTCTCAGTAGTGACACACACTCCCCGTATTTCTCACTCTCTCCCTCTCCCAATCTATTCTCCAACAACTTCCACCTCCCTTGGTCTCTCGCTCCCATATCCCTCTCTCTCTTTCATTCAATGCCCTTTTTGTTTTTCTCCTTTTTCACTACTAAGATAAAGACATAACTTAGACAAGATTATTAATTATATATTATGCTAAAGCCTAGTGATGGAAGAATAAACTAAGAGATTAGATGTTTTATCTCTAAGGAAGTTCTCAATATGTTATACCTAAGAGAGGATTTCCACTTGACTCTCAAGCCATGTGAGTTACTTCCCAGAAATAAGCAAAGGCTCAACCACGACAAAGAATAATGACATGCAGAATGTGGAGGATGCACGCAAGATGTGGGCATCCAAGGGTAGTTGACCATGAAGAGGATACAATTGAGCCTCAAATAATGGTAGCTGCAAATGTCTCCCAAGGAAGTGGAGGACCAGCTCACCTCCCCCCATACCGTAACTATTGTCGTGTAAGTGGGACCAACCCTTGAATTGTTTGATTAAGAAAAGGGATTGTTTTGATTCATTTGACTAGGAAATTTTTCTTTTTAAAAATAGAAAAGGTTATCTCTCTCATGTGAATATGTTTGTTGCATGGATTGTGGATGCATGATTACGACAAGACAGGTAACATATTCTAAAGTTGTTTTAAAATAAACCAAGGGACATGCTCTCTTGGGGATAACCATTTCGAAGTGATGTGCTTGGGGAAACTGGGTATTCCCCCACCTAGGGCAACCAACTCTTCAATATTTACAGAGTTGAGGAAACTATTTATGATGGTTAACCCACCACAAAGCAAGGCAAGGGGTTCCTTCTAGGATTGCAAACCCGAGCTTGATAGGTTTCACGTTAGTATAGGTGAGTGAGGGGATATTTAACCTTACTAATATGTGAAAATTTATCGCCACAATAGTTGCAATGCCTTAGATTGTATGTAACTCAACGCACCAAGGGATGCATTTCCAAATTGTGTTGTAATTCAAGTTTATGATTATATATATGTACTATTGTTTCTTTCATTTTTTGGCATCAAGGGATAAAGGAACACGTGAAGGGAATTAAACCAAAGAATACTATTATGTGATGTATCTGTACCAACAATGTGCTTAGTAATTAAAAACCTCAACCTCATAGTTGATCGTATCCCAAATTTGGATAGTGGATGGTAGGGTGGTTGTTATAAGCAGGATATTACAAGGTGGGTAGTTTATCCGGGGGCGGAGCCTCCCAAAGAGTAACGGAGGTGTGTGAAGGTAGGCTCAAGCTAATATTCTGACAGCTTGTGAGCGTAATGGTATAAGCCTGCCTGACTATAAGACTTACTTGTCGAACAGAGACGAAGGTCGGCCATAGTGATCCGGGAGCCCTGTGTGGAAGGGCTCTCGCTCAACGGATCAAAGGTACACCAGGGATAACAAGCTGATGACTCCCAAGAGCTCTTATTGACGGAGTCGTTTGGCACCTTGATGTTGACTTATCACATCCTAGGGTTGAATAAGGTCCCAAGGGTTTGGTTGTTCGCCGATGAAAGTGACACGACAAACTTAAAATCTGTTCCATTTCAAGGGTTATCAGTTTCCGATAGTGAGCATACCTGCTTGGTGGAATTGGTAAACACGATAGAATTCAAATCTTCTTGGTGGAATTGGTAGACATGATAGAATTCAAATCTGCTCCAGGTTACCGGTTTGAATCCGATAGTGGGTACAGACATGTCTGAATTGATTTCAAGGGCGGGCAGGGATCTAGCCCTGGGGGGCGGGTATAGCTCAATGGGTCAGAGTGTCAGATTGTGAATTTGAAAACACGGGTTTGAATCCTGTTACTTGCCAAAGACACACCATCCCAAGCCTCTACCACCCTCTTGTTGAGTATTGAAATATACCTTTCAGATTCTATACTTATTATGACCTATAGTGTTCTTGCCTAAAATAGTAAGATTATCGTCTATGAAATGTTTTCTACGTCTGAGATCTTTTTGCCATTAACCAAGAAGCTCGGATCCTCTGATGCTCGTTGGTGATTCACACGGGGGACTTTGGCAGGAATCCAGCTCCGGCTTCGAGGAGTAATGCCACAGACCCACAGGAGGGTCGAGAGGGTAGGATGACGAATCTCGATTATGGCTTCCCTTACCTATGGGGACTGCGACATGGCATAGGACCATAACGAGTACGTCGACTGGGTCCCCGACCTAGTCAACTTGCTACCATAACGCCAAGCCAATTTAAATGGTTCGAGCCCGCTCGCCCTTCAAAGCTACTGCTGACTTCTTTTCGCTCTTGACTTGTATGACAACTGCAAGGATGATACTTAACCCCGAGCATGCTAAGAGCCTACCTGAGCCTCCCCCTTGCCAGGGGGGTTTCATGGTAGATCTTAGGTGCCTTCGGTCGTTTTCCCTCGGCTATGAAGACCGATGATTCTTAAGTGTTTTGCTTGGCAAAGGCACAGAGAATCGATATTCGGGAGCTTTCTTTTCTAACTCAAGGAGTGGCTTTAGGCATCTCTATATCTTTCCACATCATCTTTTTTGTGTTTTTGAAATCTTCGATAGCGGTAGCTTCCTTGTACTGTGGGCAACTCGGTCGTAGCTCCTCGGGTTGGTTTGGAGTTGTTTCATTACCCACTTCTGAGGTGGTCTAGCTGCTTGAGTTAATTAACCAAGGTAAATGTTGTGAGTTTCATGGTGATATGATAAAGCTACCTTGCTCTTGTTGTTGTAAGGCCAGACTCTCAGTCTGGATTCGAGCCCATCGTGCTGCCAAACTACTTCGAGAGGCCTCGGCTTTGAACCGTGGTTGAGCCATTCCAGGTTCCTTAACTCTAATATCATTTGAATCATAAATATCATTTTGTGCCTTTGACCCTCACCATGTCTACCTATATCTGCCTCCCAAGCAGCGTGTCTAAGATCCTGATGCCCACTATGTACTTGCTTCCAAGTAAGTGGGTAGGTTTGATGTCCATGTGCCTAATATCCACCTAGCATACAGGTCCCACATCCGCATCCATAAAGTAAAGTTCCTATCAGCGAGATTCGGCAGGTTCTGCTGAGCATGAGCATCCACTACTGGCTTTGACCCCAACGCATCTTACCTAATGAAGGTGTAATTAGTTTTGCTCGAAGCCCTGCCAATCAAAGGGAAAGGGGAAGAGGCCGACAAGCCAAATCCAGTATCAAAGGGGAAGGGGAAGGGGAAGGGGCTGACAAGTTCGCCGAAATCTTGTATCAAAGGGAAAGGGCTTGACAAGAATTCCCGAATCAAAGGGTAGAGGCCGATCAACGCTAGGGACTGGGTCCGACCAGCCTTTTAATTCAACCCAAATCACTTCACAGCCTTCTACGCATGGATTATTAGCCCAAGATATAGAAGGAATTGTTAGGTTGGCCGTTCACGAAGCTGTCAAAGATAATCATTTGGACTTTGAAGAGAAGCTACAGGCCGAACGTAAGGCCTTTGAAGAGAAGCTATAGGCCGAACGTAGGGCATGAAGCGAAGAGGCCTACAGGCGTGAAGAAGCGAGAAAGACCGTAATACCTTGGAAGAGGGCCATAAGGCCAAATGCTTCTCACTTTTGAGTATATTCGATGGCCTGAAGCAAGAGATCGATGATCTGGGACTGGCCTTGGAACAGGATAGCAAGTCCTCAGTTGACCCGGATTCTGCCATTGGACATGGTTCCAAGAAGCTCGCTTTGTAGCCACCATTCGACATGGAAAAGTCCTCAGGTACTGATTTTCCCTTCACTCAACCAATCGAAAAGTGATAGCGAGCCATCGGTGTGGCAAATATACGAATGAAGGATCCGTGCCACCATTCGACCCTGCTTTGCCACCATTTGACCCTGCATCCCCTGGAACAACGACTCAAGAGCGTTTGACCAATGATAACAAGTTGCAGCCAACGAATAAAGGTGGAAGGAGATGAAGGGAGGTCCATCAGCATGTGAACCACTTGACATAAGATAGGCCCCATGAACACATGTTCGTTTGCACAATTGGAGTAAATAGCCAATTATGCCTTCTACATCAACCTAGAATTGATCTAGCACAATAAGACGTATGTTTGCTTAAAGAGTCCAATCGTTTTAAAGATTTATTCTGAGTCAGTAAAACGATGTAGCAGCAAAGAGGACTTGAACCTCTGACCATTCTGTTCAAAGCCTGGTACTCCCGATCAAGATATCGGTGCATCTACTGAGCAGGTGGAGCTCTTATCCATATTAAAGAGTGGGTCATATTATTATTCATCATATTCTTTAGCGTTTTTCTATGCTGCTTGGAACATTCTGAGAAATCGAGTAAATAGATTGGGACTGAAGGTCACTAGGTTCCGAATTATTTGAATAAGCAAGGGCACCCGAAAAAGACTCCGATTTGCTAGCTTTCGGCCTCATCTTTCATAGGAGTAACAACATGGATAAACAACCAAAAAACTCTTATAAGTCAGTCTTATCCGATAGTACGGATAACAACATGCATAAACCGCAAACTAACACTTATAAGGGGGACAATGCGGAGGTATCCGGAGACGGTTCAATGTTAAACAACCGTTTTAAAGGAAAAGAGGTTACTACCCCCACATATCGTGCCTAGCTCCGACTCAGATGACTTTAGTGGGTTTTTCAAACACGATTGGTTCAAATCGGGATCTCAAACGAAGAGTTTAGTAACAACTACACTATGGATGGTTGGGTACAGCTGCCCACAAATGAGAATATTGGCGGCCGCAAGTAACGACTATTTGTATGCGAATAAGTCCTCACAGAATGATGGCTCAGAATTTTACTAGAATTTCCTTTCCGAACCTACAAGAATCACAACCCCAATGACCGAGCCCAAAACGGGACAAAATCATGCTACAGTTGATCCTCCTAGCAAATCGG